>NC_092871.1:9798210-9873445 GCF_032062135.1 Pyxicephalus adspersus
GATTTTTTAGGGGAACAGTGACTTTTAATGCAAGCTCGCCAGTGTAAAGCTGCCGGAGATGCGCGGCTCCGGCCGCGAGCTTTTTCAGTTGCTGAATAGTGCGATTGCATATGATTTCGGATCGCGAATACGAATGCGCGACCGATAATCCGATTCTGCTTGATGAATCAGGGGCTATATTGGAAAACTTTTTTCCCAAAAACTTCCCCTCCGGATACTTTCCTTCTTACACATGCATGTTGTGTTCTAAGTTATAAGTGAGCCTTACTCCAGACATCCCTAAGGGATTGTTCAGACCTCTGGTGAAAAAAATGAGGCCATATCCCTCCTGGATGCCTACTATGCACGGCTAGGGTTGTTTGCAAGCAAAAACGTTTGTTCTTTGCAGACATTTTCCAACATTAGTACAGGCATTCACTTGAGTCTTTTGAAAAAAAGACTTAAGCCCCCTCCAATATTTCTCAGGACTATACTAGAAAGCAAATTGGGAGAGAGCAAGTGTGCCCCCTTTCCTATCCATCATAAGGTCCTAAAAAGGAAGAGGGCAAAGAAAATGTAGCCCCCCTTTTGTAAAACCCAGACCCGCCTACACCCAAGGGTGGAAAAGGCTATTCTTGGGGGAAAAGTCCTCTTCCCCACAACCTGGATGTTGTTGTGGGGTCTGTGGGTGGGGAATTTGGAATCTGGAAGTCCTGCAGATGTCCACCTACATCCTGAGGAATGAGTACAGGGGTACATAGCACCCCTCCTACATTCCATGGGTTAATTGGTCCCTAGAAATATTACACAACATCGAGTGTAAAAAAAATCATTTTGGTCTTTTCTTAAGCAATGCTTACCTTTCCAGTGCCCAAATAGAATGTCCCAAGAAGCCCTAAAAAACCTCCAGGGAGATATGACTGGTGCCCCGGCTGCCCTGCTTGTGACCAAAGGATCTCTGTCCTCCAGACATTTTGGTGATTGGCTGAAGGAACCCCTGTACACATCCCGTAGGGTGTGGGTAGAAATCTGGGGGCTCCCCAATAAAGGGGGTTTCCAGCTTTCAAATAAAAGTAAATCCTGTTGACCCTTACCACACCAACCAGGTTGTGGGGAAGTCTCCCTGTCCCTAAAGGATGGCTGTTGCCACCCTTTTGAGTGGGGGGGTCTAATTTTTCTAAAAGGTGGGGTTACATACCCTTTGCGCCATTCCTTTTTGAGAAAACCTGATTTCTGGGGTCCTTTTTATGAATAAGAGAGGGGGTATAAATGTTTGCGGCCCCATTTCCCACCCAGGAAGGTCCCAAACCTTTTAAAAGGGCCTGATTTCACTATTTAACGGGAATTGTACATTTTTTTTTGTTCTGATCCAGAAATGTTTTTAAAATGCTTAAAAACATCCGTACAAGCTATTTAAGGCATTTTTAAACACTTCATACTCAAGTTTATAGAAGCAGCAGAGGTGCCAAACCACCCCTGCACACCGAGAGTCCACAAAACTTCATAGAAATGCTGCCGCCTCTTGCTGCCGTGCAAATGAAGGATAATTCCATCCAATGTGAACTGTTTATTCCAATCATTTTTGAGTGCTCAGGTCTGAAAAAGTCCTAAAAGTGGTTAACAAATATCACAAAATAAATTGAAATTTTTGTGCTAGATTTTAGTTCTCTGGGCCCTCTGAATCATGGGATCTTATGAACTGATCTACAAACCTCAAACATCTTTTGGAGATAGGGAAGAGCGACACTTTTTAGAACCAGTTACGTAGGCAAATGACACCCCTGCCACACCCCATGGTTGGGGACCATAAAAATTATAATAAAAAATGATTAGATAAACCAGTAAGTGGTTTTTATCACAACCATGTGTTTCTTTATTTTTGTAACTTAAAATAAAAATTGAATATTTAGGTTTCTATTTTGGGCTGGATGAAGGTTATTGCAAGTTTATGATTAGTTAATGTATTAGTAAAATTACGATTAGTAAAATGTATTATGAAATACATTTTTATAAAGAGGTGTCTATATCCACCCAACTAAGGGGAGAGGAACATGAGGACATGGATATGAAAGCAGTAAAGCCTTCTGAATCAAGGACAGTCTGTGCCCAGTTTGCTGCAAGGCAGGTTATATTTTTATACTTTTTGGTCATCAAAGGCTTTTTATTATCTCATGTTATTTTTACCAAATAAAAATCATAAGCATAAAACCCAGATCAGGTATTTGACCTGGAGACCCTTTCACCTTATAACAGTTCACACTGAACAAAGTCATCTTAAGACAGAGATTTGTTTAATAAACTTCATTGTTCTATTTTTGCTTTGACTTGGTGATAGGTGTTGGCTGGGACCCAGGAAATTTAAAGATCATTCAGGTTTTGTTAGATAAAAAAATGGTTTCCTGCATGTATTTCAACAATGATTTATTTATTAATTAATATATTGCCAATAGTAACAACTCACTGGCAACATAATCATATACTAACCTCTGCTATAGCACAATTCACACCTGGGATATTTATTGATGTTTTTTCTTCACTGGTCACAATGTTGCAGAATTTCTCTTGGCAGCGAAGGAAGGACACCATAGGAGATGGTTACTGATCCCTTCATTCTCACTATTTTTGTCACTGATGAAAATATTATAATATTATGTGACATGATCTTATAAACCTTGTTCACATTGCTATGAAGAAGAACATTGCGTACTGGATGATTTTTGCAATGATTTTTGTTTTAAAACCTGCGCCATTCCGCTCCAGTATAGGGCAGTAAATTATCACTTTATTGGCTCATCTCACTGTACACACCACCTGTTGACACTTGTGTGAATATAATACCCTTCCCATAACTTCCTTCCTCCAGGATAGGGGGCAGGTGGATTCAGTTCATATAATTACCCCAGGTGTAGGATCAGCTTGAGCATACGTTTGCCTTTCTTCTATCAGGTAGCTTTCTGCACTTCTTGTTACTGGTCTGTTGGATGTAGAGGGGTCTCTTCCTACAATCAGATATTGTGTCAAAGTGATTTTTTTTATTTGGTATGAAATAGAACCTTGAACTGTCTATGGGGATATATTATGGTTTGAAGTCAGTAGTAGTGCCAGAGTTTGGTGTAGGCAAACTGAGCAACTGCTCTATGGAGCCCTGATCCCTTCCCAATGCTAGGTGCTTGGCATGACCCGCCTGCCTTGAAATTAGTCAATGCATTTTTGAAAAAGCATTTCCATTGCATTAGGGCTGCAGATTCAAGGACAATTATGTAATGGATGCATTTGGGTGCCATTAAGATTTAATGGCAACACAGTGCACCAATATTTTCATTTTGGCAACCCATGAGTTTCCATCTGTAATAATATCTGAAACCATCTGAAGGTCTACCTGTGCAGTGTACTGCAGTGCATTGGCCAGATGAATTAGTATTTATTGCCCAGTGAATGGCAACCCAGTACACAAATGCATGCTCTGTAAGCTGCCATGTGTTGCCTTTGTGTAGTTGTTTTTGCAACAGACTTTAGGGAAAAAGCCCCAACAATCTGGAGTCCTGGCACCATGGCAGTACCAGGTTTTGCCCACTTTCTTCTTTTTGCAGGAATTATGATGAGTGGTGGACAAGGTAAACCTCTGCAATGTAAGCTGAGAAAAAAGGGGGAAGCTGGTTTGTTATAGATGTGTTTCAAATGCAGGCAGGTGTGTGTGTGTGTGTGTATATATGTGTGTGTGTATGTGTGTGTATATATATATATATATATATATATATATATATATATAATGCAGTCTGAGATCTGCAAAGTCCATGTATATTAAAGATCGGTTGTATGATTAATATTGTGTAGGGCCATATGTACAGTATTTGTGTGCATTTGCTTTTTGTGTAGGTATACTGCAAAACTTAGTGTTTTTTTTGTATTATGCAGAATATTTTTATGTATATGCAAAGAATTCAAATTTATGTAATATGCAAAAATCTGCAATTCAGTTTTTTTTCAGTTTACTTGTAAAGAATAGGCCTGGAATAGGCTCATGATAGATGAAAGGATTGTAATATTCCAGGACCAATTGCAGAAATAATCCTTCCATTACAATTTATAACATCCCACATGTACAGTTGTTGCCATCTCATTGGCAATACAGCATATATAAGACGTGCATGTCCTGCATAGGTTTTGTATTGCTGGAAAAAATGATGCAGAGATTTTTTTTTTTGAGAATGAAGACTGAACTCCAGGATCATTTCATCTCCTGCTGTTAAAATAAATAAATAAATAAAAATTATGATTTAAAAGGATTCACTGGCACCTGAAGGTGGATTAGAAGGGAGCGTTTTGCATCTGTTGTCTGTGAATATTTCCCATAACTCCATTACAAATAGGAATTTGCTTTATGTTTAAGGGGGGTTTTTAGATAGCGGATTAGAACCTTACTCAGCTTTTACTGCTATCATGGAGATTTCCTTTCACGTCTTTTATTCTCAGACTGTGTGTAAAATAAAATATCTAACTGCAACCTGCTGACAAGAAAGTGGAAATGCTGAGTATTCCAATGACACTGCAGCAAATTGGAGAATCCTGTCACCAGACTACTTAAAATTTCTCCAGGATCTTTTTCAACATGGGAACCCCTTCAAATAACATTCAGATCTTCAGTTACATATCCAAAGCTCACATTATCTATCTATCTTCATTATCTATTAGCTCTTACATTGCTGGTCAGTGGGAAGGCCATCACCCCTACAGATAGCCAAGAAGATAATTAGTTTTTTTGTGAAACCAAAGAATCATAAACTGTGAGGAGGAACCCTGGCTGAGAAACGCTGATCTAGCCAGAGGAATGATGATGGCACCTTATAATAGGATAGGTACTGTGATAGGAAACAATGGAAAGGTAAGTATAAAATATGCAACTCTTGTACTTGTATCCAGCATTGAATATACAGACCTTGTCAATGGAGTGTTATAACTAAGATGTCTGTGTGCCATGGCAAATTTACCGATCAAAAATGATGTTCATAAAATAATTATCTATCTGTCTTCACTTTGCCTTCCAGGAGCCCTTAGGCATCCATCTCTGATGGCATACCATGTCTAAACATTTAGTGAGTACTCTACTTATTGACAAATCTATGGTGTAAATTTGGGTTAATCTAGTTATTTATAAAAACCCTGGACCATTAATTTGTAATATATACAACAAGCAGAATTGGTTGTTCAATGTTGTTCTACCCTAATAATGGTAATAACATGATCTGCTCTTTATTCTTATTTGGAATGTGGCCTCCTGTTAGAATTATTGATAACTGCTGGGGAATATCATGATAAGCCTTTACTCTACATCATTTGTCTCACTTTCACCTTATTTCAAGGAAAGTTTTGACAAGGGGGACCTGGAGGAAGCCATTGCTGAACTATGTTAACAATACTTGCCAGTAATGCTGATCCACCGAATTTAGTACTTTGTGTCCTTCACCCAATGACTGAAAGTGGTGCAGCCAACATGGCCACATAATAGTCAAGCATCAAATATTTTTTAAGAAAGTCATGAATGTCCGCACCCAGTATTTATTTTATAAAATGTTACAATTTTATTCCTTTTCCTAGAGTGTGCCCACCACTATGAGGCTCTCTCGTAATCGATCTACCTGTTTTCTCCTGGACCCACCTCGTGTCCAAGGCTCAGACTTTGTTGAGATGCTCCGTCTTATTGGTTACCCAGGAGCACAGGATCTTAAAGGGGAGGATTTTGATTGGCTCTGTGAAGGCAGTGAAGAAGTAGAGGTCTTCCTAAGCTGGCTCTGTACTGCTATAGATCAAAAAAACGTTTTAACCAGTGAGCAGCTGGATGCCTACGATGCCCTTCTAAACTCTGGCCAACCTCTTTTAGAAGCAGATGAGCTTCATGACCTCTGCAAAGGGGCAAATGAAGATGAAGTTGAATGGGAGATGGAAGATAAAAAAAGCCTAGAGGAACTTGAAGCAGAGTTACAGAGCTTGAGAACCCTAAAAGTCCATCGACTACAAAGCCGCAACAAGTTGGAGTCTTTGCAGTTAACGTTGCTTCACAATCGCTTGTCCTTGGAGAAGGTGGAGAGACAAGAGGAGAAAAATCTGAGTAACGCCAAAGAAGAACTTTCAAACCTAAACTCAAGGTGTAATGCAGCCTTGGTGAAGCTTCGAGAGAAGGCAAAGGAGCTTGGAGAATATCACACTACCAAGTCTTCCCCCAGTATCTTCCTTTCAACTATTGATTTGGATAGCTACATAAAACTTGAAGATACGTGTTGGGAGAAGGTGATGCAAAATGCCAAGGATGTGCTACCTGTGAAAGAGGAAGATCTAGAGAAAGAAAGGAAAGTTCAGATAGAGATGGATAAAGAAAGCAAGAGAGTTCAAACAGCGTGGTCCTCTCAGAAAATACAACTAAGCATTGCACAGGCTACCCTGAATGGCAATAAAGAGGCATTAAACTGGCTGGATAGGAATGCAGAACAGGTAAGAGATAAGTATATTAAGGAAAAGTTCTAATTGTAAATTTAGTAATTTTTGTCATATGGTATGTCCTAACTTCAAACTGTTTGTATTTGTAGAAAGCCTGAAAGTACCCTAAAGCATTATCCCAAGTTTATCCAAAGCTAAACATGGTCACATGTTGAAAAGCCAACATTTCGGGCTTGCATAGGGTTCGTTCCTCAAGGCAACATGGCACAATTTTTCAAGGCCCCAAAACATCAGCCTTTCAACATGTACATTGAATGGCTGGTGACTTCTTTTTCCCTTAGTTCCACACCGCTCCATCCATGGTTGTCATGTCCAGAATCCTTTCTCTATTACAAGATGTGCTTGCTCTAAAGAGTGCATTACTAACATGGACAAAGCTTGTCTAAATTGGAAGATTTCCCTAATCTCCAGCTTCAATCACAAAATCTCAAAAAATGTTGCTTTCCATTCACTTTCTCAGGAACTATAGTCACCAGGACAGGCAGTGTAAACAATAAAAACTTGACTGAGGTACTAATCCAGAGAAAAGTGGTCTATAGATACACCTTAAACCTGTCACAAGTAAAAAGGATGGGCAGGCAAAGCCAACCTTCATATTAAAAAGCTAGTTGTGATTCTCAGTTTGGGTTTAAAATAGAGTGAAATGTCCTCAAATTGTAAGTTTTGATTCTGTTCCTCTAATTTACTAAGATTGAGTAAATGACCCACTAAATGTATAGATCAGAAACTTGATACTTGTATCAAGTCAATGGCTTAAGCAGTAAAGCAAAACGAGTAGCATGCCATAATAGATTACTTATAATGTAGAATTATGGGTCCAGATAAAACTTAGACTAGCGTGGTAACATATGCCAGAAACATATGGTAACATATGCCAGAATATAATGTAAAAAAATTAAATCTCTCAATGCCTCCCTTATATAAAAAAAATATTCAAAAGTTGTTCTCCTTTAACCTGCCTGTGGGAAACCAAAAATGTAACCTTTTTTAATGGGCCAACAAAAACCTCTTTAATATTGATTTCCCACACACAGCTGGCTTCTTGTAAGGTCATCACAGAATGTTATGGCAACTTCTACACACATGTTGCTCACATTTTTTCTACTTTATAATAATAGTAGTTCATCTAACCATTCACTAGGTATGGGATCCTTTGCGTTTGCCTTTGCTGGACAGAGAAATTCAAACTCTAGAGGCCGAGGTGGAAAGTTTACAGATAGAGAAACTTCCTTCCCTGGTCCGTGAGGCTTCAGTGGATCTATGCCTACCTGCCCACCAAGGCTGGGTTCAGACCGAAAAACAGAGGCTTTCAAGAATAGACCAAGACCAAGCTCCAGTGGCTGAAGCTTTATTTACTCAGATGTCTCGTCTACAGCTGGTAGAGTTGGGTCTACAGGTTGAGATGAGGGAGCATCGCAAGACAGAGTGTGAGCTTCGAGGTCTAAAGAATGAAATGGGCAGCCTATGTGGTGAACATCGAAGGAGAACTCTGGGACCAAGAGAACTTCGGGGTACCCCTCAGTGGTTGCCACCACTACGAGTTGACAGCAAAGACCACACAGCTGTCAGGTGAGGTTACAAACGCTAAAAGAACGTTCATACGTTAGGAGTTTACATTGTTCTTTAATGTGTGCTGCCAATTGTTGCCCACTGAACTCCATGTAAACTGGTAAGTCCATAGGTTGACCTCACATTGTTTTTCATACTATTTTTGAAGATCTGTTGAGTAATTGTAAAAATAGATACTAGATCTACTCTACTCTAAAGGTAAATTATGATATGGAACAATGGAGAAAACCCTTACTGACCTTTCCTCTTTATTGCTTCTTTAGCTTTTATGTCAAACCAATGATTTTGATCCAGCCGTAGACCAAGGCATAGACCTTCTGATCTTCATGTTTGTTCTAAGTCTGACAGGTCTTGGCTCTCCCCCAGCTTCTATCTAGACCGTGAATGGCGAAGCAAGATGAGTTTCTTTGTTACTCTTCTGTGTTACTATTGTCATTTTTTAATGTACAGCGCTGCGTAATATGTTGGTGCTATATAAATCCTGTATAATAATAATAATAATAATTTTGGGCAACCGGTCCTCCTTGCTGGTTTTGTGATCAGTCCTGTTGCCCCTCTTCTTGTCAATGTTCTCATACCTGCACTGTGAAAGACCCCTTGCCATGCCAGTAAGATGGGGTACATTGCCATGTTGAAGATCAGAATACTGGGATTTCAACTGTTGCAGGACCACAGATTAAAGTAAGCAATATTTGGTTTTCAGATATAGTTTGATGTATACTGGTGGGGCTGAGAATGAGGTAAGGGGGGGGCTCAATATTGTTTTAGTTGTCTGTTGTCTGTTTTTTTTGTTTTTTTGCTTTTTTTACCTGGCTGACTTTCAGCTATGGAGCCTTTTTTATCCTTTCAGTTTTTTTGTGTCCGTTTGGCACTTAATTTATTAAAGCGTTTGGAGCTGTGTTTATACTTTTATTGTTTGTGTTTCAGTCATTTACATTCTTGTTCACCTCACATTGTTTTGATTGCTTTTTTTTTTGTTTGAATTTCCTATTATGCTGAGAAGCATTTTCCTCTGGCTCCACGCTGCCCGGCCGGTACCCCCTGAGAATGGCCCACAGACTGCACATTAAGATGTGTGAAGTTGGCTTCCAATTGTTCTGTTAATGGCTATTTCAGTGTACTTTGGTTCCTCTTTGTTCCTTTGTGGTCAGGTTTTACTCTAGAAAGCTCGGAAGTGTTTCCGTATTGCTGCTTTGTCTTGCCGTAGTTTTTATGGAAGGTGGATTGTTCTTTCATAAAGCTTGATCTGAGTACTGGTTCCTCCTGCCTGGGTGAGGAAAGTTCAGGCTTCTTTAGTAAAGGAAGTGCAGAAAAAAAAATTATGTACTGCAATGCATGGCGTTCAGTTAGAATCCATCTTTCTTGGATTTGAAATGAATTAGCTGAATTCTGATCTTTTTTAAAGCTGTTTATGCTGCTCATATTTTGCCTTGTTTCCCCTTTATACTAATGACATCAAAAGAGACCTTTTTATTTTCCTTTCACCATATTTTGTATTGGATGCTATTAAAACAAATCATGTAGCAGCTGGTTTAGGTGGCCACATGGGTTCTGTTCATAGCTTCCTCATTACATCCCCCGGATTCAGTACCCTCACCCCTAACAGATCTTGTTGGAGCTATGCAAATATTAAAATACCCTAATGGGAGGGGAGAGGCTTTTCATCAGGATAAACAAGAAGTTTTGTAAACTGCATTTGCAGGCAGATCGTCCTAGGTAATAGCCACAATGCTGAGCCTCAATTAAAAATCCAATAAATGTAAGGGAGTGCTGGAACACTAGGAGTGTGAAAGGAAAGCACTAAATCACCATTACCAATCTGTGTTCAGTGAAACCTCCCACAAGTTGTAAGGGGTTCCTCAGACTTTGGTAAAATGACCTCCCATTTGATGATGCCTGCATAGCTCAGGGGCCAACACCACCTAGCAGAGCCAACTGCACAACTTTAAGTTTTGTTGTCTATAAAGTGATATTCCAGCCTCTATAGTTATTTTTTCACCACTGACTCGCAAAAGTAAGTTTTTTCCATGGGTTGCATGGGACCGGAAAAATATTTACGGGTTCCTCCGGAGTGAAAAGCCTGAGAAAGGCTGAGCTAGATGAGTGGATGTCCTCTAGCTAGGAAACGTCTGACCTCCTGTAATTTTTAATGCACATTATGGGAAGCTCACATCTGTAGAAGACTAAAGGGAAGGCTGGAGTTCTGCTTCATGTATATCTACTACCGAGACAGACTTTCGTTGGTCTTTTATCAATCACGTACACCTGGACATAACCTGATTGGGAAAATCTAAAATGTTACTGTTGACCCCCGGACAGGAAAAGAGTGTGTTCCATTGGAAGAAATTTGTTCCAATGACCGCTTTTTGGGAGGATTTCCCATCACTTCCTGATTAGTCAAGGCAAGAAGTGAAGGAAAATGCCCCTGGGGTATCTAGTCCTTACTACGAAATTATAAAAATGGTTTGCGTTCTACAAAACCTCTGTCTTTCTCCAGTATCTTTTGGTTCCTGATCTTCTCACTGTGGTGTCCTTATCTTTCTGTTTACAGTTTCTTCTTTCACTTATGTATTGTGCCTCATTTTAGGCTTTCAGTGATGCTGGAGAACCCATCAAGGCAGAAGGAGTTGTTTCCCAAGTATGAAACCCTCCAGCGCCAAGCTGGTGCTCTTCTCCAGGAACTGACTGCACTGAGTAGCATCCATCATGGTCCCCTCACTCAGACCTCCAGCTTGGAACGGGATTGTGAAGAGCTTCATCAGTGCTTGTGTTGTGGAACGCGGAACTTGCAACTTCGGGACCCAGTAAGTACATTGCTGTCAAAGCATAACCTTGCCTGTACCATTGGCATGTAAGACAAAGTTTCTTGTAGATCTAAACTCTAATGGGACAACATTGATGTTTATCTTGACACTGCAAGTTTTCCTGCACACCGCTCTCATATTTTGAATGGGGTTGGAGCCTTGTGGGTGCTGTGCTCCTGGAGGGTAGTGAGGATGAAACAACCAAACAAAAATAAAAAAAAAATAAAATTTTGTCCTGCACTCTGCAATTTCAGTGGTGATCACTCACTCCTAATACATGTGATCACCATGTGCCTAAATGAGATAATAATTGAGATGAGTAATCAGCTCTTCACCCTCTTAGCTTAAAAAGGTAATTATTTTATTAGTTTGCCTTGCAGTGCTTTAACTTGAAATAAGGGACTTGTTTTGATGACTTTTTGGTAATTGTGACTGTGAATTTGCCACAATTTTGTCAATCATCCCTAGACCCTGGCCACTCATTTTGGAAAGGCCATCTGGCTGATGCTTCTTATTCTGTCCCTATGGAAGATTTTGGTGTTCCCCAACATTCATGCTTGTTCTGTCCATTTTCCATAATATAAAATTAATAAAAGTTCCATCAGGAACGTTGAAACTGCTTAGTTTAGCCACAACAGAGCTGTGAACACCTTGTAGAGATATCTTTGGGTAAACTAACTCCTACAGTCAGATCTTTCAGATAAAGTGGATGCTCAACCTATGAACCACACAACAAGGAAGTACAAAAAGGAAGCAGAATGGACCGTTTTATGAATTCTCCCATCTGAATAGATATTTGTACTTTTCTCCTGATCATTCTGTTATTAAGGTATTCAGAAAAGAAGCTTAAATCACAGTAAGGGAAAAAAAACTTGACAAATTTTTCTATTGTCCATTATCAGCTGCATTTCCTTTTTAAATGCAAACAATAAAATATAAAATGTACATGTACTAAAATAACTCTTCATGGACCTATAAACCCATAACAATAGTATGTATAAGCAACATTAGTATTTTTTGTTTCTTATTGTTTTTTATTGTAATTTTTGTAAGGCGAAAGAACTTATCTGGCCAAAATGAAATCATTTTTGCTAACCATTAGAGGTCAGTGTTTGAGGAAACAAAAAAGTTAGTTGCAGGAAAACAAAGTGTGGGTGTAGAGAGCTCTAGAAGTTCAATCTGCAGTGTTTAGGCTGCTTTTATATTTGTGCTTCATACACCCTACATCAATACAGCATGCATATCAATCAATAGGAATACATTATCAATGACAACCCAATACCTAGGCAAGCTCGACCAAAATACACACACCTGCCTTACAAAGTGCATGTAATAAGAGATCCATTCATTGGCTTGCAGTTCCCCAAATAACAATAAGCAGGGCGAAGAACAAATAGTATAGGGGCCTATTAAATCTGACCTGGCATGCTTTACATGTGTCAGTGCAAATATTGTCATCTCCATAGCTGATGAGTTAATATTATTAATAATAAACAGTTGTTATATAGCGCCAACATATTACGTAGTGCTGTACATTAAATAGGAGTTGCCAATGACGGACAGATAAGGACAGTGACACAGGAGGAGGAGAGGACCCTGCCCCGAAGAGCTTACAATCTAGAAGGTGGGGGAAGTATCACACAATAGGAGGGGAGATATGAAGTGGTGGGAAGTAGTGAGGGTTTAGGAGACAGAAGAAGACGGGTAGGTGAGGTTGAAGAGTTGGGTTTTGAGGGCTCTTTTAAATGAGCAGAAAGTAGGAGCAAGCCTAATAGGATGCAGAAGACCATTCCAGAGATTTGGGACATAGAAAAGTCTTAGAATCCAGTAGCTTGCCTCCTTTTTTGCAGACTTTTGGGTATGGACCGTTCTGACTTATTTACCACATCTCCCAGATAGTCAGATCAGGTATCGGGGAAACAAAACCCACCTCCTTTCTCCTAAGCCACAGCTGCATTCACAACTGCGTCACATACCTTAATAATGCCGTCAGCAAGTGTTATGAAAAAGAAAATACATTCCCCTAAGGTTTTTGCTTCATTAGGTGAGCATTGCCCACTTTTTTGGAGCATGCATTTTGGTAAAGTGCCAATGTTAATGAGCCCCCAACACACATACACATGGCAAACAAGCAGTTGTGCTGAGGGATGTTTGTATATAAAAGCACCATAGGAAATTATTAGGCACATGCAGCAATGCATGCACTGCAACAGGTTACAATGCACCCTGCGTTACATACTTGGGTGTAACTGCACCATGTGACGTTAGACTTGCAACAAGTTCCAACTTCTCTAACTTTTAATGCAGAGTTGTTTCCTGACCCTGAAATTACTATATAGTAATCTGTTGTTCAGGATTAGGCATACGGCAATTAAAGTCTAAAATCTCGGAACTCCATTTTGTACACTTCAATGTTTTCTCAACCAGGGTTCCTCCAGAGGTTGCTAGGGGTTCCCTGGGCATTTTGTACCTCTCAGGTCAGTTTACCTGATACCAATGATCCTTTTTAACTATCTGTAAGACCTAACAAAGATCCAGCAAGGTTTTTAGGTTTTTTATATTCCCTGAGGGCAGGGACTTCTTACCAATAAAGTCTTCTATTCTAAGACTTTTTTTTTTATTCCTACACCTAGACCCTCACGCTGGCCTTTGAAGTGCTTTCATCTGGAGTCTCAGAGTTTAACCAGTGCTGCCTGGACTGCCTGCGGGATCTGGAACGTAAAAAACATGCTATTCAGACTTCTTATTTGGAGCATGAGAGGCAGTTCTATGTTCTCTTCTATCGGGATGCCACCATGCTGGCCAAACTGGTGCAGGATCTGGAGCAGCGGGTGAAGGAGCTACATGCAGACTGAAGAGGACAGACTACTTTTTCCTTTGAATATTGCTGGAAATTCTTCACCCTCTTTGTTTCTTTGAACACTGCAGTTTAAACTTTAATAAACACAGCGTTGATACATATGTCTCCATGTTTTATTTAGCTTGGTGACCCCTCAGTCATACAAGCAGCCATACACGTATTGAGAAAATTAGCTTAACCATTAAAAGGAAATGGAGGGAATAATGCCAAACACTGTGTACATAAAAGAAAACCTGTCAAATAGACGATCATGGTCTACAACTGCAAGCCTTCTCCTGGAGATTTCAGTTCCTTGGCTGTCTCAGGCATCTTCTGCATTCTATGTTACCAGTATAGATCATGTATGCATCATATTAGGTGAAATAATCTGGTTTGCAACATAGTTCTTAGTCATTGATAACTCTACAAAAATGTAGCAAGGAACACATAAAAACATGCCCAGATTGTTTATTTGACAATGGTTAGGTAAGCAATAGACATCCAACATGTTTTAGGGGATGTACCCCTGTTCTTAAGATCTTCACATGAAAAGACCTTAAAAAGTTATCTGAAAGTAAACAATTGAAAAGTAATAGGACGTTTAGTAAAAAGAATCAAAGTAAAAGTAGCAATGGACCCTATTTATTAAAGCTCTCCTCCTGGAGAAGATAGATTATCATAGGGGAGCATGGGTGATCCAGCTAACCTGAAATGGATCTGGGCTAGAAATGAAACATTTGCCAACAAATAAATAATTTTAGTTAATCATTTCTAGATTTGCTGGATCACCGCGGTTCCCCCTTGTGTCTATATTCACCAGTCTTGGGGAACTTTTAATAAATCAGACCCAATGTACAATAGTTGAAACAGTCTAAAGTCTAAACATATTGTGGTGGTAAAGGTGAAAATCCCCCTTATAATTTTATCAATTGGACAATGTTATAGATACTTTACTTCCATGTTGTTTTTTTTTTTTTTTTTTTTTCCTTTTATCAAATGTTTACTTTCTTGGTTAACCCCGATATTATATTGTATTCAAGCCCTGACGAAGGAGCACGTCATTCCCCACAACGTGTTGGTGCTTCCCTAAAAAACACCTTCAAATGAATTACCCAGTTGTATGATTGTTTTTTGTAGGTGCCCATCACCATACCACGGATCATCTAATTATTGACACTTCTGTTCTTTTCAAAAGCATCAAACATTTGGATGGATAAATATTAAGTACACTGGGGATCCCATAGATGGAGGGAGAAAAGAAGTTTCTAATTAATTGCCCGTAAATAGGGTACAACGAGTGCTGCTGGATAATGTTGTATGGTGCAGAAACTGCAGATTACTTATTTCTGATATATTATTGCCATTGGCTTCTTCATGCCTGTTATTGGTGTTAAAGAATCATAGTACTTAGAAATGATCTTTCAGTAGCTAATGGGGATAAACCACATAACCCAAAGTTTTTCAGCCAGGGTTCCTCCAGAGGTTGTTAGGGGTTGCTTGAGCCATAAACAATTTGTGACTTTCAGTTGAATTTTTGTGCCACCAATGATATTTTTCAAAGGTGACATTCTCCCCAATGTCCAGCAATGTAAGAGGCATTCTTCTCATTGACCACCACATTAATGTAATGTGAGCTGTGGATATAATAAATAAAGCACAGTTTCCCTTAAAATCTGAACCTTATTTCAAGGGTCCTCCATGTTAAAAACATTGAGGAAGGCTGAGTTAACACATAAAAATGCATTTTCCCAATTTTCTTTGTATATACATTAAGGGCTGCCACCACCCCGGCTGTTTTTCTGACCTCCTGACTTAATTATCTCGCCTGAAAAGAAGTTTGCAGATCACAAAGAAAATGTCCACCAATGCTTCATCCTCTGCACTCCTTACCTTTTGGCGTTGAGTTCCTGTAACCTTGCAGCATCTCCCGCTCTCCTGTAGTTATATACTGTGAGCTGTGGATATAGTAATTATAGAAGAGGTCCCTGAAGACCTGAAAATTATTTCAAGATTTCCCCCCTGTTAAAAAGGTCAAGAAACACTGACCTTATCACTTCTGATGCCTCTCACGGATACCAATGGTCTGAGTCCATGGCCTGCATTGCTGCTACATTATGGAGAGGTCTCAATCTCCCCACTGGAGTTTTTTTTTCTATGGAATATTAGAATAAAACAGAAGTTGTGGCATATCACAAGGTGAAGTTGTCTCCAAACACAAAAGAATGAAGGGCTAACTTGGCCCAGCAGCCTCCACCAATATCACATAAATGTTTTGTAGATAACATGGACAAACTTTACATTAGAAGATAATTACTATGAACAACTTTGTCTTTGTCAAGGTCTCCTGACCTATATTCGCTACGATACCCAGGGCAGGTTTCCTGTAAAATTCCCTTGACCCTATCAAGGCCAAAGTAAGAATAAATATTCTTTTTTTGGATGTTGTAGATATTTGTTGGGACTTTTAGTTCTTTGAAAACTGAATTGCTGCAATCTGGTCATCCTTAAACTACTGATAACATAACTTTGTGTCGCTAAAGGAGGAGCCACAGAATGGTAAATATATATATTGCTGCTTGAAAGATGTCAGCTTGGTCCACTTTCTCATATTTTCGATCTGTAGCTGTGTAATATTTCCCTTCTCTCTCCACCCCCCTCCAGTCGGGTCGGTTCTCAGGCTCTCCCTATTGTCTGCAGTCAGGAAGTGGATAGGGTGCAGTTTGTCCTACAATGATATAGGATGGGGGGGCACTTCCCTGGCTGTGACCTCACTCATGTGTGATGGGGACGGAGCTGTGTGGGGGTGGGAAAATGCACAGAGATGCCCGCAAACTGGAGAACGCTCAGGATTAACTATCAGCTGTGATGGGCACCCAATGGATTTTGATATTGCTTTTTCCTCTGCCACTGTGCCAAGGTAAGAGTGATAGCATTGTATGGGGGGAAGGGGATTACAGTAATTATACAGGACATGTGGTCAGAGGTGTCCCCAGAAAAAAGGATGAACTTCATTAACCCACCACACCCAATCAATATCAGAAATTTAGTGGAACGATTGATTTCAAGAGATTCCACAGTTAACGCACAAAAGAGTGCAAATTGAAAAAAATTTAACTGCTTCCCATTGCTTTCCACAGTTAAAAAGTGCACCAGTTTTCATAATTTATTATTATTATTATTATTAATTACTAATAATAAACAGTTTTTATAAAGCGCCAACATATTACGCAGCACTGTACATTATATTCGTTGCAATTGACAGATACAGACAGTGATACAGGGGGGGGAGAGGACCCTGCCCAGAGGAGCTTACAATCTAAGAAATTTAGCCGAAATGTTCATCATATATTGGTGGCAGTTTCCTGGCAAAGTGCGATAACTCATAGCAACTAAATGCTGATTTAATTTTCGGGGGTGGAATTAAGGTCTTTGGAGATATTGTACTGTTAGGCACAGAGAAATCCCAGGCTGCAACTACTTTATAATAAAGATTAGCATCACAAAGCTCTCAATATCTGGTCCTGTGCTGGCTGGAAAGGACACTTTGTCTATATATAGATAGTCATATATTCTTTTTTCCTTTTTTAAGCTATAATATGACAGCACATGCTGCCCTGGTGTTGGTTATTTAGCAGGTGCATAATGTCACTTCTATTGTTTGGTATATAGTCTGTGTACTTTGTACCCAATACTATATTTATATGCAAAGCTCACAGTGTAAAATATATATTAATATATATGTGTCTTGGTGCTACTTCCAGTACATATTCTTATACATGTGCATAGCATTACTTTTCTTCATCTAAATGTTGCTTGTGTTTTTTATTTCTTGATTCTGTTTTTCATGCATGGTGTCATTTCTCTTGATCGAGGCTTATATTACATCTTATATAAATTTATGTTGGTTGTGATCTGTTTGTTGCCTTTCTGTTCTTACTCTGTATCAGCGGAGGTTTAGAACAACTTCTGGTACTCTATATGTCAGCCATTCCCCACCAATGTGGACCATTAGGGTTCTTCAAGAGTAAGGGATACTTTTAGCAATGGTGGATTGATCTTCCATTTGATAGGGCTTGGACAGTTCGAGAGCGGATACCAATTGGCAGAGCCATATGCATAGCACTGATGATCCTTTTAGCTGGCTGTCAGTGGCAGTAACTTGGGTTTTAATACCAATGGACATCAATGTTGGAGGAATGTCCCCCACCCATTCCCAGTGAATTGGTTTTCGCTGAGATTCCCTGAGACCTGAAAGTTATTTTAAGGCTTGAAAATGGTTGCATATGCTATGTGGGTTGAAAAAGTCTTGTTTTGCTCTATTTTATTGATGTGCCTGTACAATGTAGTCTTCTCAGATACCGTAATCATCCAACAGATCTATAAGCAGCAGCGCTGGGCTGGACATTTGACTTCATGGCAGAGCAGGTTAAATCTACTGGCTTGAGTTGTATCGAAGGGATTTTAATGTATGAACTTTAAAAAATAATTTCTAGATCTAGTTTGACTGTTGATTGATTTAATTGAGATAGAACTAATGCTCCTGAAATCCAGTCAAGTTCTACCAATTTCACGTGAGTTTTCTCCAAAGTGAGGGGTTCTTGAGCAGTAGAGAATTGACCTTTCATTTGATGGTGCCTGAATAGTTCTTACCTGTGCAATTGTTTTATGTATATATTTATGTTATGTATATGTTATTGTATTAATTTCATTATTGTTCATGTTTGCCAGATTTAAACTGGTTGATCCTCTGCCCCGAAGAGCTTACAATCTAGTAGGTGGGGGAATTTACACACAATAGGATGGGGGGATATGTAGTGGTGGGAAGTAGTGATGGTTTCAAAAGACAGAAGAAGATTTGTAGGCAAGTTTGAATAAATGGGTTTTGAGGGCTCTTTTAAATGAGCAGAAAGTAGGGGCAAGCCGAATAGGACGAGGAAGACCATTCCAGAGAGTCGGGGCAGCTCTAGAGAAGTCTTGGAGCCGTGGGTGTGATGAGGTTATGAGTGAGGAAGTCATTAGTAGGTCATTGGAGGAGCAGAGAGGAACTGTGGAGAGATTTGAAGGCAAAGCACAGGAATTTGAATTTGATTCTCAGGTGAAATGGAAGCCAATAGGGAGAGAACTACAAAGAGATGCAGCAGAAGAGGAGCGGTGGGAAGGATGGATGAGTCTGGCTGAATTGGGTTAGTGGGATACCAGAGAGGAGGAGGTTACAGTAGTCCAGACCTGGTGGTCCATATTTCGTTCATTGATGCACAATTCTGCATGGCATCCCATAGCCAAATTTTTCTTTCTAGTATTGAACAAATATGGATTTACACTCTACCCTTTGTTCTGCCTTATAGTCCTTGCTTTGTAAGGAAATTGAAAGAAATACATAAGCCGTTATGCTTCTAAAAATGTAAAGTCTTGTAGACATCTGATGAACATCAGAGGATTGTCGCTGAAAACATGATCCTGCCGTGGCATTGAAGGATCATTGTGCACGTCAGATTTTCACTTGAGACGAGTAAATTCGTTTTCCATGGGCGACTATCATCTGGTGTGTTTACAAAGCTATAGATTAATGACTGGTATGCTTATCGCACTACTAACATGGGGTAAAGATAGATAATCACCAAGAATTATAAATGCAGATGCAACAAATGACTCCAAATGACTGAAGAAAGATACACAACTAGAATGCCATAATATCTTACAAGCAATCACAATGTCATGGCTTTCTTCACTGGATGCATGCTTGCACCAGGTTTTTCACAGTTTATTCCAGATGTGGTTGGATGAGATGCACACTAAGGGAATGATGTGTATAGCAGCGCTGGGCAGGATGCAGGTGCACCACAGTGAGTCAGTACAGAAATAGAATCCATCAGTCCTGAGCAGTGACAGAAGGAAGTAATAGCACAGAAGGTGTAGTGAGAGAGGAGGGCAGAGAGCAGTCTGAGACATCTGTGCAACCAGCACTGGATGGGAGAAATGAAAAAACTAACCAATTCCTAGCCAGCATAACTGCCAACAGTTTCCAGACTTTTCAAGAGAGATGAAAAAGCTTCTTAAAAGATCACTCCAGATATCCAAAAACATCCAACAATTGTGTGCATTACTGGCAATCATATACAAAGGTGTCAAGATGGTGCAATGGTGATATGATGGGGGTCATATCAGTCTGAGCCATTACTATATCAGGGATGCAATGATAGGAGAATGGGAGCTGGTGACACCAGAAGTCAAGCTGAGTGTGCTCAGGCTAGAACAAAAGCAAGACAAACCCAACCTTGGGTCCAAGAAGCATTTTTGCAGTTGGAGTGGCCATACCTATCACTGAAATTTAGGCTCGGCATATCCAAATTCAGCCATAACTGAGAACCCTTTGAATTTTGGGATCAACTCTAGATTTCTCAATAGTTTTATCTTTATTTCAAGGTGCAATATTTAAAGAAAGAATGGAAAGCAGACTAGGGAAGTCATCAATGCAACATTTGTAGATTTGCTTTGTTGCAAAGCGTCATGATCTTTTCATTCACACATCTCAGACATGTTTGTTACCCTATTATGTCTCCGGTTCTGCAGTTCAGCCTCCCTTGTCACCTCTCTGCGTATACTTTGTTCATAATACAATGTGTGATTACCATCAGCTAATTAGCTAGAAGAGGAACCAGGAAGCCGTAGAACATTTCTTATCTGTGCAGTGTGACACATCTATATAAACCACAAGGCTGGCTGAACAGATCAAAAAACCTTTTCCAAGTAAAACAAACACATTTATATTTTAAGATATTCAGCTGTCTTCCTGGAGTTCAATTCAACTACTTGGCCTCTTGGCTATGATTTGTAGATTAACACTATATCCATAAATTAAAGTTGTTTTTTTAAATAAAGGAGAAAAAAATTAGAAGTTATGTTCAGCAAAAAAAAAACACCAATTTCACACCAATCTCATCATGCCATGTCATTACCAGAAGGTAAAAAGCCTCAGAACTTGTCACCATTGGGATGAACTCATTATTCATAGGGGTCTATTTATAAAGCAGTGCATTTGACATTCACTAGTGGGGAATCAATCACTGCCATTGAAAAACATAGATCTGAAAGATTCCCCCCAGAAAATGGTTCAGTGAATGTCCAATGCTTCATAAAGAGACCCCAAAATGAAGATGTATGGATGAAATGTCACTGGTCAGGAGCAAATGTACACTCTAGGAGTGAGATATGAGCAATTGTAGTCTTATACAGATAGTTTATGTAGTTATGACAGTTTCTCTTTAATCTGTTGAAAAAATGCCTGAAGGATTTGGAAAGAAAATTATTCCAATTTTTTTAGAATATTTTCTTTTCTGCATTTACCACCTGCAATGCATGTGCAGCAAAGAAGCCAGGTGCCCAAATTGTATAACTTCTGGACACACAGAAGTTATAAAACTTCTGGACATTATTATGGGCCCCTCAAATGCAATGGAAATAAATCATTGGTGCAGTAAGTGCTAAAGGAGAGTAAACTAGAAGCAGCAAAAGCTTTTGTTTTTGTTTTTTTATGGTATATTGAACATCTAGAAATGTTATTCTCTGTCTTTTTGAGTCCATGACCTAGAAAAAGCGTGCTTCATGTAAAATTAGACTGGCAATAAATCTTCTAATTTGTTCTGGGAAATTGATCCAGGAAGTATTAGCTATTGGATCAGCATGACATGTCTGAAATGTCATCCTTTATATTAAATCAGAGTTTTCTTTTAAAGTTACGTCTTTGGAAAGGAACATTTAATAATTGGGACTTGATATGCTCAGTCATTTTTCCATGATGAGCTTTCTTTAAGAGTAGTTTTGGTATCCTGAGATAAAGACATTAGTGGGAGCTTCCAATGAACTTCAGAAAATGCTTCTTTTCTGGCTGTTGTGCCCATTTATTGGCATCCTTGACCTGGAAAATTTGCACAGCTCAGTTAAGTCAGAAGTCCTGGTCTGTATACTTATTTTGGGTCAGTGATGAGGTGGTGGCCGAGGAACGGCTATAACACATAGTGATGAACAAGCCGACTCCACATCCCATTGGTCAGGCAGCTTTTCTGTAATGCTTTATAAACCTTTCCATTACTACTTTGGCATAGTTTTCTTGGCATCAGCAGCAAGAATTTCTGGACCATGTGGCAGTAAAGCATAATGTGATGCAGCATGTGCTACTACTGTACATTATGGTTTCTTTTTGTTGACATAGTGGTGGTGCCCAACTTCATTCTGCACAGTCATGGATTGGGCACCACATCATCAAGGGGCATTCTACAAAAGAAATTAAACTGGCACCAGATCTCGCTCTGCCCATGTGAACGATTGGGCACCAGGTCCTTTTTCTTTGTAGAAAGCCCTCTGAGGTTGTGGGGTTCAAACTCACAGATACACAAGTTGGGGTTTAGGTGCTTCTACTGTGTCATTTAATAAGCCTTCCAGTCTTTTAGAGAAGAATAGAAGAAGAAGGCTGTGGGATTCACCTAGCATTCAATGGCACCATGGCAAGAAAAAGAAGAGGGATCTATAGGGAGAAAAAAAAGTTCAAAAGTTGGGACTCTGAATATGTGTTTTATTTCTTGTTTGTTGGATCTACTTTTTGTATTTTTGTTAGTTTTATTAATCTTCCTATATTTATGCCATGGTTTGTTAGTGTCTGTTTAACAAACAAGCCTTAGGCTGCATACAAATGTTAGACTTTTGTCGTTGGAATCGATTGTACATACAGCGCCGTTCTTCTCTATGGAGAGGAGGGGGGGTTAACGAGAGAGCGGAACTCCCCTGTGCTCTCTCCCCTTCACTTCCATTGTGGTCATTGTCTCCGTCCGCCAGGACGGATCCACGAACCACTTTGGACGATCGCTGTGCACCAGTCAGAGTCTCACCCGAGATGAGCCCTGATAATCAGATAAGAATCATCTAACGTGTGTACATTCCATTAGAGAGTGATGGAAATCTGTAACATGGACTACACTGACTTTCAGCAACAATACACAAATGGCTGTTTGAAACAATAGTCAGCGAGACAAAGAAACAATCTTTTTTTTGTTTCAACCTTTGTTTTTGTTTTTTTTGGAACACATTTATTTTAAAAATGGGAAATCACAGGGACAGCTATCAATTGCACCTAAAATTATCTATGACATTTCCAAAGTTTTAGCTTTATATTACTGGTGATTCCATTGCAGTGCAGAATATCACCGCTGTGTATATTTATTTTTCATTGACAATTTTTTTCAGAAGGCTTTCAATATTAATTTCTGTATGCAAACAATAAATTAGTAAATTAGTTATGTTTGCTAAATTTTCTATTTATAACAGGTATTACAGTATGTTAGGCTTCTCTGCAGAATTGCTGCATTCTGTTTATTGTGTTCCCACACACAGCAGGAAAACAACAGGAAGATGGTGACGTCTCCGGCCCTTTACATTCCTCTGCTGAGCTGTCTGATGAGCAGCTTGTTCTCCTACGTCCTGCATCATATATTACAGGGGTGTCAAACTCAAATACAGAGGGCCAAAATTAAAAACTTAGACAAAGTCACGGGCCAACCTTGAATTTTATTGAACAAATTGAGGAAATTTTTCCTTCTCATTAGAAATAAAAGGAAACAAAGAGGTTTTGCTTCACATTCAATCTGGAACAAGAATATAATATATATAATATAAAAAAGAGGCAAAAAAAGGTTTTTTTTTTATTTTATTTTAGAAAAAAATCTTCTGCCTCTTTCTCTATTTGTAGCTTTCTGAGTTAAATTACAGTGGTAACCTTTTTGCACAGGTTAACAATGATAATAACAATATTCTTCTATGAAAATCCAACCATTCATGTCCATGCCTTGGAGTAGCAAGGAAAAGTACAGCAGAGGGGGAGTGCTGGAAATGCCAGATGCGGCTAATGCGGAGCTAAATCTTATGAGTGGCCCATCGCTGGAACTCGCTCTTCGTTGAAATAGCGCTGCTACTAAAATTCCCGGCATTACTTGCGTCTTTAACACAGTCCAATGTGGGGCCACACATAGGCAGAGAGCCCGCTGGTCTATAGACGTGAGTGTTGCTGTGAAGTGTAGCAGCGCTATTTCAATGCAGCAGCGGGCCAGCTGCAGTTCATATTTAGGATTCCTTTGGGGGCCAAAAAAAAAGGACGTTGGAGGCCAGATTTGGCCCCCAGGCCAGAGTTTGACACCCCTGATATATTAGATTTATCTGTCATACCACCAGAAGTCCCTCCCTTTACCTTTCAGTAAATGTACAAATATCTTTAGATAAACTTTTGCTGTCATGTTACAATATGAAGTAATAGTATATATTATCATTTTTTCAGAAAATCAATAAAAAGAAAGCTTTGAGCTAGGGGTCTAGAGACCTTGCGTAGGCTAAGACAATGTCACCAATCTGCTGCAAGGCGAATGAAGCATTTCCTTACTTACTTCTCCCTACCTAATTAGTGTTTTGCAATCAAATTTTGTAGGTGAGAGGCCCAAAAAATTGAATCAAAAAGAACTAAAAGAAACCAAGGATTTACATAACCGTGTCATCTCTGCATGAAAGCATCTTGGTTCAAGAAGTAGATGTTGATTTGGAATGATGCCTCTAAAAAAGATAGCTGGATCCTTCTGGAGGTAAAATATGATGAAGGCAACATCAGGGGTAAGACCAGTATCTCTCAATCAACCTCCAGAGGTTTCTAGATGGCTTCTTGTGCAGTTAGCTATTTGTGACTCTCAGCTGAGTTACCGCTAACGCCAATGATCTTTTTGACTATCTGTAAGGGTGGCAGCCTTCCCACTGGCCCATTGTGTAGAAGGCATTCTTCTCAATGACCATTAAACCAATGTACTGTGAGCTGGGGATATAGTAAGACCTGAAAGTTATTTCAAGAGGTTGGGATTAGTGAGCGAGTTTTTAAAACTCGATCTCGCGGCAAATTTGGCCGTTCTCACTTACCGAAATTGTAAGCGAGAATGACCAGTGTAATATCACCGATCAAGCTCGAATTTAAAAAAAAAAAAAAAAGTTCGTAGGCTGCGCTGATCCAGCTACATTCATTGATCAGCTTAGTGTGCAATCCCCGCCACTAGCGGTTAAATGGGTTACAAGTTTCCCCATTCAAAACCTCAAGTGCTCTCTGATTGGCTGAGGAAAGTTTTCCTCAGCCAATCAGGGAGCACTGGAGGTTTTTAATGGGGATACTTTACTAATTTATCCCTGGGGCACTAGAGGTTAATTAAGCTCTAGTGCCCGTGGATCTTCTCAATGAATGCGGCCGTGGCATTCTTCCTCATCCTTAGAGGTTCCCCCCCCTTGTTAAAATGATGGAGAAACAATACATATGTATTGCTAAGTTCACACTGGTAATGACTTTTGGCCATTATGATCATTAATGATTGTTTCAGGTGACAGTTTGGGAACAATGGCTGAATTGATAGCCTGCTTGCCTTTCTGACGAATAGCCGGCCTGCCCTGTTCTTTGGTGGTTTAAGAGGAGACCGAAACTGAAGCACCCAACTGCATTGTTATACAATAGGATAACATTTGCAGCCATTAGCAGGCATCCAACATGGAAAGTCACTAATGACCCCCTAAGAAACTTTAGGGCACCCCTTTAAAGAGGTTTACGAGATGATTACGAATGACTGTTTTTTTTTTTTTTACTTCCATTTAACTCTAACCAACTCATTTTCTTTGATTGGTATAGGACATTTTTAGGATAGCACACTTTTTGTGTTGTGTGTTCAAATGGTCTATTAAACCCAAACAATAATTCCCATTACTTTCTGCTGGTAAAAAGTCACAAAGGCAAAATACGGTAATTGTGTTTAGTGTTTTCTGGGCTCCCAGATAATTGATTACTATTGAAAAACCAATTTGAACAGTTGGTGGGGTGAGTTTTACAACCAAAGTAATTACAACCAATTACTTTGGTTAAAAAGTTAACTTTAGCAAACTAATTTGTAGACTTTTTTTATTGTTTTTTTACAAAATAATTTTTAATCTTATATATCAGACCAGATATCTAAAGGTAAATTTGAGGCCAGGGGGAAAGTTATGCTTTGATTGTGAGCAGAACTTTTCCTGAAGAATGTTCTTGCTTATTTTAGCACCTGAATATAATGGCTGAGGCATACCACCATTCCAGTGGAATTTCCTGGTACACATATAATGAAGAATTCAGACAGAAATTGTTAGCGCACCAAGCCCTATTATGTGGAGGCTTAAAGATGTTGGCCTCCTGATGAGCATGATTTTTTCTTGGAGATATCAGGCTTAGGCAAGAGTGCAATGTTCCCTACAACCTACCTTATATAAAGGAGTTTGCTTTGCTTATAACGAGAACCAATGGAAGTTCTTCAAAAGCAGACCTCACACTCCTTGCCTCTTTTTAATGTTCCCTTTTATTTCCACTTTTATTTCCAAAGTCTTATTTGAAGTGTAACCAAACCCAAAAATTAAAAACATTCTGACCAGGCATGTCTTTTATAGGAGAAGGCGACGTTCCATCGGAAAAAAAAAAAACTTTACCTGCTTGGTTGCCATTTTTATTTTGCACTCACCTGTCCTGTTCCATCTCTTTCTGCTTTCGGTCTTTGGCCATGTCCATGCCGGCATGATGTAACTCCCACACCTTGGATTCCGCTTTAAACTCACGTATACCTGTTGTAACTCCTGAATTGTTATCTGTTTTCGGTAGCACTTCTGTTGTGTGATTTGTCCCAAGCTGCTGGGTCTCTTTCAGCGAACACCTGATTTAACATTGAAAATGCGCACAACCGTCATCAAGGGGGAGCCACACAGGAAAATGACCCAGCACAATGACCAGCACATATGACCTGATCATACTCCGCACATTCACAAATTCTGGGACCAGGTCATATCCTTGTGTAGAATGTGTTTATGCAGCACTCAGTGTAAGGTTACAGTGTAAGATTGGACGCCGGCCCATAGTCTCCTGGAACCTGCAAGTAATGCCGCCACTTTGCTCACCACGGAAGGGATGGACACATAGGCAAGGATAAACAAGATTCGAAAAAAAAGACAGAGAGTTTATAATCAAAAACAATTTAGGTTACAAGTGATAGATTCTTAGTAAATTCTTGGGGCCGGATCACAACCAGCAGCCTTCAGTTTTAAAATGACCTCCTCTATCACAAACCTTCAGTAGACTTTTGGTGTTGGTTATGGTTGAAAAAGTCATTGAAATAACATTGAAATTGTTATATGAAATATTACTCCATTAAAACAATTCAAAATGGCTTGACTGCTTACAGGTGGTTTTTGATTTTAAGGTTCCTTTGTCTATTAAGGATTGTTATTTGAGTGAATTACTTATATTTCTTTATTTTGTCATACACAATTAGAGAATGTAGAGTAGTGGGCTGCTTTTCTTCCCCGCTAATTGAAAATGTTAAGATGCCTTCTAAGAAAACAATCTGGCTCTCTTTGTTCAGTCTAATACATCATTTTTGGTTCTCAAAAACTAGAGAACTCCTTTAGGAGGCTTCAGTCTTGTTTCTTTCAATTTTTTTTAGTGTTTTGTAACTTTATGGGTGAACAAGGTTAATATCCTTTTCTTTGCGTTTCAGTATTTAAATAATGTTTTTTTCTTTGTGTGTCTTTGTTCTTGTGTTTGTTTTTTTCTTCTTTTTTTGTTACTATATTTGTCTTTTAAATAACCTTTAGTGACTTTTCTAATTATTCAGTAGCTATAAAATGTAATCTTTTTATATCCAAGGTTAAAAGATTTCCTTATGAAACCATGAGGATTCATAAGGATATCCAGTATCTCCTGGGTGTTTTTGACTTTGCATCCAGGGTATTCCTGTTTGAGCTTCAAAAGAAATTTTACAATCTCAGGTCTATTTACAGATACATCTGGGCCTTTTGGTATTTTTGGGGTCATTAGTGTGCTTGGAAATGGTAATATTTTGGGAAATCCTAGATATTTTGTGCAGTTTGTGACTATTGGAGTTTGTTTCTGGTTATGGTTGGATCGTTGGTATTTGCGGTCATCAGATGACAGATCTGTTCTGTACAAGGTTAGGTATGCTCATTTTCTTCCAAACACCCCAGTTTCCACACCAGTAAATTTTTTCGATTTGGGAGTTTAAATATACTTTGGACAGTAGACTATGATTATTGTAGGACATTAACTTGGGAGCTTCCTTAAGGGTCATGACCAGTGTTTCTCAATCAGCGTGTATCACTGAAATAGAGCATATGAGTGCCACATACTTATTAATCAAGAAACCCCTTGTAACCTCTGGAGGAACCATAGAGATACACTCAAGCCGGGTTGAGAAACACTAGTCATGACCATGGACTTTTTAAAGCACTTTGTATTATCTCTGCACTATATAAATACATAATAGGAACTAATTCTAAATATGTTCCAGGTGTCTCTAATTACATTGTTGTCTTGTTACTTTGCCTGAGCAGACCAGAGCCTGGTTTGGAAGGTGTGATTCTTTTTTATTGTTTTGGTCATGATGGGTATAATAACAACCCTTTGCAAATAATTGCTTTACCCATTGTATCTCACCTTTTAAGCGTCAACTTTTTTATCAATATTAATATTTTTATTATTATTATTAAACAGGATTTATATAGTGCCAACATATTACGCAGCGCTGTACATTAAAATTAGCAGTTCCATAAATTCTAAAAAATTGTTAGGCACATGGGCCTGAGATTTATAATAAGCATAGTTAATACTCTGTCAGAGGTAATGCAGTTCTTTTCCATAAGTCAAGGAATCTAGGGTTCCAGCATATGTTTTATTTTTTGGAGTTGTTTGTAACTTTTTGTGTCTTTTTCGGAGAGGCTTAAACAGTGACCAGCTAGGCCAAACTTCCTTGTTTACTTAAGCTAGAAAATTCTCTATTACAGCCTTTCTTAACCCTTTTACATTTGAAGAACCATTAAAATAACTTTCAGGTCTTAGGGAACCTCAGCTAAAAATAGTTTATGACATTCCTTTACATTGAAGACCAGGGGTGGTCCAAACTCAAGTCACAGCTAAAAATATTACTGGTACCATGTAGCTGGATCTGCAAAGTGTCAGTGGCCCTGGAACCATACAGGAACTATCAAAGGGAATATTCATTCACCAGCATTCAAGGAACCTCTTGCAACCTTTGGAGGAACGCTGGAGTTCCACAGAACCCTGGTTGATAAGTACAACTCTTTTATGTTCCGTGTTTTTGTTGTGCATCATATATCAAGGTTTTATGCTTCTCTTCAAACCAGATGTCTTAAAAAATTTAATCTTTCTGTTTTTCAAATAACTTCCTATTTCTTTGGTATATGTGGAGAATTTGTGACTACTTGGTCCCTGGTCTTGCCCCAAATAAAGATTAGAGGGTTTTCAGAGGGATAGTTTTACTCTTGTACTTTGGCAGAATAATGGTTCCAATGGTTTTCTGGTCAATATATGATAATTTAAGATACCTGGACAGTGGATGTTTCCATAAAGAAGTGTTTCTTATCACCTCTCCTATCCAATGGGTTTTGTTGAGTACTTGTACACATCTGATTTTATTCATTGGAAGTTTAGTAAACAGCTTTGCAGAATTAAACTATCCTTGGTGTTTGGAGGCCCCTAGCAGGTTGGTGCTAGGTCTGCTTTAGCTTTTTGGGCCAATTATCGAGACTATTGCAGGAATACCAAGATGGTTTATTTAACTATTTGGTGTTGGTCCACTCTTTAGCCTGTACCATGATAGCTCTAATTACTTTAATTTGGTGAATAATTTGACTTTTTTTGACGTTAACCTCTTTAGCTATTACACCTATTCTTGTACCATCCCATGTTTTATGTGCATATTAGGACTCACAGTCCATGTAAAACACAAAGTAACCAGCATGTAGCTGTAAAGATAGGGGACATCTGCCCCATTTTGATTTGGGTTCAGTAGATGGTATTTTAGTATATACTGGTTGCTGTCTGCTGTATAAAATATCAAATAGGTAAGAATAGCTGGAATGTTCTGTGTTATATGGTGGTATATCTTGCAAGAACAGATGCTGCTTTCTCTGCAGATTTTCTTATATAAAACCTTTCCTTATTTGCTGATATAAAAGGAAGAAATTGCAGATGTTGGGGACAATACTGAGCCAATGACAATGACCATGGAATGCTGCAACACATTTCAGTGTTTGAATTGTACATACTGATATTTTGGGATAGGGTCACAATGTTGTACATTATGTAGAGGTAATACCTATACTTTCTAAATATGAAGTTACTGAGCAAAACAATAACTGTGTGTGTGCAAAAGCCATCTCATGTATCTGTAAATCCATCATATAAAATGTTGACGAAAAAAAGCTCCTGGCCTTGCACTTCTCTTTCGTATGACCAGCCACAACTGCTCTCTACTTTATGCAGGGTGATCGGCTATGTCCTAGCCCATTGTACGGCTAAGGTTGATGTAATTTAGGGTTCCTTACAGGTCCCTGTACCTGGAGATATAAAACATTTGGTGCTGATTACTTTACAATAGTTAAATGTGCCGGTTTCTCAGCAATCCATTGACTAATAAAAATTGTTTCTGGGAATTGTTGTTGCTCACAGGGCAGGAAACTTTATATCAAATACGAAAGCTGATGCAATGGTTCAGCTTTAAAGCTGAACTAAACTCTAATAATAAATTTTGACCATGGCAGATTCTTTATTACAGCATGATGTAAACTAACCTTACCTGCCAAATCAGAATTTTTAACCTGTCCCGGTTTCTTTCCGGGTGCCGCCATCTTCTATTCTTGCCGATCTTTGGACCTCTTGATTGGCTGTTTTGGGATAGCATGATTCCTATGCATGTGCATGGGGGTTTTGGTCTCAGCAACCCCACAATTTCTTTTTCAAAAGAAGATAGCTATCAGGCAGGTAAAAGTGTTTTATTTAAAGAAGGGGTGTCACCTTCCCCTTAATGCAATAAAGACCGTGGTGATTGGAAATTTTCAAAGTGGAACCTTAATTCCATCAAAACTTTCCCTTGTCAACCAATAAGCATTAGAACTATTAAGGCTGCACCCTGGAGGTAATCTACTAAAAGACTTTAAGCTGTTCACTTACCAAGATGATTTATCACCTTGCAAGGTGAATGTTGTCATAGTTCATTTTGCACATTCAGGGATATGTTTAAAAAATTTGATTTTTCCTTGCACGTAATTGGATAGTTGAAGTCATCAGAGCTGCATTGCATTTACTACGTCAAGTGAAATATCTTTTGCAAGGGAATAATTCCATATGCTGTGTGAACAGCCTATATCCCTTTGGTAAATAGGCCCTACTGTCTCCATCCTGTTTCCTGATACTTTATAATTGGAGAGAGTCAGAACACTAAATAAAAGAAAGAGATCTAATTTCAGCTTACAAACTTATTTCAGTATTCCCTATACCCCCACATAATTCTGAATATAGCCACTAATGTCCAAAGCAACCAAGGAGCAAAATGAAGGAAAAGTTAATACATTTGCAGATTTTGAGGCATGAAGTTTGTCCCATAACTCTGCTGTCATTATGGCACCACCCCATTTTATTGATAACAATTTTCTACAAGTATTTTAGATATATAGAGTTCTTGGGGTTCTTGAAAGAATTTATCATTGTGTCAATTTGCTTTTGTTATTTTCTGTTAGTAATAATTCTCCCCCTGTTCTTAGCCTTACACTGTGATAATTCCCAGGATCCGTGTCTTAATGGAGGAACGTGTGTCTGACTCCCAAACGGAACTCACTTCTGCAGGTAACATCGTCTTTATTCCTAATTATTTCATAAAGCCAATAATGCCACTCCAAAGGAAATTTTATATTTTCTTCTATTAGAATTGAGAGCGTCATTGGCCTTTATTTGAGGGCTGAGATAGCACTCTGCACATGACCTATCAATAAACAAAGAAAAGTCTTTTATTACTCACTTGTCCTGCTCCTCACAATTCCAATATGTCCGGTACTGAAGAATCTCCTGTTTCTGATATTTCCAGGAATGTCATACTCTTGGTTTCCTATGTGTGGTTCCATTCACAAAGCCTATATTTGTGCAGGACACAGGGGGAGGCAGATGGGACCACGGACACGAAATTTGATTTAAATTTGTATTAGATGATTCTTCAGCAGCATTATAAACACAGCAAAGTTCAGAACATACAGCAGCAAGACAAGCAAGTCTCTTAAAAGTATAGTGGTCGTTGGCCAATTTTTTATTTAATTTTTGTTTTTAAGTTTGTTAAAAGTTTATTTATGTCATTATTTTCATAGAAGACCTGGTTTAAGCCTTATCATTTAATACAAGCAGCGTCTATGCTATGATGTATATTCCATGCTGAGCTGTCCAAAAAAAAAGCCCAGCACTAGCTCTCCCCCGCTGACTGTTGTTATTTGGGGCAATGTTTGCACTAGAAGAGTCATTTCACATTGTGTGTAAACCAGGAATCCAAATCATCAGAATACCAAACTTGCATTTAACACTTTTACTGAAAATATAAAATATTTTATAATAAAATTATTATTTTATAATATTTATAATTACACCAGATTTACTTTGGTATAGGAAAAAATGTATTCTGATTGTTTTGTGTATGTTTTGTTTCTAAGCTGCTTTAGTGGCCTCCATGGTGATCGCTGCCAGTTTGCCGACCCTCCATGTTCACCGAACCTTTGCCACAATGGCGGCACATGTAAACGCTTGTCATCCACAGAGTATCGCTGTTCCTGTGGCCCCGGGTGGACAGGTGAGAACAGAGAGTGGTGAATCTTTCTGCATGTTCATAACATTTACCAAAACAGTTATTTTATTATTATATGCTTTGTGTAGTTTTTTTGCACTTTATAGAGGACGGAGAACCATTCACTATAGTCCATGTGAAATATGATTTTCTTTCATAGCATTCCTAGGGTTCTCAAACAATTTGTACATTAGATCAATCAAAAAATCTAAAGGTTTTCATCAAATGATATTTCTGCTGGTTAAATTCGTAACCACAAAGTACTGGGCACAAATAAACAATGTTTCACTCCATCCTGGTGCTGAGCTCCACCAGACCAATTATGATTAAAGCCTACAAAAGACACTAGTTAATCTACCATTAGCATTGCTTTCCCCAATGTTGTTTTGTAATTAGCAGTACTGGATTGCTAAAAAAAAACTGCCCACTAATAACCGATCCTGTTTATTATTGGTGAGGATGCAGAGGGGCACCTCCTGCTGCATCCTTGCCCTTATCCCTCAAAAGGCAGGACATCACTGTCCATAGAGCCACTCAATCACTGCTATTAACATAGAGATTGCAAGGGCAGGGTCCTCTCCTCTTCCTGTATTAATGTTTGTATCTGTTTGTCATTTATAACCCCTATTTAATGTACAGTGCCGCATAATATGTTGGTGCAACTGTTGAAGAGGAAAAATGGTCATTGTGGGAATTTCCAGCAACAATTGTTGAGCATGTGGACTTCCACACTTTAGGATGCTCATGACGTTTAATATTACCCAAAAGAGGTCATGTGGCGATCTGGATAAAGTATGACATGGCCAGCATGGTGGCTCAGAGATAGCACTCTTGTCTTTGCATTGCTAGGTCCCAGGTTCGAATCTTGGCCAGGACACTATCTGCATGGAGTTTGCAGGTTCTCCCCATGTCTGCGTGGGTTACCTCCGGGTACTCCGGTTTCCTCCCACAGCCCAAAAACATGCAGTGAGGTTAATTGGCTTTCTCCCAAAATTGACCTTAGACTGTATAAATGGCATATGACCATGGTAGGGCCTGGGACTGGTAGATTGTGAGCCCCTTTGAGGGACAGTTAGTGACACGACTATAGACTTTGTACAGCGCTGCGTAATATGATTGTGCTATATAAATACTGTGTAATAATAATGACACTAATCATTTGTTTATGGAAAGTTGTTTTAAGTTATAGAAAATTTTAGATGACGATTTTAGGCCTCATAACAAATGCTATGGCTAGAAATGTAGTCCAATAAACCTACCAGCATAGTTTTAAGATGTGAGAAGAAACCTGTGAAATGAAAGGGAAAACCTTGCATAAACCTGGATAAAGTGAAATGAAAGGGAAAACCTTGCAGATCTATAGTTAAAACTTGACCCACAACCTAGTAATGCAATGCAACAGTGAAAATCATAGAATTTTTTCCTGGAAAAGCCATGGGGTGGGTGCTTTAGTGGGCATCAGCCTGAAATGCAAGGAACAAAGTCAGATCCTTTGGTTGTAGATTGAAAAGTAGTTGAATGGTTAGCACTCTTGCCTTGCAGTCATTGATTCCATTACTTGTGAGTTTGTATGTTCTAAAAGTGCTTTCTTAAATTGTATCCAGAATTGTGTTTGCCCTACTTTGTGTATGATTGTGCTAAGTTCCTTGCCAGTGTTTGCTGGATGATTGCAGAATATTTTATGATAATGACGGTATTACATACCCTCGTTGTACTGGTAGTCATTCAAGAACATTTTATGAGCGTTACTTATTGTACCCCACCCCCCTTTCCTGTGATATAGTGGAGCTGAGTCACATTATCCTCAAGTTTTACTGTACGCTAGAACAAGAATATTGTTCAAGATTCCTGTAAGATCACAATAGTGACTGAGGATTTGTCCCTGATCAGAATGCCCGCCCTCACTTCCCAGTTATGTCCTTCCTCTATTCCCAGCTAAGAAAATTCATTTTACAAATACATTCCTTGGGTAATCGCTGATACATTTTTTGTTTGATCTATAAATATTATCTCACCAATTGTATATAGCTATTGTGTGCATTTCACTGCTCCCCCTTCTCCATGAATAGCAGGCACCTTCCTGTGCATAAAAACTATATGTGAAGACATTGTTTTCTATAGGGTCAGGCCATTTGTCATATTGTGATCACAGTCATTATTCCTGCTGTTGGGATTCACTCTTTTTATTGATCCGGGGCACTATTGACCCCAGGTCAGGCAAGAAAAGGCACCTGTTCACAATCTTCTGCACATGCCCAGTTCAATGAACATTCTTGGCACACATCGGTGCCAGAATGAGTAAACTCTTGGGCATGGGCACATGTGCAGCCAGCCGTTCTAGATGGCCTACAAACCTGAACCAGAAGAAGTCCAGGTAAAATGTTGGTGTCACCAATAGAGCAAGCAATTTATTGCGTCTTTAATGTATCTAAATGAGGTTGGTGTTAACAAAGTGACCCTGTGAAGGTTAAGACTATGTAGTTTTTTTTAAATAAATACTGCCTTCCAGCAGCCTTCCTTGCCATAGGAAATGGTTAAGCCCCGTGTTTGAATTGCCTTCAATTTCTGCACACAACAGAAAACACAACAGAAAATGTAAGGGAATGTCTTTAATATTAGATAAATCCCCTTTTATATAGCAGATACTGAGGATTCACCCTCCTTTCTTGTTTTAGTGACAACTTAGGTGTTGAAACTTTGATCTATTTCAGTTGCGATGAATAGTGATGAACGAGCGTGCCTGCGCTCAGTTCACTACAGGTTTGGTGAATGTTCTTTGAATTTCACCAAACTTATCCCCTTCAAACTCATAAAAGTGTATCTTAGAATGTTTTCTGAATTCCACTTTTCTGGTGTTGTCAGGGGAGCTACTGCCAGGAGTCAGTGTAGCCGGTGTTCCCATTATTTAGGAAAAATTTGGCAAGGCAAACAGAGGCCCGGGAGCTGGTTATTACCTTGGCATCCACTTGCTGCTTACATGACCACATTGGTTTGTGAACCTAAGGAGTAGCAAAAGTTCACCACATACTCAAGTTGAAGTAAATGTAAACCTCGTCCCTGTTGATGTCGATGTTGTCCCGAACAAATAGAAAGGCACAAATACCAGTGACACAGGCAGCAACAAAGCCTGAACAGGAATTCTCAAACCTAATTACTCCACTCTACCATCTTACATTAGATACACTTTAATTTTAAATATCAGATTGTATCATTTTCATACTGCAGAAGAAAAATTGGGATCTTTTTGTTTTGTCATTCAGGCAAACACTGTGAGTTAATCGACCATTGTACCACCAACCGATGCATGAATAAAGGAAAATGTGTCAATAAGGACTTAAGTCCCCGTGGAGGGTTTGAGTGCCAATGCCAACGTGGCTACAGTGGAGAGGCTTGTGAGAAGGATGTAGATGAATGCCAGGAAGCTGGAATATGCAAAAATGGTGGGACTTGTAGGAACACTATAGGATCCTTCTTGTGTTTGTGCCCAGCTAAGTACGATGGAATAAATTGTGAAATGAGAAGAGGTCGGTGCTCTAAACACAGCTGCCTCAATGGAGGGACGTGCCATGAAAGAAACTTTAACCTATACCAATGTGCATGCCCACCAGGTAAGTTAATCTTCTTCACTTATGTGTATGTTTACCCAAACAGTGGTGTGTGTTCCATGACTTTAGAATTAATTTCTGTTACTTACCATTGGTATGTAGGGTGGCAGCCTTTTTTTTCTGGTTAAACTCTACCTCTATTACAAACCACCTTGGGATATTCTTCTGACCTTACCAGCATTTCCAATCTGATGGTGAATAAAAAAAAATAATAAGTCTTGCTTAGCTATTTGTCACACCCTAGTAAAGAATGTGTTTAATCCACCTTCCAATGCTTTAAATAAAGACCTGAATATCCCTGCTACAAAGTCCAATATGTAGTGGTATTTTACACACCTCTGGTACAAGTGAGCCCAGAATTTGTCCAAACTCAGATCACTAGCACATGAGCTACACCAATGATATCATACCAAACAAAACTTTACTACCTCCAACATTGGCCCTACTGAAGATCAGCTTATTCCATTGATTTAATATAGTGACCAAGTCATCTAAGCAACATAATGTAAGAAGGTCATTGAAATCAGGACATATGTAGAATTCCTCACAAATTATTTAGGTGAAGGTTTGGCAGGAACTTGGAGTGTCATTAAAAATATTGATATATGTCACACTTTAGGCTACACCGGATCAGAGTGAGAGGAGAACATTGATGATTGTATTAACCACAAATGTCAAAATGGAGGAACCTGCATAGATGGTCTGGAAAAATATACATGTAAATGTCTCCCTGGATGGCAAGGTGAGCAAAGAACCCCAATGACTTCTACTTTCCTTAATATATGCCGTGAGTTAAATGTTTTGTTGGTGTCCTGTTTCTCCAAGTGGAGAGATAATAGACATCTCACCATTTGTAATATTTATGATCAGTCACCACCTGTATATATCTCTTTATATTTATTTTTTGATAAAGTAGAGCGAGTAAGAGAAACAGTTAGGTTATATTCCTATATGTGTACTGTTTAGAAGATTACCTTGCTTCCCATCCAGCAGGCTCAACAGGAAATACCAAGGAACAAGTGCCAAATAGAAAAACTACCCACTATATTGTCCACTATAAAATGTTTGGTTTGCTATTACTCTACTATTCTGTCCTGGTGACAATAGAGACCAAGATAAATACTGAAGTTCTAACCTTTCAACACAAATGGGCTACACTTTAAGGGTTGTGCTCAGGTTGAAAGTTAGATTTAGAGATAAGGTGAAGGTTACGGAATAAGTAACATGATGTACGGTACGAATAACATATGGAGATGTATTAGACCATAGAAGTCCTGCAACTCAATTGGCTGTATTGCTTAAAAAAAATAGACCGATCAAATGAAGGCCCAATGGGTCTAATATATTAAAGCTCCCCAAGAATGGAGAAGATGGACTATCATGGGAGAACCTGGATGAGCCAACAAACCTGCAATGGATCTGGTCACTCAGGTCCTCCCATAATAATCCATGTACTCCAGTCTTGGAGAGATTTAATCAATCTGCCCCGATGTATTTGTTTCAATATGTCTCCCAGCCATTCTCTAAAGATCTAAAATTGTTAATATTTGTCTTTTCCTCTCCTCTAGGAGGACTTTGCTCCATAGACATTGATGAATGTAAGACTCCAGGCATATGTAGAAATGGCGGGACCTGCCAGAACACTTACGGAGGATACAAATGCGTATGCGTTAATGGATGGGATGGTGATAACTGTGAACACAATATTGATGACTGCGCGACAGCAACCTGTGCTGAGGGCTCCACCTGCATCGACCAGGTGGGGGCGTATATCTGCCAATGCCCCCCAGGAAGGATTGGTAATTGCCTAAATCTTATCTGATTGGCTGCATCTAAACACAGATATTGCCCAAAGATTACCATGATTTATAAAGTACACTATGCCATATATAAAATCCATCAGACATTCAATCCAATGAAAATGTGAATGTTAAATAAATCAACTGTATTTGTGACCAATTATCAGGCAGAATATCTAAGGGCAAGGGATTATTTTTAACTATTGTATTCAGATTAAAACCATTTGCATTGTAATCAATACTTTATTTTTTATAATTGCAAAAGCAATCATGATGCCAAATGGGTATCTAACAAACTGGTGGTCCATTGAATACTGTTAGAATATCACAATATTGATTAAAAATACCATTGAGAAAAAATCACGTAGTATATTCTGACCATTACAAAAACTGATGGACAACAGCTACAGAGACAGCTGGTAGAGAAGGCATCAAAAGTATGGAAGCTGCCATGGATGACCTCTTCTACTGAAAATACAAATTCCCCGGCAATACTAATTATCTGAACAATCACACATGAAGTTGTGACTCCACTTTGATGTTCCTTTGAGCCTTCTTTCCTAATACCCGAATGACAATAGTTGTGTTTTTTTCCTTGGTGCCCAGGCCTGCTGTGTCACATGGAGGATGGATGTCTAAAGAATCAATGTCACCCAAAGGCCACATGTGATACAGATCCATCGTCTCACAGGATCTTCTGCCGTTGCCAGCCAGGTTATACCGGAGCCACTTGTTATGAAGACTTGAACGAGTGCGAGTTAGGTAAGTACTCAGAAAAAGTATGAAGTAATTATTTACAAAAATATGTTGTGGGACTTGAGGGAGTGCAGAGAAGGGCAACTAACGGAATACGAGATATTGGAGGAGCTCAACCATGGGGGAGGTTACCTGAACTCAGCTTAACTTCCATTTAATGAGGAGATATCATCACTCCACCACTTCTGGGTCAGGGAACAGAACCAGTAGGCTAGCATAACCAGAATGCTAGCTAATACAGACAACAGAGGTTTGACGTCCGCTATATTTCAAACCCCAAAGTAGACATGTCAACTTAAAAAATGAAGATTTGCTTTACTATGGGGAAATTTCTGAAAATGTTATCAGCCTAAGCAAGTGTTTATCTACCTTTTTATCATGGCGAAACCCTTGAAACAACTTTTAGGTCTTCAGGGAACCCTGCTATAATTCCTATATCGATTGCTGGCCAGAAGGAAAAATGTCACCCTTACAAATAGCCAAAAGGATTTTTGGTGATAGGTAAATTGAACTGGGAGACACAAATTGCTCATTGCACAAGGAACCCCTAACAACCTCTAGAGGAACCCTGGTTGAGAACAACTGGCCTAAGCTGTTCCCTGAAAATGTACTTCTTGTCTTGAGCTTCTCCTTTAAAATATCATTGCTCTTCCTGGTATGTAGGGGTGCCTAGGCACACATGGTGCTCCATAGCTGCACGTATCTTTAGTGTGAGATCCCAAGCCCTGCCGCTTCTGACAGCTAGCCACATATTGAATTTATTAGATTTATTAAAGCACTCTAAGACTGCAGAGGATAGACTCTTTTGGAAGAATCTGAAAAATTCTGAGAACCTTGAACGGATTTCTTCAAATCATTTGCTATTAGTTGGCAACGGTTTTCGATCCTGAACCAGATCCATTTCAGGTTTGCTTGTTCTCCCAAGTTCTCCTATATTGGTCTATCTCCTCCAGTCTTGGAAAGATTTATTAAATCAGGCCTATTATGCAGAGTGAGACTTGGTGATGTCACTACTGCAATGCTCACCGTTCTCTTTGCTGGAGAGGAAGCAGTTTATAAGCAATTCTGTGAATCTGTACTTCCTTCACTTTACCTGCTTGTTCGTAAATTTTACCCCAAAAACATATTACATCATCATCAGGGGCACCTCAAGTTTGAGGAAGCAAAATCCTACCATAATGGCCTGATCTATATGGAGACACAGTGCAGAACTAGACATGGTAAGCTTGCCATGGGGAACAGATCAGCTGCAGAGAGACCACAGACAAACCTTTGTCCTCTGCCAGTCTTTATGGAGCAGATTCAGAGCAGTTGACTTCCTTTTTACCCAACAATTTAGCTTATCATCAGTAAGTGCTCTTTTTATGACATCAGATGGAAGTTTAACGTGATGTCCATTGTCAGACAATTTTCCAATAATTATTTGTCACTGATTTTTTTTCAGGTCCCAATCCCTGTGAACACGGTGGAGAATGTGTGAACACAGATGGTTCCTTCTTGTGTCGCTGCCCCCATGGATATACCGGCACCCGCTGTGAGACAGTGCAGAATGAGTGCCACTCCAATCCCTGTCTTAATGGAGCCTCGTGCTTCGACTTCCTTGGACACTTTGAGTGTGTTTGTGCACCCGGTAAGGTGGCATTTATCCACACAAGCAAAGTGATTGAAAAAAATCCAGTCCTAAAATGCTAGAAACATTGTACAATTATTACATGTTGTTTGATCCTCATAAGTAAGGTGAGAGACAGAAAATCCTTGGCTTAACTATGGTACAAGTGCACAACATAGCAAAAAATCAACAAAATTCATCAAAACAAATTTTGAAATCAGGGTATAAACTTAACAACACTAAAAAACATGTTGCATGAAATGAACAAAGATGGATTTACAATATGCCACAAACCATATATTGTCTTTCCCCAGCTTCTAATCTGAGCTAAAGTTCCTAAAATTTATTCAGGGAGCTTAGATAAAGTTCTTGAATTAATCTCAACGCGTTTCACGGCACAGAACTGCTACTTTATCAGGAAGCATAGAGGTTTACATGACATGTACTCTGGACTGGGATAAAGAAATTATAGCTGAGGTTACCTGGAGACCTGAAAGTCATTATTCAAGGGTTCTCCCGTGTTAAAAATGTAGATAAACACTGTTATAAACAATTACAATGGCAATATGGAGAGAAATATACATATTTTATTGAGGATTTAGATGCAACAAAAGTTGTATTATATATCTATCATATTCAAGAAACAGGGAATGCCAGGGAAGGTGCATTGAAACTACAAAAAGCACTATTTAAGCATTTAAGCTTCTAACCTTCCTGTTAAAGCAGAATTTTCCTGATGTGAAATGCGTAAAGCCTAAAATACTACTTTGCCTGAACATATCCCAGGAACTTTAGCTCAGTTTAGGATTCGGTTAAATTCGAATGTATGGCTAAACTATTGGCAGGGTTAATATAGGTCCCTTAATTTCAGGTAAATTGTAAATTCATTATGATTCACATCATGCAACACATTTTAGGAAAATTTGCAGTATCCCTACCCTGATTTAAAAATAATGTTTTATCAAATATTGTTAAATAATTTAGATATGTTTTATACCTGCACCATGTGTTAAATAAAGCTGTAAATGCCCTTGGGTTTTTTGTAACCTTTATTTTATTGCTTAATATAATTTTCTGGGATGTGACGCACCTTACTGCCCAAATTTATTTCTACCAATGACTTCATTACATTTATTGGTTCTGTGGAGTAGACAGACACAAGCTGTAGCCTGACAACAGAACAATTCCAGAATTCACAGAAATGGTTCTGGCCTGCTGGGAAGACAGAAAAATGGAAACATTGCCAATGGGAGTATTTTAATCCTTGGCAGGTATATTTACCGCTAAGTGGTACACTTACTCATTGCGTGGTCTCTATAAAAATAAATATCTGATGTTAGGTAATCTTTAAATGAGGATATTGTTCTACTTGTTTGTGTCAACACAAGAGCAGTTCATAAGCATTCTCCCGGTCCAATGTCTCTGGCGGGAGTATTCTTGTATTTCTGCCAGCAGCAAGGACGTCAAGAAATAATGTCTGTCATTGGCAGGTAAAGAAGATTACATAAACAAAGATAAGTTTGTGATTTTAAAAACAGGGGCCTCATGGCAGAGAAAATCCATAGTCTGCCCTCTTTTGTTAACATTTTTGCCTAAAGTTATACCTCCAGCCTTGTAAAATCATATATACCCCATGGACTTTTGCTGTATTGAACAGGCAAACATCAGATCAAACAATGTGTACAGATTCTTTAAAAATGTAATGTCTACTGGTACTGTGGCCAAACAATGTTGTCCTTAATTCACTAGTCCAAAGTGCCTAATTCCAGAAAGCTTGATGTTTGCTTAGCTATAGTCTATTTCAAATGGTTTTTTTTTGGACAACAAAGGCTTTTCCTGGCACCCAACCCCACACAAGTTAAATTGTTGTGGACCTTAAAGCTACGTACACACTTCCAATTATTATCGTTGGAAAACCAACGACGAACGATCCTGCACGATATCTACGAACGATCGTATAGCACCGATCCTGTACATAGAGATAACGACACGACCGTTCGTAGATATTGTACACACAATAGATACGATCGTTTGAACGATAGAGGAACTATGTGCACGACAGGAAAGTGAACGAACGTTCGTTCATTACGCATGCTCAGACCATGGACGATCAACAAACGATCGTACACACGAACGATGTTCAACGATCGTCGTCCAATCCGATCCGCCGGTCCGGTCGTTCGTTTCCAACGACTTTCCTCGTTCGTCGGCGTCGTTGGTTACTTTTTTTACGAACGATTTTTGCCCAATCGATCGTTCGTCGTTCGTTTTGAACGATAAAAATTGGAAGTGTGTACGCACCTTTAGTCATTGTAGATGCATGCACTTTGACCCCAAATGTTGCAAGCATTACCTGCAGACCACACAATTGTTATTACTATTACACAGTATTTATATAGTGCCATCATATTACGCAGCGCTGTACAAAGTCCATAGTCATGTCACTAGCTGTTCCTCAAAGGGGCTCACAATCTAATGTCCCTACCTCAGTGATATGTCTTTAATACAGTCTAAGGTCAATTTGGAGGGGTAGCCAATTACCCTAACTGCATGTTTTTGGAATGTGGGAGGAAACCGGAGTACCTGGAGGAAACCCACGCAGACACGGGGAGAACCTGCAAACTCCATACATGTCCTGGCCAAGATGAACCTGGGACTTAGCGCTGCAAAGGTACAAGTACTTACCTCTAAGCTACCGTGCTGAACCTAATGACATTTTATGGTTCTTGGAGACTTCTTTTATCATCGGTCAGCTCTTGGCTTGCCAGTCCTACACTAGTTAGCCATTGTTAAAAATCATTTGAAGATTGCCATCCTTACACTGGAATGACTAATGACAAATAACTCTACCAACTTTTTCAAATCCCTTGCTGGAATCAAAGGCAGCTACAATCTTCATTGTGAAGACCTTATGGAGCCTATTTGATCTTCGCATGATGAGACCACACTATAGCAAAGAGAACTCCAGAACCTCCATATCTAAGTTATGAATAGGATTCCCTTTTCTAAAAAGATTGCCGCTGGAACGGCTGATCAGAATTTTATAAGTTTAGATAATGAAAAGTGTTAATTCCATGTTTCACTTCTACTTATAGAGATTATAGGAGTGCAGATCCTCTGTCTGTCTAATCAAATATATTGAAAAATAATTGTCATTGGGTGTAAATACTTTTTCACATGACATAAAGTAGAAACATTCTCTTTCTGTTTTTCAGGATTTGGGGGAGTTCTTTGTGATCAAGTAATGAGCAAATGTTCAAGTTCCCCCTGTCTAAATGGAGGAAACTGCAGTGATCAGTTGAATGATTTCCACTGATCCTGCCCCCCAGGTGAGTAATTCATTAGAAGGACCCATTCACCTTGTCATGCTTAGGGGACACCTTAATGTGTTGCTGTACATAGTTTCCATTTATTCTTGTTTGTCTTACTCTTTAGAAAGCACACATTCTTACTAATGTCATCTATCGCCTCTCATCGCAGGTTTTCAGGGGCCAAGATGTGAAACCGACATTGACGAATGCTCCAGCTCGCCATGTCACCATTCTGGCCTTTGCGTAGACCACCCTGGTTTCTTTACATGTGAATGTTTGAGTGGATTCATAGGTCAACTGTGTGAAGAAGACATTGATGAATGTGCCAGCCAACCATGACATAATGGGGCCACTTGCCTGGACCAACAAAATGGATTCCGGTGTTTGTGTGAGCCCGGGATCACAGGTAACCGGTCTTTTTTAATGGTGTACCGTATCCAATATTCTGCTCATATTATTTTACAATTATTCCCACTTTCTGTCTACTTGCATAGAATTTTGTTTTGTTTTTAATTGTAAAAATATCACATTCTGTTCTTACTGCAGGTATCACATGTGACATCAATATTAATGAATGCAGCACTGACCCGTGCCTTCACGGACATTGCATTGATCTGGTGAATTCATTTCAGTGTGTATGTGAACCTGGGTATTCAGGTAACTTTTTTTTGGAAATATAGCAAAACAAAAAAAATGTATACCGTTCTATATGAGTCCCAATGTTAAATACCCATCATTCGTGTTTCAAAAATGTAAATTCATATTTATATATTTAGGATTTAAATTATAGATTTAGAATGGTGGCGTTTCGCTTTTTAGCCCCTTCATGTCCAATGGTCAAATTTTGCAGCGCCAGTATCTATCAGTTAACTTAACAACTTTATTACTAGGTTGTACACCTAAATACTTTAATACTTATTTTAAGGACATTTTAGAATGTATTTATTTTTTCCCGAAAGCCTGACAAATAGAATATATATATATGCATTTTTACTAGTTTTGTAATGTATTAATTGTTTTTAGCAGTGCAACTGAATAAGACAGATAAATAGTGCAGCCTGAATGTGGCATTAGTGATGGATTTGACTTTCACTGACGGCTGGGATTGAGAGAATAGCGGCTACGCGAAGTTACGGCTTCAGGCTCTCATAGTGCAGAAGGGATATTACATATCGTTGGTATCAGGAGCTATATAATTATACAATATATACAGATTGCAGGCAGGAGGGGGGAACCCGGTGACAGGCATATCAGCTATAGCCAAATAAGTAATAACAGATGTGCAAAAAGAAGTAAGATACCTAAGTATCGAAATGACTCCTGATTAATGTAATGAAATAATAGCTGGATTCAGAAACTCATGTAGCATTGGATCAATTTTGCTTAATCCTTAACTGCAAATACAAAATTTAGTTTAGATGCTGGGTATTGGTTTGAAAAAAAATGCCAATGTTAAGATTATTATTATACTGTATTTATAAAACACCAACATATTATGCAGTGCTGTACATTAAATAAGGGTTGCAAATTACAGACTGATACAGACAGTGACATAGGAAGAGGAGAGGACCCTGGGGTATGGAATGGTGGGTAAGTAGTCAGAGATTATGAGAGAGAAGATGATGGGAAGGCAAGTTTGAAAAGATGGTTTTGAGATCTCTTTTAAATGTGCAGAAACTAAGAGCAAGCTGAATAAGATGAGGAAAACCATTCCAGAGAGTCGGGGCAGCTCTAGAAAAGTCTTTGAGCTGTGCGTGTGAGGAGGTTATGAGAGAGAAAGTCATTAGTAGGTCATTGGAGGAGCAAAGAGAGCGGCTGGGAGTATATTTGTGTATTAGATGATATGTCAGCTGTCTCAGTGCTATTTGTCTGGTTTTCTTCCTGACTGCTTCAATTAGATGGTATAATGCTTTGTATTTCTTCTATTTTATAATTACTTAAATTGTAACATTTAGTAATTCTACTCTTGCCACAGGTATCACATGTGACACAAATATTAATGAATGCAGCAGTGACCCGTGTGTTTATGGACGTTGTATTGACCTGGCCAATTCATTCCAGTGTGTATGTGACCCTGGGTATTCAGGTAAGAAAATAACAAAGAATATGATGTATCCCAACCAGACTGCGTTCAGTTGGGTAATATGGTCACTACCAGGACATACGTTTAAAATACAATAAAATTTCTGTAAATATAGTCTAAAAAGAACTAAAAATATTGGACTATTTGAGCTGAATCATCTTATTTTTTTTTTGTTTTTGGGGGTGACGGGTGGGAGTTGTATTGGCAAGATGTGTCCAACAAACAGGGTTTGATTCTTCTACTTGTCATAGACTTTCATGTGCTTGCTTCTTTTTTATTCCATTTTTCATTGAGAAAAATAGATGGTAAAAAATGGGAATACAAATTCCTGAACAATATATATATGTGCACAAAAATCTTGGTGATCCAATGCCAAAATTGGGTTGACCAAAATGTCTACTGCTTAACCACATGCAACAACATGGCAAATAACTCCAGAATACCACCACCATGTGTTGGCATCTTTCCCAAAACCTCTCTTTTTAAAGTACCAAAGATAAAACTAAAAAGGTAAACTGAGTTTTCATGTCCTGGAAATTTCTGCTTGAATCTGGAGGTGTCTTTAAAAATTTTATGGGTAGGAAAAAGTGCAATGGGCTTAAAATGACTTATGAAAATTCCGGCTCTTTACTATCCTAAGCCAAAAAATGCCCTTTTATAATCTTATTATTTTATACTAAAGTTATGAAAAGATTTTCTTGCCGTTGGTTTGCTTGTTGACCAGTGATATATAGTATTGGATTATATATATTTTTTTAAATCATATTAATTGTGACAATATTACATTCCATTGTTTCCATAGGTGCCACATGCGACATAAATAACAACGAATGCAGCAGCAACCCGTGTAATAATGGACGATGCATTGACCTGGTGAATTCCTTCCAGTGTGTTTGTGATTCTGGATTTTCAGGTAACAAGAAAAATTAATAATGATTAGGTTTTATCTTAACAATGTCTTTGAAAATGGATTTACTGGAGAAACTTATTCTGCTGCTTTGTTTGTTAACCATAGTCAGTACCAAACCAACTGTAAAATTTTGTTCTGTTTTAGGGTTCCCATAAATAAGTGGTGGTTGTAGCATGCAACTGGGGAAATAATTCTTTTGAGAAAAACAATTCATATTCATGATCCCGATAATCATCTTTGTATGTTTATGTATCAAACATCTGTAATATACAGATGTCATTATTTAGGCATGATATGTCAAATTGACCGTTCATCCTCTATTTAGTCTATTGGTATCCAGTTAACTAAATCCCCTGAGGAAGCATATTTGCGAAATGTGTTGGGATAACAGAACTGACCTGAAACAAAGAAATTATTTTTCTAAATAGGCCTGATTTATCAAAGGTCTCCTAGGCTGGAGAGAATACACCTTCCACAGTAAAACTGGGTCATCCAGCAAACCTGGAAAAGACTTCGTAATTTGCTATTTTGTTAGCAAATGTTTTAAATTCTGGACTATTCCTGATCTATTCCAAGTTTGCTGGATCACCCAGCTTCACTGTTTAAAGTGTATCCTTTCCAGCCTCAGGTTCAATGTATCATTTGCGCATTAATTTTTATTGATGCACAGAAATATTGTGTTTAAATAGTTGTTCTCGTGTTAGTGTTTGAGTCAATCAATACAATTGTTATTGTTTTATACACATATCTGAAGTCTGTACCCTTATCTTGTCAACCAAAAAAATCCCTCTTTGTTCTAACACAAACGATATTTGGGATCACCTGTGTTTTTTATACCCGTAACCTTATTTATGGGGAGAAGCACTAAGTCATTGAACCTAGGAGCCAATATTTTCATCTAAACTGGCAGCACAGTTCCTATTGGCATGTAATCATCAATCAATCCAGTCATTATTGGCCAGATAATGTGAAAATCATCTTCAAGTGAACCAAAAATAAAAATTCTTCTAATAACATTTTGAACAACATTTTTGTTACCTAAATAAAAAAATTTTGCTCCTGATCCCATCACCTAAAGCCTTGGGAAAAAGGCCATTGTGAGTATTTCATGCAGTTGGAAATTGCAACAGGTATGAAAAACCCGGTCTTGTACATCTGCCATAAAAAAGGAGGAACAACTATTTATTAAAAGTCAAGAATATCTTTTTTTGGATTGTTTTTAGATGTAAATTTTGGAGAATTGGTTGGATTTTAGCTTTTGGTTTACACAATTTAATTTCCACTTGTTGTGATAGTGGAAGCCCCTTGTTAAAAATAGGTGTACTACACTGAAATCATGCAGACCCGTGATCACTTCTTGGTTGGTACAGGGACCAGATTTTTTGCAAAAATGATGTTTACTGTAAATAGCATAAGCTTACATGCTGACGCCCCAGGGGGTTTACTTGGTACCCAACAGCCAGAGTTTGGAAAAAAAAAACAGATAAACTTTAACGTATTGGCAGCTAGTAAATATCCACATTTAGCCCAATAATAAATAAATAAACACATTTTTAATTTGTAACAATTTTTTTGAGACTCTAGCTGTTTGCTTTTAAAGTGAGACAACTAGGGCACCATAATTTATAAACTCCTCAAGGTTTATATTTTCAGTTTTGGCTTGGTTGTGCCTACATTGTCAGGAAGACTTACTACTTTCATTTTCTTTTCAGGCACTGTTTGTGAAGTAGACATTGATGAGTGCAGATCTTCACCATGCCAGAATGGAGGAACCTGCCAAGATTTGGAAGATGGCTTTCAATGTATCTGCCCATCAGGAACTGTCCTTCCCCTCTGTGCCTTAGATAATTCCACCATCACCAACACATCATGCCTCCATGGCAGCTATCAGATACAAAACAACAGGTGAGGGCAGCAACAGGATCAAATTTGGGGTTTATTGCAGATCAAGATTGTTCTACATCAACGTTTTTCCTGATGTTTTCTGCTGAAGGTCCAGAGAAAGAAGAATTATTTTATTCTTGTGAAAAGTTCATCCAAAAATTTAAATTACATGGATAAAAAGATGTTATGTATAATGTAAGGATTTGTGGTTTGCCTGAAGTTCTATTATTAGGCTTTTCGGTGCAATATAAAGATTTTAGCAAGTTCATAGGACAATGAGATTGTGTAAAGGGCATGAGTATTTCTGAGGAACCAGATATCCATCATAGCTTGATCGGTTGAGACATTTTAAGACATGACTTCCATGTCTCCAAGGTCATGGGCATATATCTTTCAAGCTGGGGCCAAGGCCATACAAAAAAATATATAATCTGTCAAAAGGGGCCAACAACTACTGCTAAGATAGAGGAAAGTTTTAGTTATCTCCTAGATTGGTGGACTTAAAAAGTTGCCAAACATGAACAAAATTGTGCATGTCAGATAAGTAATGAATATGAAGGATATAAATCATTCCAGACAATGCAATTTTACCATTATGAAGAGCTCTCCTTCCATTCTACTGTTTCCTTCTCTTGCAGTTCTCAGTGTGCCTGTGACGTAGGTTGGACAGGACCATCTTGTGATACTCCAATTAGTGAATGTGCCACTATTCAGTGTGAAAACGGGGGAATATGTCATCCTTACCAGGGGGGATACAACTGTTCATGTCCAGCAGGATACACAGGTACCCAAATATTATTTATTTATGATCAGACCAGTGCCAGTCTTCTGTAGCGCTTCCCAACCAGGGTTCCATAAAACCTCAGGTTCTTAAGTTTTTCTAAGGTTGCTTTGGGTCCTTTAAGCAGTGTTCAACATTGATCTCCCACCTACATTAACCACCAACTCGAGGAGGAAAATGTCCAATAAATACGAAGTCATTTCCAATGACTTCTATTTTTCAAGGTTATTGTAATTTTCATGATGAGCACGTTTTTCATTAATTAACCAATACTGTTTTTTAATATTGTAACATATAGAAAGTGATGTTACAAATCAGTTGCAGGTATACCATATTATTTTTATTTTATTCTATAACTAATTGATCATTTAAATGTTCTATTAGCAATGGATATAACCTTCTTTGTGTTATGGTTCCCCATGGCAAAAAGGTTACAAAGGTTACAAAGTTGGTCTACTGATGCAAACATTTTTGAATGATGACCCATACCATCTGTGGCCATTATAAATGCTTCATTAGAGACAGAACTTACTCTATATTTGTCTGGTGTATGGGAAACCTGCTATTTCTGTCCTCTGCCTCTGGAAATTTCATGGGTGACAGTTTCATGGGTGACAATCCAATGCCATAAGTGTTTTCTGAGGCACGAACCTGTATATGGTTCACAAGTTCTGACTTTAGTTCTAATTCAGTGGTGATCTATGTGATAGTTGTGAACGACAATGTATTGGAAGTAAAAGTGCAATGGTGGACTCCATATTTTTACCATATGGGTCTCCTTCAACCTAAAAGGTTTGATAACAGACATTTCGTTTTTTGACGTCTACCTTTGAACTGTTTGGTCCACTGTCTTCTTATACCCCCCAGTGCATTCCAAATGAAGGAATGGATTTTTGGGATTTCTGCCCCAAGAACATCATAAAAACAAGTAGAGAGGACGGAATCATAGAAAACAATAAATACGCCATCCCCACCTCATTGTATGGTAGCGAAATGAAACAAATACAAGTTTACATCAATATTCAGTAACCTACCAGCAAATTCCAGGTTGAAACATACTCAAGATGTTTAGGCTTTGGATATACTTGAACAATTAAATTGCTGTTTTGGTACTGTGTATACAAATATCTGACTTATTTTTTGCTGCAGGGTTAAATTGTGAAATTGCCATTCAGTTGTGTACCCCAGAGACCTGCCTTAATGGAGGCACTTGTCATGAGAACCCCAACATGACCAACCCCACCTGTCTTTGCCTTGCTGGATGGCAAGGTAAGTCTGCTTGTTTTAAATAACACATAATGGCTTTTTATGTATTTTTACCAGTTATTATGGCAAGAATTAAACATCAGGCAACATTTTAGGGTGCACCTGATGCCCAGATTATGCCCATTGAAATATTTTCAAATGAGTTGGTTGACCCTCTACCTCATGAAGCCAACCGTGCCTATATTAGTGTTATTCCCAAACCAGAAAAGGACTCCACGAATATCACTAATTACAAGCCCATCAAGCTAATCAATTGTGATTTGAAACCTATGACCAAGATATTGTCAGTTCGTTTGAATTCATTTTTGGGAGTCTATAGCCATCCAGATCAGGTAGGCTTCATGTAGTATATGCAGGTTCCTGACCATCCTAGAAGTTCCATAGATTTAATATCCCTGCTTCACTTTAACTGGGACAATGGTCCTAAGAGAGAGGCAATGTTTCTGGCAATTGGCCTGCAAAAGGCTATCGATAGCGTGTCCTGGTGGTACCTATTTTCAGTTTTGTCACTTTTGGGCTTTGGGCAATATTTAATCAATATCATGCGAGCCTTATACGACAAACCTATAGCAAGTATCTCATTAGGTGGCTTCCTCTCTCCCAATATCTCCATCAGAAAAAGTACAAGGCAACGCTGTCCATTATCTTCACTTTTAATTGTTATAGCTATTGTACCTCTTGCTAGGTCTATCCCAGCAAATCAAGATATCAAGGGGATCCAGAGTGGTCAGACGGAACATAAACATTCACTCTTCACAGATGACTTTCATATGTATGTGACTCATTCACATATTACACTCCCAAATCTGTTCCATTTATTGGAGACTTTTGCAAGCCTTTCAGGTGTCCAGGTCAATCAATCTAAATCCCAGGCCCTTAACTTTAATATGCTGGTGCCTCAGTTGTCACTTTTGAAAGAAAATTTTGATCTCTGCTGGGAGGAAAGGTCCCTTCATTACTTGGCGATTCATTTAACCCCTAGGTACCAGTCCTTGTTCCAAACCAATTACACCCCTCTCCTCAACAAGATTTATGCTGACCTAACACGATGCTGCCCTGGCATTCCCCCCGGACAAACTGTCATATATGAGGCCTTGGACAAATGATCTTGGGCCCTCTTGGTCCCATGAAGAATGAAAGAAAGTAGCCTTCTCTCTTTCTAAATTTTTTCTCAATTCATCATTAGTAGAGGCTAATTATAACGTTCTCCTCAGATGGTACTTAATATCAGACAGACTTCCAAATGTCATCCCTCCCCACTGTGCTTCAGAGGTTGTGATGCCAGGGGCACCATTATATATATGTGGTGGTCCTGCCCTATAGCCCAGAACTTTTGGTCAGAAACATTCCGAATAATTTCCAGGGTTTTAAAGAAGGATGTACCAAGTTCTCCGGAGAGTGCTTTATTTAGTAAATGTGACACAGGGGTTTCCAAACACTCTTTGAAATTGATAAAACTTATTCTGTTAGCGGCTTGCATCATTTTGGCTAACTCATAAAAATTTATTGTGATTTTGCTGGACCCTTTCGTTGTGAAAATGGACTGAATTATTATTAATGAACAGCTAATGCACACACTCAATAATACTTTAGGAAAATTTGATGCTTTTCGGGATCCCTGGAAGGAATACAGATCACACTAGATGGGTGTCGCTTTTTGTTTTTTTCCCCTTTCCCCTTGTCCCTGTCCTGTCCACTCCTTTGGCCTCTTCAGCTTTGGGCATAAAGGGTTGTTTACTCATCAGATTGTTATTGTGATTTATGTAAGCTGGTGAGGCATGTTTGCCCTTCTGTTATTACTATTGTTATTATTATTATTATTGTTGTTGTTGTTACTATGTCATTTTCTTTTCTCTGAAAAACTAAAAAAAAAAACATTGAAATAGAAATGAGTTAGTTAAAGGAGGGCTCTTATAATGTTTTGTACAATATGGACCTGGTTTATTAAAGCTTTTAAAGACTGGAGAAGATAGTCAAGCATGGGTGAACCTGGGTGATCCCAGCAAACCTGAAAGGGATCTGGTCAAGGATTGAAAACATTTGCCAAAAATGTTCTCCATTTGCGAAGAGATTTATTAAATAAGGCTATACGACAATTATACACATGTAGAAGAAGAAAATATTTAGCTTGAGTAGTTTAACTGCTCTTCGAAAATACTAACACTTCTGTTCAGCCGGCAGTAAAGCCCTACGCTTCTTTTTTTCTTGTTTTCCAGTTTCTTCCTAGTGTCATTGATGGTTAAAGCTTGTTGTTTACAAAGCTCAATAGCTCAAACTTAAATCTACTCACACAGGTGTATGACAAACAGGTGTACTTTTTCCTCCCTCCTCTTCTTTTCTCTTTACAATATCTTCCCAAGATTAAATTAAACACATTTTATTAACAGAAAGCAACATATGTGCCGTCTCTCTTTAGAAAGATTGTTATTTGGGATTCCTTTCAGGCAAAAAATGAATTAGCAAAGCTTTTCTTATTGTATACGAACATTGTAATAACCTAAAAAACAATCATATAAAACCTTTATTTGTTCTCTTGTTTGTTGCAGGTTCACACTGTGAAGAGGATGTAGATGAATGTTCAGATGATCCCTGCAAGAATGGGGCAAGTTGTGTTAATATCCCTGGAGCATACGGCTGCGTTTGTACCCCGGGTTACACCGGACATCACTGTGAATCTGCATTAGATCACTGCTTGCCAGGTGGTTTGCCAAACAATCATTGGATGTCATTGGTCTGTAGCAACCAATCAAATGCTGCCTTCTGAAAATGGCAGCTGATCTAATTGGTTGCAATGGGCCATGCAAAATAGTACAGAAACATTTTTTTATTATTTTTTTTTTGACACTTTACCCTTTATTTCCCATTCTCTCCATAGATAGTTGCCAGAATGGAGGTACATGTCTCAGTCTTCTTGATTCGTTCACCTGTATATGTCCCTTTGGATATACAGGAAACCAGTGTGAGGAGCATGTGGACAGGTGTGCAAGTTCACCATGCCAAAATGGGGGATCATGCAAGAACCATGGTGACTCCTATATCTGTGATTGTGCCCGAGGATACGAAGGAACAGAGTGTGGGGTGAACATCCAGGATTGTACCAACAGGTAGGGAATGCAGAAGCAATTCAAATCAAAGAGAGAATCCTTCCTCTGAATCTCAAAGCATTGTTTTTCTTTTTATGTAGCATTTACTGGCATAGAAATGTATTTGTGGTATGTATAAATCGAAATGTGAGCTATTTTTTTGCCTAAAGGTGATCTAAACCCATCAAAACCTTTTATAACATTTTCAAGTAAAAATGATGCGCCAAGACAGCACGGTGGCTTAGGTTCGATTCCCAGCCAGGACATTATCTGCATGGAGTTTGCAGGTTCTCCCCGTGTCTGCGTGGGTTTCCTCCCACATCCCAAAAACATGCAGTGAAGTTAATTGGTTTCTCCCTAAAAAATTGACCTTAGAGTACAATACTGACATATGACTATAGTAGGGACATTAGATTGTGAGCTCCTCTGAGGGACAGTTGGTGAAGCAACTATGGACTTTGTGCAGCGCTGCGTAATATGATGGTGCTATATAAATACTGTGTAATATTAATAATAATAATGGGCCGACTGCAGCATGCAGGGTAGCTGGTGTGTAAACATGTGGCTTAGCTGTGAGATTTCAGTACGGTATTATTGTTTGCTTCAAGTTCCATCCAAAATTGACTAATAGAAATAACATTAAAACTTAAGGACTTCAAAATTGTAACAACTAGAGCAAAACTTATAACAGCTTCACTGCCATGACTACCGATCTGTTCCCCACTACTGATCCTAACAGAGAGCGTTGCTAAGAACACAAGCATCAGATTCTCTCTCCTGAGGAAGCGGATATTTCCGGGAAACGCGTAGAGAAGTTACCCAGAATGTATCCCTCACAGGGACTTTCTGAAAGGAGAGATTTTTGTGGTTAATAATGGTTTTTATGTGGTTTTATGTACTGGAAATTAGCCTTGTAATGTAAATATTATTACAAAATTTTGTTATTTTTATAATATATGTTGTTGATATTGGCCTAAAAAATCCCGCTACAAAAATTGGTGTTCTTCACCGTATATTCTTTATTTTCAAGTAATTTCCAAAGTTGTTATCTGTCTTACTGTCGGGGTTACTGTTCCAATTCCATTGCTCTTGTGTTGTTACCATGTCACATTCACCCCTGGGGAAGACTACACGATGGCACACATTGCTCATGCATGGTTCACTCATGTCACCACCATCAGTTAGCTGGTCCAGAGCAATGATGTGCCACCAACATTGAATCAAGTGCATGTAGTTTGAAGGGTTCTGATCTCCTTTAAGCACAGCTTCTTCCAAATTAGTACACAGACTGGGATAAAACGCACAAAGGGGATAACCTATCCACAATGCATTTACAAGGGCTGAATAAAGTCAATCAGTTCCAAACTTTGGCAGCCTCAAATAGGTTCAAATTGGTAAATTACCGAATGTCACCAGCACAACAACCTTGCCAACCTGCAGCTGGTGGTCAGATCTTACAGTATTCTGTTCCCTACCCTGGAAGTGGAAGATTTCTTTCTAGGAAAGTTTAAACTACCATCCAGCAGGCGTTTTTGCCTCACAGCAGTGACTTAGGGTATTTCTTCCTTCTCCACAATTAGCCCTATGTTATACAATAAAACAATATTTGCACAAATTTTAACTTTTCAGTTCTCTGAATGTCGCCGTCTGCCACAACCATTACATACTGTGTACCAGGGCTAGCGCAGCTGACAGTTTTAACTTTGGGAAATTGTAGGTGAAAAATGTCATCACTTTGGTAAAACAACTTAAAACCAATAAAGAAAGCAGAGAAATGGAGGATTTCTGGTGATATTTACCAGTTCATAGGCTTTGAATGGCTTCTGAGGGCTACAAAAGTTCCTTTCTACTCCCCTCGACCTGTTTTTGTGCATGGGACACATAGTAGGAACATCAAATACAGATATAAAACATGAAAAATGGAAATAATAAAATACACAAAAAAAGGAAAAAAGACTAAAATAAATAGAACATCAATGAACAAATAATAATAAATGTTTTGTTTCTTATATTTTTTAGTTCCTGTCTAAATGGTGGCACTTGTGTTGATGGCATTGCCTCCTACACCTGCCTATGCCCAGACAGGTTCACTGGAAGCCAATGCCAAAAACAGCTGACCTTCTGTACCCCTGATTCCTGCAAGAATGGAGGTACCTGCCATGAAGTCCCTGGTGGGTACATCTGCTCCTGTCCTGAAATGTACACAGGAGGTGCCTGTGAGGTGAGGACAAATTATGTTATTATATTGATACCTTTGAATGCCCAACTGGGCGGCATAGTGGTTAGCATTCTAGCTTTGCCATTAGTCTCCATGATGCAGCTTTCCTTTGAAACCCTTCATGTATTCAGTTTGTTTGTTGTCACTGGGTTTGTGTAAATTTCCACCTAAAAATTTGCTGGTAGGTTACTGAACATTGAAATAAACTTGTATTTGGTTCAGTCCCCTACTCTGCCATGAGTGATTTGAATTTGGTGCTTGGCAAGGTTAGATGTTGGATCAGCAACACTGTCCTGTGGGATTTACAAAAATGAAGGGAAAATGGTGCAAAATACAAAATAGGATACATTATCCTTTGCAACTTTCCATGTTATCTGTAACAACTAATTAGATTTAAGTGCTAGTTTGAATCCTAAAGCAAACATCTACTGTATGCTATGGTAAGACCACAGATTTCCATGGCTTTACCCTTCTTCTTAACATCCCAATAGGACATCGTAGACTTCTGTGCTCGTAAACCATGTCAAAATGGAGGAATATGCTCTCAAACAGACACAAGATATCGGTGCCTGTGTGCCTTTGGATGGGTTGGAATTCACTGTGAGACCCCTGTGACCTGCAGTACCACAGCCTCCAGAGGTACCAACTGCGATCATCATCTGAGTGTTTTGTATGCACACGATACAAGTGTTTGTACTTCCAATGCCTATTAAATGTAGGACATATTTGTCACAAAAGAAAGATTTAATTGACTATGTTTTATTTAAAACAGTCAATTTCCTTTATGAAAGTTTTGAACACCTGACTATTTATTACTATATGAGCTTTGTTGGCCAACTATTCCAATACAGACTTGAACAGCCTCCACTCTTCTAGGAAGCCTTCTGTGGAAATGTGTAACGATTAAGGCAAAAGAGAGTCTGATAGGTCAGACACTGATGAATATCCCAAAGGTGGTCAGTAGCTTTGTGATTGGAGCTTTGTGTAGATCACAAGAGTTATCACATGGTTGGATACATAAAATTGTGTAAAATACCTTTGTATGCCAAATAATGTTAAAAGTATCTTTCACTGGAAACACCTAAACTGAATAAAATGGAGGACATCTGCATACTTAGGAGCATATAGTGAGTTATGAGTTAAAATCCCATTTGGAGGATACATGTAAGGTGCAAAAAGTAAAAAAAAATTGCATTGGAAAAACCAGTAACACTTTCCCAAAGACCAGTTAGGAGATCAGAGTTTCAGATTGTTGTCTTCTGTGGGCACTTCATTGCAGCTGCAAATTTTCATAGAAATGTTTTTTCACCTTGTACTTGTATCAGCAACATAACCATCCAAAAGGCAGAAATGTTGATCTATTCAGTTACACTCATTTCAATATTCTGTTATTCTTCCACTTATGCGTTTGTGTCCCTTTGTAGGAGTCGACCCTGACACACTATGTAACAAACATGGAACCTGCATGAATGTAGAAACATCTTATGTATGCCGCTGTTTCCCGGGTTACTCTGGCACTCATTGCCAAGAAAAGGTAGACCCATGTCACCCAAACCCTTGTAAGAATGGTGGAAGCTGCCGGGACAATTCTGGGTCACCCTCTTGCCAAGTGGGTATCTATATCCTTCATGTTATGGGCAAATGATTAATGTAACACCTAATGTTGACCTGTTTAGTTTACGGTAATCACAGTAACATTAGGAAACACTTGTTTCTTTGTACAGTGCCCACATGGATACCACGGGGCAACATGTGAAGAGAAGGATCCATGCCTTTCCCAGCCTTGTTACCACAATGGGGTGTGTGTGCCCAAAGGGAACAACTATAACTGTGTCTGCCCATCAGGAACCCAAGGTAAGTAAAGTTTAAAACTGTTAGACTGGTCTTTATAAGGCTCAGTCTGCCAAAAAGTAAAGTTGAAGTAGTTGATAAAGTCTGGTAAGGTTCATCCTTAGGAATTACATAAACTAGGAATGGAGGAGCAGTGGTAGTGAAGGCATCAGTCAGATCCCCGTTCCAGAGTCCAGGGTTCAAAGGTTTACAAAATCCTGATATTGGTGACATCCAGAAAGAACAATTTTCAGGAGGAGATTATAATTCCCTTTGGTGCAAGTTATCTGCTTTGTTAACGTGTTTCTTAAAAAAAACATTAAAGAAGAAGTGATGCTGAATAGAAAATAACCTTACTGCGCAGAGAGAAAATGAATTGTGAAATTGTGTCTAGAAATCATTATTTATCTTTTCTCCATATCAGGAGCCCGCTGTGAAATTAATATAGATGATTGTGCCACAAGTGAAGTTCGGTGCTTTCATGGGGGCACGTGTAAGGATGAAGTTGGGGCTTTCTCCTGTCTCTGCCCATTAGGGTATGTTGGAGATCGCTGTGAAGGAGATGTCAATGAGTGTCTGTTCAACCCCTGCGACCCAAAAGGGGCACATACCTGCGTTCAGGCCACCAACAGTTTTCAATGCCAGTGCCACCCACATTACACAGGTCAGGTTCAGAGCATGATCTTTTACCAGATCTTCTTCTCTACTCACTCCTACACTCTTTATTATTACTCCTACCCTCTCTTGTCCCCCATCTTTCTACTGCTCTCCTCTTTTCCTTTTCACTTTACTCTCCATCCTCTATTCCCCACTGCTCCCCTTCCTTAACTGCCATTCAATTCTCTCTTTCTTCTCCTCTGCTTTACTGTTCTCTGTCAGCCTACTTCTGTTCCCCTTGCTTCTTTTTCTCTTCCCTCCTTTAACTGTCCTCCACCCCCTTCCTTGCCTCCCCTCTCCTCTCCTTTTTTCCTCTTCTTCTTACCTTCCCTCTATCCACCCCTTTTCTCTCCCCCCCCCCCTGCTCTCCTCTTCTTCACCACTCCTCTTAGCTTTCCCCCCTTCTTCTCTCCTCCCCAACTTACCCTCTCTACTCCTCTCCCCCATTCTTTTCTTCTCTTTTCCCCCTTCCTCTCTTCTCCCATATTTCCCCCACTCTCCTCACCTCTCCTCTCCCCCTCGACTTCTTCTTTCCTCTCATCTTTGCCCCCATTCTCCTCACCACTCCTCTCCCCCTCTCCTTCTTCTCTCCTCTCATATTCCCCCCATTCTCCTCTCCCCCTCTCCTTCTTCTTTCTTCTCCTCTTTCCCCTATTCTCCTCATCTTTACTCTCCCACTCTCCTTCTTCTCTCTTCTCCTCTTTCTCCTATTCTCCTCACCTTTCTTCTCCCCCTCTCCTTCTTCTCTCCTCTCATATTTTCCCCATTCTCCTCACCTCTCCTCTCTCCTTCTCTTTCTTCTCTCTTCTCCTCTTTCCCCCCTTCCTCCATCTTCCCCAACCTCTCCCTTCCTCCTCTCCCTACCCTTGCTTCGCACCCTTTCCTTCTATCCTCTCTTTTTCCTCTTCTCCTCCCCTCTCCCCCATTCCTTACTTTCCTCTGCTTCCCTCCTGCCCCCTTACCCTTTTCTCTCCATTCTCTCCTCCTTTCTTTATCTGCTTGTCAAGACATATATAATACATATTCTTCAATTTTCCTTTCCTTTTAATTTTCTTTAATACTGCTGCTGTTTTATCTCCTGTATTTTCCACTAATTTCACTTATCCAGTAAATGTTCCATGTCTCCCCAGGTCAGAGATGTGAGCACATCATTAATTACTGTGATAATAACCCCTGTGCTAATGGTGGAACCTGTGCATTGGCCGTTAACACCACCCTGGGATTCACCTGCAGCTGTCCACAGGTAATTATCTCTAATTGGTCATATTAAGTCTGAATATTCACTGTCACTACTTGTTAGTATGAATTGATGAATAAATTTGTTTTATGGACAATCTGTTTTCTGTGATTGGCGCTGATTAGTGCTGACACCATCAGTTCCAAAATGGGTCAGATGCAGCGCTGGCATACAAGGAGCATCAGCTCACATATGTTTACTGTAAGAGCATCATTTTTTGATTAAATTAAGTAATAAATCAATAAAACCCCTGTTTGTATTTGTTCATAAGTTTCACTTTCTGTCCAAGACATACAACAAAAACTCCAAACCCAGGTGGAATCTCCAGCTGAGACCAGAAAAAGGGTCCTTATTTATTGGTTTCTCTTTACCTTGTGTTCAATCCCACAGGTTGGTGTTGAACGTTCACCATGTGCCATTAAAGTGACAGTACTGGATGTAATATATTGGGCCTGATTTATAAAAGCTCTCTAAGGCTGAAGAGCCTACACTTTTACCCAGCAAACCTGGAATGGATCTGATCCAGAGTACAAAACATTTGCTAGTAAATTCCAAATGACTGATAAAATCTATTATAGGTTTGCTGGGTCACCTTCAGTGATGAAATCATAAATCAGGCCCATTCTAAGAACATTCGAAGAGAATACATTTTCTCAAAATTTTTGATCCTTTAAATGGACAAAATGTTTCCCAAAGACTTCCAAAAAGGCTTTAGTTTGACCATTGAGTTTGGCAAACTTCAATGAATATTTACCAAAACCCATCATGAACCATGTTTATATTGCATTTAATGTTACTTTTAGGGCCAGTTCATGCATGCCCTTTTGCTTGATGTGTTTTCTATTGAAATTTAAATATGGGTTATGCACATTGATGTATTGAAATGAATTGTAAAATAGAATTGTATTAAAGGTCTATTATGTGCCAATATACTGGTATATTATATAAGCAGTACTGGATGTAACATATCCTAACAACATATGTCTAGAAAAGAAAATAGATTTTCCCAGAATATTTGAACATTTGGGTGGACAATTTTGTATCCAAAGACTTCAACTGGCTTTAAATTGAGCAAACGTTTTGGCAAACTTTAAAGGACATTCCCAAACCAATTAGAGATTTTAAATTCAATATAATGAATGAGTTTGAATACTTGTATCTGCCTGCAAAATTTATTGAGGTACTAAGGAAAAGCAAATATCAGTGGTGACTAATACAAAGTCAAGTCTGTGGTTTCTCCACCTGTAGCTGCCACAATAGTTTCATACATTGGATATAGGTGGAATACATCAACACGCCATGTATTTCAGGCATACTGTATATAAAGAACAAAGCCAAGGCTCTAGAGCAGCCATTTCTAACCAGGGTTCCTCTAGAGAAGTATTTTTTGACCTTTTTATCATGGGGGAACCCTTGAAATATCTTTCAGGTCTTAAGGAACCCCTTCAATATATCTTATATCCAAATTAGTATGGTGTTTAGAATTCAACGTATGTTTATAGCCATTTGGAAGAATGTAATCCTTAAAGATAGCCAAAAAGATCAGATGCATCTGTTAAACTGATTCTCAAATTGGTCGTTGTTCAAAGGAACCCCTAGCATCCTCCTCTGGAGAACCCCTGGGATTCCACTGGACCTTGGCTAGGAAACACTAATCTAAAGGTTGTCAGAGTTCCTTGGTTTTCTGGATGTAATTATATTTGATAGGGCCACAAGCAAAACCAAATGATGTTTTACCTGTTTATAGTGGTTGAAATTGGGCAGCACACTGACCATCACTGTAAAGTGACAAATTTCCGACAAATTTCTTCTTCCGACAAATAGAGTTCCCAAAACCTAAACATTAAAAAGGTTGCGAAAGGCTGCTCTAAAGAACGAATTGTAGTCCCGTTTCAATCTTCAGGGTTAAATAAGTTTAAAAGTTGTATATAGGACCCACAGACAATATTACTTTTGTGGCATTCTAAAATGTAATATCGCTCTCTTTTCCATGATTTAGGATTTTTCAGGTCCCACATGCAGCGAGGTCATATTGTCCTGCAATACCTTCATTTGCCATAACGGTGGGAAGTGCAAACAAGACAAGGGAGAAGCTCCTCGCTGTATCTGTCAAAGCGATTACACCGGCCCCCAATGTCAGCAGCCCCCTTCTTCTCAGGGGCCCTGGGATGGCTGTCAAGAAGTCATAGAGTGCCAGAGAAAGTTCAACGATGGAGTTTGTGACAAACAATGCAACAACAAGCAGTGCCTGTACGATGGCTACGACTGCAACACCAGAAAAAGCTGCAAGTAAGTCGGCCATGATGGGAAGCTTTACTTTTTTTTTTCTTTATCCCTAAAAAAAAAAAAAAAAAAAAGATAATTAGGCTTTAGATATACTTTACCAGAATTGGTTGCTTTCTTTATATATAGATAAATAACATTACTGGTAACCAGGGCTGGTTTAGATAAATTCAAGCTAAGGGCAAGAGTCAAGGTTGGGCCACCATGACTGAATCCTGAAAAGCCTCAATACTGTGCAGTTCATAAGGCACCAAATGCTCTGTCCCATGCATCTTCCAAGAGTTTACCGCTCATTTTGCCTATGAGGTCATTAATAAGGTGATATTGGTCAACTTTTTTTTGCATATATTTCGAGGGGCTTTTTAGGCATATCTTATATACAACAGAATTCTTAAACCAGCAAGCTTTATTAACTAATCAAACAATATTCTTAAGAAACCACAGGGGTATATATTATCATATACAACTAACAATAGCATAAATTATTTTACAGCCATGACATAAATTCTCATGAAGTCTCATAAGCATTATATTAGTCGACTCGTTTCACAGACCTAATAGTCTGCTTCTTCAGGACAACCAAGAGACGTATAAATGTGCAATAATACATAATAACTATAAAAGGTGATAATGGAACTTTATTCTCACAGCACAACTGTTCCTCAATGCAGCTTACTTAGGGGGACAGCACAGCTCATGAATAGAGAACAGAAAGTGTGTTACTGGGTTTACCAGGTGGAACCCCTAAAGGTGAGCTGCAAAGTATTATATTCTTGGCTTTAGAAATGATTTAAACTCAACAGCAGCAAGGTCAATGTGCAGCTTGGACTCATAGATTCAGGAAATGTGAAAAATAACACGGGTACATTCAGGCACTTACAAATACAAATCTCTGGTGCTGAATCAGGCTGTCTTTAATTTCCCTCTCATGGTCCCAGGGACTATTTTCATACAGTCTGCAAGTATTAGAGTCCAGCCACAGGAACAGGGTGGGGTGGAATAAAAATAGCCTCAAAGACAAATGATTTTGGGAAGCAACAAAGAAGTATCAGCTTCGGAAGAGTCAGAGGTTGCGTTTCTTTTCCTGGATAATCATTACCCTTCCTGTTTCCTCTATTGACTCTTATACTGATGCGGAGCTCTAGGAATGAGCCAGTTTAAGAAAAATATATTGTTACCTTTTAGTCCATCCTTTTCTTTTAGGCTAGTTTAATATTCTTTGTATTTGTTTTTTTACATATAGTTGATACCAATTTCTATATTTTATTTCATTATTTTACTTTTAAAATAATGGGGGGAATTTTTGGCCCAGGAACAGGTCTATTAAAAAACCCATTGCAAAATACACCAAAATCATTTTCACCTTCTTCATTATTTTCACTGTATTTAACTGTCAAGAAAGGCATAATAATTATATTTTCACATGCAAAACAATCACATTTTCCGTTTCATAGAGCGTGTCATTTTTTAGTCATTTCCTGATAGCTAAAAGACAAAACATTGTACTGTAAACTACTAGTGTCTCTCACCCCCATGTAATAACAATGACACAGGAGGAGGAGAGGACCCTGCCCAAAAGAGCTTACAATCTAAGACATGAACAAAAGCAAGCATGTTTTTAGTCCAGCCTCGGGGACAACAATGGTTCCCTTCAAAAGATGAACTGTAGGAGTGATTTTAGCCACTTAGGGACAGAAAGTGTGTTATTTGCATGTGTTTTCCAGGTAAAAATAGGGAGAGAAGCCTAATAAATAAAATGAATAATGCAGCCACCAAATGTAAGAATCAATAAGATGTAATATAGATAGGATCCAACTAATATAATTTTGTTTTTGGGTTTAGATTCAGACATTTGGGATGCTTGACACAGCATAACACACCCATTACTTTCATGTGAATGTTTATTGTTTTTTTTGTTTTTACTATTGGACATAATTTTCAGACAAATGCCATAAAAATATACACTGCCAACCAATGTAATGTAATGTAATGTTTGTAAACTGAAAATTCTTTGGAAAGAATTCCAGATGATTCCATGTTGTATAGGAAGTCGTGCTTCCTGCTGTGGGAAGTGTGAACGTTTTAAATATCAAGGCAGATCACTTACACTATGATGGACTTCCTGGAAAATTAAAAAAAATATATCTGTTACTTGGGCAGTAAATGTATTTTGAAAAGCTTCACCGGGCTTGATGGGAACATTACAATATTAATCCGTGTGTTATTTTGTATACTGTTGTCCTGGTGTCTTTAACACAATAATACTCATACTTTAAAGCTGATTTGTATAGAAGAAGGTAAAGTAGATGTTAACCCTACGATACATTAGGGGGAAATTTTCAAAAAAGTAGCAGATATCTCTATCCATTCTACAGACCCTTACCCATATAGTACAGGAAAGTCTTATTTATATATAAATAATAATGTTTATTTAGGTAGATTTGAGGCTTCTATTTGACTTCTCTCCATTCCCTATCACAGGGCTGACTATGAAAGGTACTGCCAGGACCACTATGGCAATGGTCACTGTGAAACAGGATGCAATAACGCAGAATGTGGCTGGGATGGAGGTGATTGCCCTGCAAGCCATGAGAAGTCTGGAGGAAGGCTAATTTTGGTGCTGGGTTACAATTCCTCCACACTTCATCGGAGAGATATCATTGCACAGCTTCGCACTTTGTCCATCAATCTCCGCACCAAGCTACGTCTGGAAAGTGACGACAAAGGAGACATGTTGTTCCGATACTTTGAGGGGGACAGCACTAAAGACCTGTCTGCAGACCGACTGGAGAGATGGAAGTATGAGACTTCCAAGACTGAAACAGGGCAGAAGAATAAAGAGACTGTTGGGTAAGAAGTTCACAAAACCACTGGTCAAGGTACAAATTTTGAATTACGATTGTTGGAGGATGCTTGATGACTGCTTTTTGTATGAGCTACGTTTCACCCATAAGAGTGGACAAACAAGTTACATGGAGGGATATAAAAGTTTTTAGCTGCCTGTAAACATCTAATGGACCCCCTCACCCTAAATGCACCCCCTCACCCTACGGTTTTCTTGCAGAACTGGGGTTCAATGTCAATAAAAGTAAAAATATGGAAAAGGTTTCAAATGTTTAGTCATTTTCCTCCAGGGGTTACTGAGTGTTGCTTGGGTAATGAGCAAATCCTGCCTCTCAGATAAGTAACAGATAAGTAATCAATGGCCATTATTTTTTATATATGTATATTCTCCCTACTGATAAAGTTCTTTCCAATTACCACCATTGTAATGGAACCTTTCTTAAACTTACTACCAGTTTAGAGTGGTTCTGCTCCCATTGGCCACTATTGTAAGGGGTTCTTCCTACTGACCAACAGTCTAAAGGGCCCTACTTCACTGACCACCAGTAAAGGAGTGAAGTACGTTTTTATTGACTGTGTTTCTTTTCTTGCCAATATTTTATTATAATTAGTTTACTTTGTTAATGTTACTAAAAATATTATCTCCTAAAAACCTGTTTTTCCAAACAGTTGTGTTCTGTACCTGGAGGTTCTTAGTCCTAAGTGTCCCCAGTCCACCTGCATTGACTCCTCTGAGATGGCTGCTCGTTTTCTGAAAGCTCTAAATCAGACAGGAGAGGCAAGCCTAGGATACTCGTTTTTGGATGTGAAATCGGTGGATTCAACAAATGGTATGACAATAAACACCAACTTTGGCAAAAGGTCATAAGACCATAAGTCAGGTGATTGTCTAGGGTAGTGTTGACCCCCTTGAGGGCCAGGATCCAAACGTACAGCAGACAGAAAATTACTGGCCTGGTTGTGGGCCTCAGTGACAGGAGAAAATCCCTGATCTAGGGACCAGGGTAATAAAATCTATCTTTGTGGTGAACTCTTTCCTTCACTAGGTCTCCCCATCACTGCCCGCACCTCTTCTAATGGAGATATTCTATTCACACGACAGGTCGATGACTTGTTCAGATAATCAGCCCTGAACTCCCTTAGCCCCCACCATAGACTATTGGATGTAAATAGCTACAACGTATCCATTACAGATACACCAATGCAGACGACACAGAACAAAATAGTTTGTTTTTGCACACATATTGTTTGAAATGTTAAAAGACTCCCTTTCGGGATATTGCTCATTCCAGAGTTCTTCAGGGCTTCAGGACTTTAATGCTAGCTTTTAGAGGAAAGGCTGGCATAAGGAGGGGTAGAATAGAGCATAAAGAAGCACCCATACACAAGAAAAGTTAAAAAGCGGTGAGTAATACCAAGGTTCATTGTTATGAAGTTCAATAGACCCGCTGCAGTACCAGGGGCAACAACAGATAGGAAAGATTCTACAGTGTTTAAAGTCCTCAGACGGATAATTGGAGCCAACAGCAGTCAGTAATATGGTCGATAGACTAATGGCCAGGTTGGGCATGGACAAAATGGGTCCAGACCCTAGAAAGAGCCACGTTGTCAATAGCAAAGGTAATAGCTTGAAGATCAGAATGAGTACAAACAAGCTGATTTACAGGAAAATTATGGGTAATTATAGTACAAATATTACTGGAAACAGGCAACCCTGTTGATCTGCTGTAGGCTTAAAGCTATTGCTCTGCTTTAAAGTCAACTAATGAGGGCAGGTGTGCACAGCAGAGACTTGGGCTGTAATTCTAAATAACAACAAATAGATGGCACATACTTAAGTTTCATCTCTACAATCACTTTAGGATTTACAGGATATAGGTAATGTCCACATCCATATAGCCATCAGAGGTTTCCTTTATAGACAGTCTCTCAAAGTAAACCATCTCTTTCTTACCGTTTCAACATGCCAATACGTTAAAATACTGAAATTGACTAAAAGTAAATTTCTCCTTGATTAGTTTTGCATATTGTATCTTCTTTTGTTCATTAACACCATCTTTACCACCATTTTGTATCCTAATGTGACTTTTGTTGTTTTCTCCAGCCCCAGAGGGACTGCAGCCCCAATATCAATGGCCCTTGGTGGGTACAGCAGCTGGCGTGGCAGTGGCTGTAATTATTGGGGTGTTCTTTGGGGTTCAGCTAAGCAGAAAGAGACAACACGGAGTACTGTGGCTTCCTTCTGGCTTTAGCCGCCATCGAGCTCAAGAGGGAAGCAGAAGAAGGGAGCCCGTAGGAGAAGACTCTATTCGTCTTAAGTAAGTGCAGCGCTCTATCCTTGCTTAGTACCAGCATCCCATTGTAGTAGATAAGTTTTAAGCATTTCATTTTTGGACCGTATAGGAAAGGGAAAGTCATCTAATATTCACAAGATGGTCCAGGATACATTACAACTATAATTAAGTAAGAAGGTCTCCTCCAATTTATTTTCCAAAAAATAAAGTAAAATAAAGTAAAACTAGGTTTAGAGGATGAATAGCTTAGGTATGTCAATGAATGCTAGATGCTACATCAATGTTTATATACTGGCCAGAAATTTAATTTTGGGAAATAAATGGGAATAAATGTTTGTACAAGACTCTCACTAAAATAAGGGACTCGACTATGCTATTTTCCATCTACCCCCTGAACAACACATGCCATCGTTCTTTTAACCAAATCTTTCCCACTGGTGGTAATATGTAAAGCAATACACACTTCTCCATTGTTTGCAACCTAAAAACTAATATTGGAACATAGTTTATTGATCACATGGTTTATTATCACACTTATTGAATTTTTAGACCAATGAAACACGATTCTGGTTATGATGATTCCTGTCCCGAAGAAGGAATTGTGCCACCAAAATCCAGAAGGCTTAAAGTAAGATGAACCTTTAATCATCATTTGGTCGTCATATTTCTATCAGAACTTTGCCACCTTCATTTTCTTTAACATTCACTACCTCTATTTTGAACCCTTCAGCTGGCAACAGACCCCTCCATCCTCGATCATCGTCAGTGGAGTCAACAGCATATTGATGCTGGGGTTCGTTTTCCACAATGCATTGCTCTAACACCTCCCCAGGAGGAACCTGATGGCAGGGACATTGATGTGAGAGGTCCAGGTGTGTGGTTTGTTCTAACCTATCCAAGCCTTTATTTATTTATGTGTGACAGAATGTGTGTCCATTGGGGAGATTTCTCCTAACCTATATCCTAGAGACATAACAGGAAAGGGATCTCCACAAAATGAATAGAAATCCACTCTTAGAAAGTTGGCCATGAAGCAGGCACTCACATTTGAAGATTTTTTCATCCATTGCTGTTTTGATGACAGCTCCAATTTTTTTCTTTTCTTCATGTTCAGTGACATATGGAGAGCGAATCTCTTTATGGTGCAAATGGGGAAAAAAAACCTAAATAGAGAAAACTGTTTTATCCAACATGGGGATTGGTAGATTCTGGAAAAATGTAGTTTCAGATTGCTTAAGAGTTTCCATTAAAAATCATCCTAACTAGTTCTATACCCCACACAAAAAGCATGGGGTAGTCAAATGGTAGTAGTAAAAAGATAATCTATATCCAATTGGGGAGGCATAGGAGTGAAGCACAAAATCTAGAATTAATGAGGGCACAGTGCAACAGGTAAGTACCGTTTGTTTGAGAGTGTCGGTTAATTTAGTTCTGGACACCAGGGAGTTTACAGTAGAAGTTTTCCTTTAAATACATTTTAGTAATGAAAAGATTGAACATCAGCAAGGAACAGGGGGGGGTTATTTTCAAAGTATTATTAGCCTTATAATTACCACAAATTATTTATGATAAGCCCAATATTTTTTAGATGGAGTCACCCCACTGATGTCAGCTATCTGTGCGGGAGGAGGTCTGGAACCCATTGGAGGTGGAGGAGACCCACCAGAAATTGAAAGCTCAGCAAGTGTCATTTCAGATTTAATTGGCCAGGGTGCCAGTCTGAATGCCCAGACTGACTCCACAGGAGAAACTGCCCTCCATCTAGCTGCCAGATTCTCAAGACAAGATGCTGTCAAGGTCATGCTGGATGCTGGAGCAGATACCAATGTGCAGGACCGGCTAGGAAGGACTCCTCTCCACACGGCCATTGCTGCTGATGCACTCGCAGTTTTCCAGGTATTGTTTTTGAAAGTAGAAAGTAGACGTTTTCAAAGAATTAAAAGTGGAAAAGTAGAAAGTTCTCAGTCCTTTTTAACAAATAGAAAACTATATATAACATCATTTCATTAAACTAAAATAGGGTAATATCTCACAGTATCACATTTTCATAAAAAAACGAAACCCCTCTGTGATCTTCTTACTTCTCCCTCTTTCGCCATCAGACCCTGTTACGATGCCGTCAGACGGACATTGACGCCAGAATGAATGATGGATCCACACCACTTATCTTGGCCTCACGCCTTCCAGTACAAAACATGGTGGAAGAACTGGTGGCATGTGGAGCAGACATAGGGGCAACAGATAAGCGAGGTATATTATTAGTCCCAATTCCGTTTGTCTCCAGCTGTCTTCTGACTAACTTGGCATATGTGAGTGATTCAGTGTCTCATGTTTCATGCAATTATCTAGCTAGACCAGTGTTCCACCAGACATTGCTAGGGGTTTCTTGAGCAATTAGCAGTCTGTGACTCTCAGGTCATTTTTACAGATACCAAAGATATTTTTGCTTATCTGTAAGCGTGGTAGTCTTCCCAATAGCCAGACATGTAAGAGGCATTCTTCTTATTGCTCATCATTCCAAGGTAATGTAAGTTGTGGATATTGTAATTATAGTGGGGGTTACCTGTAGAGCTGAAAATTATTTCCCCCATGCTAAAAAGGTTGAGAAACATTGATATATGGGTAAATTACAATATCAATCTTTATATATAAAAGTAAAAATAACATAAATTCTTTTACTATTCAGTTTATTAACTGCATTAGATTCCTCTAAATACGTGCTTCATTTAAATTTCTTCTCCTTACGTTATCTATGCTCCTCTTGTAGGCAAATCTGCACTACACTGGGCCGCTGCAGTGAATAATGTACCAGCAATGAAGACGCTTCTTTCTCATGGGGCTAACAAGGATCTTCAGGACAAGAGGGTAAGAGGGACGGGCAGAAATGGAAATAAACTGGTAACCTAGGGACCAGATGCAGCCCTTCAATGGTACCATGGTGGCCATCTTTTGACCATGACAACAAGAAATGATTGTGTCTAAATGAATTTTGTAAGGATGTATCTGAATGGAATCTGTAATGTACAGATTACTTGCTACTATACACTGTATAGTCAAATGTTTACCTGAGCATTTCACCTATAGATAAGTTCAGATATTTCCAGTGAGGGGTACTGTACATTATACAAATATATTTTAGACAATCCCTCTTCTGTTCTTTCATTAATGTGTCTTGTGCAAAAAGCGCAGCTCCGTAAAGATATGGTTTGATAAGTGTGGTGAGGAGAAAGTCAAGTGGCCTTTTCAAGACCTGACCACAATCCTATGGAAAGCCTTTCACAAAAGACCTGGCTAACAATTAGTTTAAACTCTAATACTTGACTTCACAAATACCCTTTTGGCCAAACCCTAATTCCAGAGACACACCTCAACATTTTAAAATAAAAAAAAAATTGTTATAAAATAAATAGTTTGTGAATGAGCTGTTTAGTAAATTCATATGGGTATTATGGTCAGGTGATCACTATATATTTGGCACTTATAGTGTAGTTGGTATGGCAAAAATTCCCAAGCACCTGCCTAATCCATCAGCAATGAGTGCATGTCTATATTATCTATTTCCAGTTTGGTTGGTTGTATAGATTTGCCGTTGCTGATATGCTTGTTCAAGTTGAGCATTTTTGGTCATTTCCTAAAGATCTAGGGGTAGTATGGATTTTCTGCCTCTAAGTCATCATTTCTGTGTTGGGGCTTATTAGAATACCAGGGTACTTTAAGAAATTGCTAAGGGTTTTCTGGCATTTTTGCACTCGTGGACTTAATTTCCAGTTTCACTGACCACCAATGTTAAGGGGAAGTTTTTTACTAATACCCATTTAGGTAGACTAGAAGACTTTTATAACTTACTGATCACAGTACCATGCCATGAATTGTAGCTTTTTAGTAGGGATTCCCTGTGACCTGAAAATTATTTTAAGGGTATCTCCAGGGTAAATATGTTGGGAAAGGCTGCTTCAAATACCTGTTGTAACACAATTAAGGTTAATACCTGAGCATTGTCACAGGTCAAGTTGCCACCATCTTTTATAGGTTGAGATCTCCATGATGTTTTTGTGAGTTATATAATTTTTAATATAAAAAATTACCATTTATTTGTGACTTTCCTTTATTATGCCAATATACTTCTCATCAATTATCTACAGTTTCATTGTCACTAGTTAGGCCTACTTTGGCTTTGTATATGTACACATTTTTGGCAAATAAAGAATGTTGGACATTTTTATCTAATTTTTCTGAAACCAGTACCACAATAGATTTAAACTCTGTATAATATAACTGTATCACCAAAAAATATTTTGAAGTATTACTCCACTAAGTGTACTTATTTTTTCCAAAACAGGACCAGACTGCACTATTCCTGGCTGCTAGAGAAGGTAGCTACGAAGCTGTGTGCCTCCTCCTTGAACACCAAGCAAATCGAGAGTTATGTGATCATGTAGGCCATCAGCCTCGACATGCAGCTCGCGAACGTGGACACAAAGACATCCAGCGCCTCCTGGAAGAATGCAGCCAAATAGTAAACCGTAATACACCCGCTGTTCCTCCAGCGGGAGCTCCACAGCTGAAAAAGACCCCACGGCCTAGAGCCAAAGAGCCAATCAAGCCTGCCCCATTGCCACATATAGACCTCAGCAGCTCCTGTTATCACAATGCCCCTCCTGTTTCAGCACCACCCTTCCTGCCAGGGAACCAGTCAGAGGGAAACTGCTGCCAATCTCATCATGGTATGGTCAACTATGGAGGAAACTGTGCCCCCTACGCTCGCAGTGGCTCCTTTTCATCAGGTGTTGGAGGATGCCAGTGGGGTCATAGAGGATGGAGAGTCCATTTTTGTCCAACAGGCTGTACCGTCCCTGAGGCACCTTACCCAACAGGAGGGCAACAGATGTCCCCTCATGCCCACTGGCTGCCAGAATCTCAACATCCACATTCTCCAAACTGCCAAAATCCGGGCCCCAACTTCTGTTCAACACCTGCTGGGGAGACAATACCAAACAAAGACTTGCCTTGTACTCCTACTGACCAACTCGGGCATAATATCTACTTGACTCCTCCTTCTTCACAGTATGGATATCCATCCCCAGCCAGCCCTGAAGAAACACAATCTACTCAAAAAACATGCATGCACCATCACCCATTCCTCACCCCTTCACCAGAATCCAGGAACCCCTGGGGAATCGCATCACCATAAGAAGATTTCAGAAGCTTCAGAACAGATAGTTCAAACCAAGATGAGAAAAAGTTGGATGAGCTGCTCCAGGTTTCAGGAGGTGGTCAGTGCACTCTTGGAACCAACAAGCACTTTTGAAGGAGCTAGAAATGGAACCAAATTCAAATGTATGCGTGTTGATGGTTTCAGTCCCAGTCAGAGCAGTCTTGGAACCAGATGGCCCTTGTAAAGGAGCTATAGAAGGCAAAAATTGTTGGGCAAGTGCTAACCAATTGAGCTTCAATTGCTACCAAGCTTGTGAGATCTGTCAGTCTCCGATCTTTACCTATAAAGGCATTTTGTTGTCATTGTAATACGGATAATAAATGACTGAAAAACAAAACTTCTGCACATAATTAAACTGAAATTCTCAGCTATTTTTTGTAATGATAATGAACTGGGGTATTTTTTTACATTTCATGCCAGCAATTGAACATTGCTACATATTTATAAGAAAGAATAAAAGAAATGTTTTGAGCTTTGCTGCAACCATACAAAATAGGTCTTCAAATGTTTTTGTAAGTGTTTTACTTTTATAGGGGTATGTGTAAGAAAGGTAAGAGAAGGGATAATAGGGAGCACAGGAACAGGATATCGTACATGCATGAAATATATGGTGGAAATATCTAAGCAAATAACTTACATCTAGACTTCTAGACTTTTTTTCTGGTGATCATGCAAGCAATGACTGAAGATGCTTGTATGATGTTAGTTTTAAAGATTCCATCAAAAATGTTGGGTTTAGGTGTGTATTTGTAGAGATGCTCATTGATGTAGTATGCTTTTGAGTCAGAATAAGGAAAAACTTAAACTGTAACTATGGACCAAATCAAAAGTGACTTACCATATATACTAAAATTTAAACTGGGTTTCCCCCCTCAAAATGCTATTGGAAAAATTATCTTGATTTATACTTGGGCATACCACTAGATGGCACTGTGTCTGAATGTAAAGTGTGTAACAAATTCTTGCCATTGGAGACAAAAAGACATGCGTTAGACACTACATGTGGACACAGCACCATCTACAAGTGGCTAAAAAAAAATACACAAAAGATAATTTATTAACAAGAGATCTATCATAACCAACTCAAAAGTACAAAATATGTTAACTTATAAAAAGGGGAAAAATGTATATTCAGACTTGGCCTATGTGATTTTATTTGTTTCCCCTTTTAAATAAAGTTTTAAAATAATATACGGTGGATAAATTAATTCCTGTTTATTTTATTGGCATTTGTATTGATTGCTGCTTTGAATGTTAGCATTTTGCATATATGCATATATGATTAAGTATATCCCTAACATTTCAGCATTTACACAGCAATTGCTGTTTTTCTTAGTCCCCCCTGTAAAAAATTTTTTACTATCTTTTAATCCTTCTAGTAGAATATTTTTTTCTACTTTCTGTGCCATTAAAGGAAAAAAAACATCTACTGGCACGATCAACAGATAAATAAAATGATGTTACAAATGGACTGCATCATAAATTATAATATGGCCCATAATTTAATAATCACATGTATTACAAATACACCTTTGTACCTACTGTAATGTGTACCCAAGTAAAATGGTGCTTCTGTGTCCATCTATTTATCATTGTACCACAGAACTCACAGTGGTGTCCTTGCCAAGGCACTGGTTATATTACTGATGAAGAATTGTTGTTTAGGCAGAGCCACATATTAGAGAAAACCCCAGATCTATGGCAGTTGATAACTAGTAATTATATATTTATACAGTAATTGTCGAGCAGTAAAGTCGTCTTATGATTTGGTAAGTGGAAGCCAGCCAAACCTTGCTTGGGCTCCCATTCACCCCAACATATATTATCGTACTTTGCAGCATGATGTGTTATCACACAACGGCAGTGTGGCCAAGGTCCGTATAGCACAACGTTGTGGTGGATAAAAGTGCATATATGTATTTAAAATCTGTTTATACCGGTAGCTGATCGCCTAGAGTTCACTTTCATGTGTCTCCATCTTTCATACTGCACTAGAAAAATGAAATGGAGAATTGGATTGGTTGCTTTGTGCAGAGGATTGGAGGCTCAGTGCATATAAGAGAATTTGGGTATTATTTTCCATATGTGAAGCACTTAAAAGTAAAACCATTTTCTCTTATTGGGAAGGTAGCAAGAGGTCTCCTAGTATGTAACATGACTGTCATCAGGGTGTATATTTCTATTAAAGTATAAAATATTTATTATTGTCTGCTGAGTTTTATTGTTTTCTTATTAATAATAACAGCTGATTGGGGCTCCTAAAATGATATATTAATTATTAGGTGGTGCTGCAACTAAAGCGTGAATAGAGCCTTGGAGCATAATGGGGTAAGGGTTTGAACTGCTATTGTCTCGGGAGGTTTGGCCTCACTTCATGTGGTAAGAAAGTTCTCCAATTGGAATGGAAAAGTGAAAACATTTTAGTGGAGCACTGAAAAGTTTTTGAGTTTTTTGCAGTTTAGGCCTATATGTCCTTGTGGCAACTACATACCCCGATTCTTGTACTGGTGTCACAGGGATGTCAAGTGATAATTTCCTTAATGGGGCTCAATAAAAAAAACAAGGCTGGACGTACATCATCAGTCCATGGGAAGTAAGTCTCATCACCAGTAGTTTGCTTTATGATAAAAAAAGTCATCAGGGCTCTTCGTGGGAGGTACATCATCAATACACTTCTTCATGGGGGGTACATCACTATTCCTCTTCATTATAGGAGGCATGTCACAATTGGAAAAGCTGTGGACTGTACAGTAATAAATCTAATATTGAATTCCTATGGCATAAGTTACATGTTCACTTCATCTACTGATTTTACTGACCCATACATATTGATACTGACCCAAAGATTGGAGTAAAATAAAACAGCATGTGTCAGGAACTGGGACTTTGGAACTGGGATTTTGAAGAGGTTCTTCTGCACTATGAAAAGCAATAAATGCACACCCAAAAATAAAAATATAATTTGGCAAGGGATGCAGTCATCTTTGTTTCAATCAGTTTTATTAAATTTTCAGAGAAAAAAATAACAGGTAACATAACAAAGAATCAAATATATAACACATACATCGTATCCAACATAACATTATAGGCTTCAGATTAACAGTCATTCAATACCAAAGAGCTGTACATACCCAAAAAAAATTTGACAGGAGAAACATACAGTTC
>NC_092871.1:9875123-9880293 GCF_032062135.1 Pyxicephalus adspersus
TGTTTATACGGGCGAACCAGGAGAGAGGCAAGGAATCATATTTATGAAGGTCAGATTGAAGTTTACTATACATTGGGAAATAATTAAGGGAGAACAGTTTGGAGGGATCCGAGGGGACCATAATACCCAGGTATTTAATGGCATCAGAACAAATCCGGAAAGGCACATTAGAACACATAGCTGACATTTGAGAAGGGTCCAAGGTAACATTAAGAATTTCGGATTTGGAATAATTGACCTTAAAATTACTATGTATACCAAATTCAGCGAGTTCCTTCATGATGGTAGGTATTGTGATATGAGGGGATGTTATATATATCAAGAGGTCATCTGCGTATAAAGAGATTTTGGGATGCAGTCATCTTTGACCATGCAACAATCTTGTGATTTAAACATTGCTGATACGGTGCATATTTAAGCAAGCGACAAGATTATTACTGCCAAATCCCGGTTTGTGAGAATTAGAGAATTTGTGGATCACCTTGTCTTGGTGCAGGTAACCCCATCCCTTATTCTCACCTGGTGCTTCACCAAATGTAAGACAGATGGAACCCGCATATAGCAACCCAGCTTTAAAAATGTTTAGTGTCAACTCACTGAGCTCTTCCCTCGTATATTTCAAATAAAAAGTTTGACCTTTAAGTATCAGTATAATTTGTTGTTTTAGAAGTTTTCATAAACTCATAAAGTGTCAATGTACTTTCTGAAATATTCTATCAAGAAGTAGGCAAGTGACAAAGCTGCAATGGAGGGATCACCTTCCTAAAAATGCTACTGTTGCAGAGGTGTGTGAATTTTTCACTGATTACCAGATAACTAGTCCTAAGACAGGGGCAGACATAGGGAGGTGCAACATGTGCCAACTCACAAGGACCCCCTTAGTCAACAGGGGCCCCCAAATCAGTTCTGCACAGGGGTCTAACCCACAGGGACAGGGACCCATTGTTGGCTATGTCCATTGTTGTCCTTAAACTAAAAAAGCAAAAAATATGTCTGCTAGATGGATCTTTCTATCCCTAGGCTATATATAGTTACATGAAGATGTGTTTTAAAGTGGAAGTAAACTAAAAAAAACTCACTCACCTTTACCTTTTCAGATCCGTCAATTTATCTGGAAGTTTTCTAGATTAAGTCGCGCATCGTTCTGGAATCCACCTTCATCCTAACTTTTCAGGCAGCCATTTTCGTTCTTCTTACGTCTTCTGCCTACACCCGATCTAGGACTGCGCAGAGATCGAGTGACATAGATGGAAAAAAAAGACTGCGCATGCCCAGAAGAAGCAGCCAGAATCCTCCTGGGATCCAAGACACATGTAACGCAGGAGGCGCTGCACTCCCATTTAGTCTTTTTCGCTGTAGTAATAAAGATATTAGGGGAGAGGATTTTTTTGAAACCCCCTTGTGATATTGTGGAAAATATTAAGTTCTGATTTTCCCTTTTAATATAACAAATGGTCTTCCTTTAAAATGTCTTTGTTGGAAATTGTCACTCTAAAGCTGCGTACACACGGCAAATTTTTCTCGCCCGATAATCGGTATCGGCCAATTATCGGGCGAAAATCTGCCGTGTGTACAGTCCTGGCGGATCCATGGACGATGGACGACGACCGATCCTAATGAAAGGGAAGGGGAGAGCGCGCAGCAGGGTGCCGCTCCGTCGCTCTCCCCCTCCCCTCTCCATAGAGCATGAACGGTGCTGTATGTACAGCATCGTTCATGCATCGTGCAGTCTTTTCTCGTTGGAAAGGATCGTGAAAGATCCTTTCCAACGAGAAAAATTGCAGGTGTGTACGCAGCTTAACAGACCAGGGTCATAAATTTCTCTTATCAGATATTCCTTGATCTGACAAGTAAAGCCACGTACACACTTCCAATTTAGTCGATCTTTCACAATCCTTTCCAACGACTATGCCCTGCACAATGCATGAATGAGCTCTGTACATACAGAACCATTCTGCTCTATAGAGAGGGGGGAGGGCGAATGACGGAGCGGCACCCCGCTGTGCGCTCTCCCCCTTACCTTGCATTCATCATCCGTGGATCCGCCACGCAACTGCCACGAACGTTCGTCGTTTTGAAGGATGAGTGGCGTGCTCTGTACACACTTCAGATTCTCGTCCGATATCAGCCCTGCACCAATTATCTGACGAGAACCATTGGAAGTGTGTACGTAGCTTATCATCCTTCTAGAACCTCTAGTTTACGACACCCATTGTAAAAGTTGACATTTTCTGTCTCCAGGGGTCATATAACTCAGATAAGGCTAGTAGATTGGCCTATTATTGAACCATGAGATGTATTCTGAAAAGCATTTAATAATAATCTTTGTATTTCCAATATACCATTCTGTATAAAGTAGTAGATAACTGATTTGTAGTTGGATTGTTATGGTGAGCATTTTGAGACCAAGGACTAATCTCCTAGGAAAGCCTGGAAGCCATAATTAGCCTGTCCTGGTGAACCATAAGTCCCAGACATGCCTAGTTTGGTCTCTGTGAACATCGTATTTTGTGGTGATAAATAATCTGCGGGTTGGCAGTTCATAAAACCTGTACTTATGAAAATAATATTAATAATTAATAATAATAACTATAATAAGGGCATTTTAGGAAGTATGCATCATACTCCATGTGGACACAGCCCCTCAGACAGCCCCCACCCTGCTGTCATTGGATTGTTGTATTTGTCCCACCTTTGTGGTTGGCCTAGAAAAAAGCCATGTAAGTCTAGCAGACACAGCTGTCACTGATACCATCTTGTTGCTAAGGACAACGGCACTGACACATTGAGCACTGCAGGGAGCCCAGTGACTCTGACTAATAACTTAATAATAATAATTTACACAGCAACCTGGACCAGGAAAACCAACTCTAAGTATTATTTCACATTTTTCCTTTTTATTTTCAGCTGTTGCTATAGTTCTGCTAATGTTCTTAGTTTAGTCTTTATTTTTCTATAATTTGTTTATGCTCTGTGTTTTTGTATGTTTTTACTTAATATTCACTAAAAAGGTGAAAGCTGAATCTCTAAAAGAAATAGTGTAACTTGTTCACCTGAAGCGCTACTATAACATTGTGATTTCTGTGACTTCCCTGTCTGGAGTGGCAGCTGGTGACACTAAAGAAGCATAACTGCGGTTGTCAAGGGTAACGGTGCATGCTTCCATCTAAGCACATGGTGGCAGTCTACCTGTGATGGTGTGTGTGGCAGGGGGTAACAGAGTGGTACCCTTGCCCCGTGATGGCCCCTCTTCGTCCTGCTGGTGCCTGGACTATTGCTGAGCATGCTGGACAGTCTATGCGCAGGGTATGGGCTGAGAGGGCGTTCGTCACACCGCTCCCCAAAAAACTTATATAAATGGATTGTCTACCCTTTCTTATAAGGTAAGAATTGTAGTTTAGCTTCGCTTTAAACACTCCCCACTTACAGAAAGCAACTGGAGTCACGGTAATGTAAATAATTTGTTCCCCATAGCAGCCGAACAGATGACAAACGACTGTAACCAGATTCATAAAATGTAAAAATCGTATTAGTTATTGCCAGTTACTGCATGTTAAACGCCTCCTTGGTGTAACCAACAGTTTATCAGTTTTAAGTCGACACAATTTCAATTTCAAATTGTCAACCCTGATAAAAAATGAAGCATTAAAAAAAACGAGATTTGAGGTTGTCTCAAGAATTTATGAGCTTCAAAATTCCCTTGGAAGGATGGAAGATGGATGGACGAATGTGAAACCTCTTCAGGCAGATAACGCAGTAAAATGTCCATATTTATTCATGACATTTTTATAGCATACGCATTATAGCACTTCTAAAAGACAATCTGCATTTTTCTGAAGCATTACACATAAATTACTATCTTATTTCAAGTTATACAAAGTGATGAGACTTTCCTATGTATGGTAATGCTTTGGTAACTGAAATAACCACATGGCCAATGCCAGTGAGTAAAGTGTATTGTGTTGGATGTAATACCAGATGCTTCATAAGTTCCTCCTGAGTCCATGGACTTTTGTGTCCCCTGTTTTGTAAAGCTAAAAATGGAAGCTTGTGATCCCCAGTAGTCCTTTTCTGTCTAAGTATATATTTACAGCAAAATTTGAAAGTCAAATGTATTGAGTGTCATTGGAAATAACAGCACAGCAACACAGAAGGAGCAATAAGGTTGGATCAATGTTTCAATGAGATTAATGTGCCATGGTGGGGGTGAGTGGCTGGTGGTTTTTTTTTTAGTGCCACCTTACAGCAGAGCTATGTCAAGAACCATTAGTTACACGTTAAAATGTCCTTCCCCCAATGTGCTATACAGTGATAAAAATAACAAAACCACATTGAATAAATAAAATTATTGCTTGGAAATCTCACTAAAATCAGCAGGTGATCTATGCCCTAGCAAAGGTAATAGGTCTTATTATCTTCATTAGAATTATGTCACCAGTACCTTGCTTCATGGGAGGTTCATCATCAGTACTTTTTGTGAGAAGAACATCACCAGGGATCCTCATGGGACGTACATACTTAGTTATTTTTGTTTTTAGTAGGCACATTGCCAGGACTCCTATTCATCTGACATACATCATCAATATTCTTCTTCATGTAAAGTCATCAGGGCTCCTCTTGGGAGGTACATCACCATTAGTTTTTCTCTTTTATAGGAAATACATCACCAGGACTCTTAGGGGAAGTATAATATTAGTACTCTTCTTCATGGGAAGCAAATCATCAGGGCTCCTCACCATTATTTTTTTTTTATAGGAGGTACGTCACCAAGATTCTTACTCATGGGAAATATGTCATCAGTACTCTTCTTCGAAGGAAATAAGTCACCAGGTCTCCTCATGGGAGGTACATCATTGGTAGTTTTTTTTTAAATAGGAGATATGTCACCAGTGCTCTTTTTTATCGGAAAAAAAGTCAACAAAGCTCTTCATGGTAGGCACATCATCAATACTTTCCTTCACTGGAGGTACATCAGCTTTTCTTTTCCTTATAGGACTTATGTCACAAGTATTCTTCTTTTGAGGTCCATCAGAATTTCTTATTCTAATACTAGGCACGTCACAATTACTCCTTCTTGAGAGAGAATTATGACCAGCACTGTTCTTCCTTGAAGCTGTTTACTGAACAGATATTCAGCTAGCAGCAAAAAACAACTACTCTGAGATGATTG
>NC_092871.1:9880389-9917605 GCF_032062135.1 Pyxicephalus adspersus
CCCCCCACTAGCAGTTTTTTAATTAATCGCAGCCTAATATTGGAATATAATGGCGGCAGTGTCACCCCCATCTGTAGGACACAAAAATGGAAGGAACATTGCAAGTCAACCTCAATCTGGGCAAATCAAGTTCAATGAACATCAGAGGCTATCTATCAGAGACTATCAGGTCTATCAGGTCAGGAACTCCTCCAAACTATTTGAAGTGCAGCAATGCTAAAAAGCAGCATAGAAATCTTCATAGAAAAGATGGAAATCCAGAACAGTTTCAAATATTTTTGCTGTGAGCCCTCCTCTAGATAGGTTGGCAGTGCTGTGTACACACGTGTTGCTTTAGTGAGCAATCCCGGCATAGACAACATAGCCAATCCAATATTCTGTTTGGTCCCTGATTTTGTCTGTGTTTGTCCAGTTTAAAGGAATGAGTCAAGTTGAGGTTTAAGCAGGAGTGAATGTAAAGTTCACCATTTGTTAATAACGGCTAATTAATCTTTCTTATGCTACAATTTATAATTATTAATTCTAGAGAAGCCAAACTATACGACCAGCTTTTCACTCAATTTTCTCCTCCTTATACCTTTTGGTGGGCCTTAATGTCCTTCATTGTCTTTTGAAGACTTCAGAATCTGTCTGTAGCGCCCTTCCATCACATTTTATATTATGCAGCGGTAGAGTTAGCAGAACATAAGCCCAGTGAGTAACACAAAGGTCCGAGACCAATGTTAAAACTTAAAAATTCTGAGAAAAAAAAACACACAGCTCTAACTACAGTACTAATCCTTAAGGAATGCTTTGAGTTTAGGTCTGGGAAGTAAGAATCCCTCTGTTCCCTAAATTCCAGAGGGGTCCCCATTTAAAGACGATGGTTATCTCATATCTGATCTTGTCTTTTATTAAGATACCATCTGGTTTTTTTCTAGCCATGGACCTCCATCTGGCATTGTCCATTCTCTGGAGGCCATTGAAGCCCAGGTTAGAGGAAGCCCATCCAGGACTATATATACAGAGACAATTCTACAGTTTATGAATGGTAAAGGATTCAATGGACCCATCAGGCTCTCCACTGCCTCTTCTTAAGCACAAGCTCCTTTTAGAGGGGCTGGAAGTTCCACTCTTTGTTCATCCAGGCGGTTTCCCTGAACACGAAAGAGGATCTCAAACAGATCGGCTGCTGCCTGAGGAATCGGGGGAGAACTGCGCTGGTCGTTCATTCTCTGAGACTGAAAGAAAAAAAATGAATGCACATTATAAAATTATACAGAAGATGCATTATTTTCGGACAGTTTCGATCTCACTGTAGATCCCTGGGAAAGTGGTCTGTTCATTTTGTTGATTAGGTTTGGGCTTGGTTGGCTCTCTGAATAAGGCCTTGGGTTGAATTGCCTGAAGGATTCCATCTCCTCTTTATATATTACTCCCTAAGAACTAAAAAGCTACGTACACACGTCCAATGGTTCTTGCCCCATAATTTGCTAAGGGGCGATATCGGACCAGAATCTGGTGTGTGTACAGCGCCCATCGTCCATCATCCAAACGACCATCCTGGCGGATCCACAGACGATGGACGACGAACAATCCTAATGCTCCATAAAGCAGAACAGTGCTGTATGTACAGCTCTCATTCATGCATCATGCAGTCCTTAGTCGTTGGAAAGGATCGTGAAAGATCCTTTCCAACGACAATAATTTCACTTGTGTATGCAGCTTTAGCCCTGATAAACAGAAAGTTGATATCCCCAAAATGCATATATGTTGATCAATAAAGATGCTGGACTTAAAATAACATTGTTGTTGTTTCAGGTCCAACTTAGTGGACCTTGTAGACCTTCTGGGTCGATTGGTTTTCAAATAGACACCACTGAGAACATTTATCAGGGAAACACCTTCATTATTGTATGCAGGGAGAACAGTTCAGTTTCAGTTCTCATGGAATGTTTATCTGACCTTTAAGTTGATAAATTTCACAAGTATAATAAAGAACAGACTGCACTTCTCCTTTTTTAACTACAAAATGAAACCCATCAGCACATGTGACATTTATAAGATTGTTTTTGAAGTTGTACTTTAACAAAGTATGATTATGGTACAAAATGTTTTAGTTTGTTAAATCATTTCAGTTTTATTAGATAATGTTCCTTGCACCTACATAAATCACTTATATGCTCAAATCTGATCAACTGAGTTTAAATTTTAAACCATTGTTTCTCAGCCAAGATGCCATAAAACCCCAGGGTTCCTCCAGAGGTTGTTGGGGTTCCTTGACCAATTTGCGCCTATCAGGTCAGTTTAAGTGACCCCAATGATCTTTTTGGCTATCTGTAAGAGTGACATTCTTCCCAATGGCCAGCAATGTAAGAGGAATTGTTCCCACTGAACACCACACTAATATACTGTGAGCTGTGGATATAGGAATTATAGGAGGGGTTCCCTGAAGACCTGAAAGCTATTTCAAGGGTTCCCCCATTGTAAAATGGACAAACAATGGCTGTTTATAACTGTTCAACAAAAACCTATCAGTAATATTACAAAGTACATCATAAAATGTTGTTCCTTGCAATCAAATATTTTTGGATAAGAAAATGTTAAAAATAATATCATTTTTTTCTTTTAGCTGTCTGCATTTCCAATCGGAAGATTTCCTCTAACTTTCTGTCCTGATAGAGCCAGAGTTGGCAGGAAATCACAGGAAATATTTAAAATGAGGATGTAGACAGTTACAAAAACACATTTATTCCATGATAAAGGGGAAGTCTACAACCATGGTCAACCTACAACCATTAGATAAAAAGGGTAAAAAATCATTGTCAAGCATTAATTTTCATTTTTAGTCCCCACTAGGGAAAATCGGGGTCTCTATTTGTCCTGGTGACCATTTCACCCAGGACAGGAGGTGACTGGAAATCAAGAATTGTTCAATTATCACAGGAACAAGAATGGAAGGAAACATGGACACCTTTTCCCATAAAAACTAAGGTAGGTTTCCTCTAATTTTAGAAAGATTTTGCCAGATTGTTTTGTGTGTCAGGAACAGGGAAATTTTTTTTAACAGGACAAAAACAGTGAAACTTAAAAAAACAAGCTCTACCATTGTAATAAAATCACAAAGGTCTGCTCTTTTAGATAAGACTGCTCTTACCTGGTGCCCTAGGATAGTGTTATAAAGCTCCTCCTGGGCGGGAATTTTTATTGAAGGAGGTTTTTTCCTCCGACTCCGCCCTGCCCATGATCCTCCTCTCCTTCTTTGCAGTTCTGTGACAATCCCCTTGTCATCAGAAGGTAGGGAAAATTGGCGATAGTTGGGCACTGAAAAGTGTCGCTTTGGCTGCAGAACTTGTTCGGGAAGCAATGCCCTTTGTTCATCCAGACGTCTGGTTTGTGCAATAGAAAGGAGATCAAAAAATTCTTCAGTGCGCAGAGAGAGCAATGAGGCTGAAAGACCTAAGGGGGGAAAAATAGCAATAATAATAATAAAAATACTACATACTCCATGATGATAATATTACTACATACTATGTAATGTTCTGTACTTCAAGTTTGAGGAACATAAAAAAGGAACTTTGGGTTATTTCAGCAAGAATAACCAAACCCTCAAACAGTTAGCTTTTCATCTGATTTGTATGTCTACTAAATAGTGTTGCACACACGTGTCACTGAATATATCATACTATATATTATATAATAAGATGCCCAGCACACATACCAGGGTTTGGACAAAACTATACCCCTGGTTAGGGGTGCTTACCCCTGTCATCTTTTATTATTATGGTTTACATCTGCCCTGCACCCCTTCCTTAATCTGGCACAGTTGTACCAACTTTTCACCCGGACTGAAATACCTCTGATTTCATTGCACACTGCAAATGTCTCACAATGTACAGTAGAAACTGCAGCAAGTCATATAAAGCCCAGCTCATTTTCTGGCTTGAGGATGTCCAGCATGGTCTAGCCCTTTCCTCCTCGCCCTGACAATCCACGGCCCATTCTTTCCATGTATTAGATTTCAATTCTTTCAATCATGGAGGCTCAACATCTTGTCTGAGAGTTACTAAGGGCAGTCTGTATGCAGATACAGTTTCCTCTTCCAGACTGACAGCCATTGCTTAAGGCATTTTGATATTTGCCTAACTCCTTCCAAGAGCCAACCTACTTGTCTTAGGAGAAGTTAAGATAGAATGTTCTGTGATGGTTTTTGGAAGCTGTGCCACAGCCTATTGGCCCCCTCTATCAAGCACACCCAATGGTATTATATCTTGTTTCTATTGGCTGGGGAGGAGGAGCTTATTCTTCATGCACCGTTGGCTCAGGGCTAGCACTCTGGCCTTTGCAGCGCTAGGTCCCAGGTTCGAATCTCAGCCAGGGCACTATCTGCATGGAGTTTGCAGGTTCTCCCCCTGTCTGTGTGGGTTTCCTCCAGGTACTCCGGTTTCCTCCCACATTCCAAAAACATGCATTGAGGTTAATTGGCTTCTTCTAAAATTGGCCTTAGACTGTATTAATGACATATGACTATGGTAAGGACATTAGATTGTGAGCTCATTCGAGGGACAGCTAGTGACATGACTATGGACTTTGTACAGCACTGTGTAATATGTTGGCGCTATATAAATACTGTGTAATATTGATATTAATGTAAATGGAGAAAAAATACTAATTATCTAAATTTAAAGGCACCTGAAATAAGCAAAGAAGAAATACAATTTCTAAATATTGTCATTACATCAAAAACTTGCATACTGTCAGAACATTGTTGAGCGGTGCATTTGGACATTATTATTATTATTATTATTATTAAACAGGATTTATATAGCGCCAACATATTACGCAGCGCTGTACATTAAATAGGGATTGCAATGACGAAGCAGACCCAATTTTCCCAAATTAAATACAGATATTGCCACCACTTGCATTTGAAATATATATTTAATGATGTATTCATGAACACATAGCTGTAATAGATTGTGTATTTATATCTTTCCAGGTCAATCCAAAACATAAAAAAAGGAAGTAAAAGAAATCTGTTTGCTCTGGACATGACTCATGTCTGATGAAGTTGCAGAAGACTGCAGTTTAGAAAAAATGCCACAGGATGGCGCTGTAGTACCACTAATATTCTTGGGACAATTTTGTTTTTTAATCTGACAAATAGCACAAGGATTTTATTTACAGTCTAGTGAGTTACAAAAAAAAATCTATTGGGTCATGTCTACATTTGCACAGTTTCAGTACAATTGGTTTCTTCTTCACCATATGAATCCATAGCACACACAAAAATCTAATTCCTAATATTATATATATTGTACATGGGTGCTGATACTCCAAGTACTACGTACTCATGGGTGCTGATGTATGGTAAGCAAAAGCAGCTAAAGGAGCACCAGATTGCCAAAACTGGGCCCTGCAGCAAGCTGAGGATAAGCAGAGAAGAATTGTGTCCCTTTATGCATTTTAAGGTTTATTTTAAATTTTATTTTTAATTTTTAATTATAATCATCAACTTCCAACATGCAACATGCTGGGAGAATTAGGAGAGCAAGGGACAGAATGGATCATAAAGTGTCCTGCCAAATGCCTCCTACATTTGGGCTACCTGATAGAAAAGTACTGAAAACACTCTATGGGCTCTATTTATAAAGCAATGAATCCGACATCAATTACTGCCATTGAAACACATGGACCTGGAAGATTCCCACAAGGGAAGGTTTAAGTAAAATCCTGTTTTATGAATTGATCCCCATACAGAAGGTATGATATTATACCAGGGAGTAGATCGGTCACCAAATGTTATTTTTGTTTGCAGGTAATCTTTTTATTACTTCTTTAGAAGAAGAATACAAATCACAGATAATGTCTAGAGATAGAGGAAAAAAGGAAGTAATACAATAACTATATCCCTGAGGTCATATAAAATGTTATTTCTGCTTAAATTGTTTAGTAGATAAAGCTGAGGTATGTAGGGTATGACCGGGGGCCGAGTGGGCTGGGGGACATTTGCATGGCTTAGAGGTGGCTGGGCCATTGGCCATGATAGTCTATCATGGGTGATAACTGAGTACCTGGGTAATCCAGCAAATCTAGAATTAATTTCTTAAAAAACATTTGGTATTAATTGCCTGGGGAGTAACTTTTGTTTCGTTGAAGGCTGAATACAGAGTTCCCGGAAACTACATTTATAATAATGCTTCATTCAAGAAACTTAATATGTAAGGGCCCCCTTGTGATGTGAAAAAGTGATGTTTCCCCTGATGAAGCAGTGTATGCGAAACGCGTAGAGGAACATTCATGAATATACCATAATGGCCACTGTTGTCATTGTATACTTGTATGGGTTGTTTTATATGTTGTAATTAAAATACATTTTTCTTTGTTCACAATTACCTCTTCTTTCACAGGTCGGGGATGGAGGTGCTGACTTCCAGGCTCTCGGTTTGTCTCCATCATTCTCTCTTGGTAGACTTTTATCATCCAGGAAAACGCTCTCAAGCTCCTCAAACTGTGGAGAGTCTGGAGGAGATATTTCCTGCCCAGAACACAATAAAATATACAATTAATAAAATCAGGACTACATATAGGGCCCTTAATGATAAAAGTGAACGGTTACATTTGCCATTTGCTTGATCAGTTTGGATATACAAAAGAAGCCACACATACAATATTCACACATGGGGCCTGATTTTTGAAAGCTTTCCAAGGCTGGAGAGGATTCACTGTCATGAGTGAAGCTGGGTGATCCCGAAAACCTGCAATGGATCCCTTAAAAGTCATTTGCTATTTGTTAGAAAATGTTTTCAATCTGGACCAGAACCATTTCAGGTTTGGTGAATTACCCAGCTTCACGCATGAAAGTGTATCCTATCCAGCCTTGGAGAGCTTTTTGAAATCAGGCCCATAGTCTTTGGACACCACTAAGCCCAAGACCCAGAATCTGTAATAAAAAAGAATGGAAAGATATAATTTCCTGTACTCACATCAGATTGGGGGTCACTCTCTCTTTGTTGCACCACGGTGTCACTCCCAGCTGATTTGGGGTCTTCGGTGTCCCCTGCAGCACTCATGGTTCTCTTGCAAGTTTTTATTCTCTTATCTACATAGATTTTGGCTGTCTCATAGACTTTGCTGGAGGCGACCCAGCTCTTCTCACTTGCCCGTCTTCCTCTCTATCTGTAGAAGGAGAAGTGACAGAATTACATTGTGTGCGTTCTCTACATGGACTCTGACCCCAAATCTTTGCATTAGGCTCATGTAAATATTGGATAGGTATACTGTGCTAAATTAACACCAGGCCGTTGTGTAGTAACCAAGATTATGTCTTCATTTTACTAAGACACTGAATTGAAATTTCCCTGCAATTCCGGGTCCCCACTGGGGGGTTTAGAGATCTGGACAAGCTTAAAGCAGGGGGCTATTATAGTCTATGGCATAGTACAATGCATGGTGCCATCAGTACACAATAGGCTGCATTAGCTGAGATCTACCAGATAGGGATAACTGAGTTACCCCAAAACAATTAAAAATTGCCAATCAGTTATGGATCTCATTACAGCAAACCTGGGGAAGCTTAATATTCCTGGAAGCCAAAAGGAGGAAAGCCATCAGAAATTTCTGGGCCCCATACTAGGTTGCCACCCTCCCTATGTCTAAAAGTTCCAGCATTGTAAAAAGGAAGCTTGGTACAGTAGTACCATTTGGACCCCATCCCCGCCCCCTTTGGCAGCCCTGGCCAAGAATACTCTAACCTTAACACCAGTTCTTGCAGTGTCCCCTAAACCAGTGGTCCCCAAACTTTTGGATGTCACAGACCACTAAATTTACGAACTCCGTACGGCGCATGCGTGGGGAGTTGTGTGTCACTTAAAGGGGACTCCAACCTGCCCACCGCCCTGAGCCTGCGATGCATACAGAAGACATGAAGACATGGTCCGCGGCTCTGGCTAGTGCACTCCCCCAATAAGGGTCCTGACCCCAGAGCCGCTGAGCACCAAAAATGTTCTTGCGGACCACAGGTTTGGGACCGCTGCCCCAGACCCCTGTTGTAGAGTCTCCTCTCTTTATAGCAGGATATAGGCACCACCCCCCATCCCAAATTCCAATGCCCTGGGCCTGACAGATCTATCAAAAGGTCATTGTACAGTTTATAACAGCCATGCCTGGGACAAAGGGCCGAATTGTGGTTCAGTAGCTAACACTCTGGCCCTGAAGCATTCGGATTCCTGGTTTTAATTTAAGCCTGGACAATATCTGCATGGGGTTTGTATGTTCTCCCTCCTGAATGAGTTCACTTGTAGGTTAATTGGCTTTTCAAAAAACAAAAATATCAAAGGTTCTTTAACTTTGGTAGGAAATTGAAGCCCCTTTAAAAATTAAATATCAGCATGGCCCTATGACATACAGAATAACATGACAGAGGTATGATGATAATACAAATAAATATTATACAAATAGAATGTCACAATGTATGTAGCCACTTAGGCAGAGCTATTATTATTTATTAATAATAAACAGGATTTATATAGCGCCAACATATGACGCAGGGCTGTACATTAAATAGGTACAAAGATCGGATGTAAAGCAATTCACCATTTTTGTTAGTTTTAGTTGACATTGTCACCAGGAAGGGAATCCAAAATTTTACAACTGGCGTCATATTAGGGACAGACAATAAATCTTCTTATGAGGACACCAGTTGCAGTAAATTCTCATTTAGGTGAGATTTCTTCTAATTTCCTATTGTGTCTTCAGAACAAGAAGGGAAATCTCCCTGGTGGCACGCAGACAAAAAGGAGCCTAAGATGATATTCAGTTTGCTTTGTTTATTAAGTTTTATGCTCAGAATATTTTTGAGCTTGATCAATAATTGATCAATATACCAATTGAACATTGATTGGGAATGTCTATTCTTTTGCATCCAGCAGGTGAATGCTGTAGGGGGTATGCAGGGGAGAGCGGTGGGCAATCAGCCATTGCATAGCTTTGTATTGCTTTCTTTGTACGGCAGAGGCTACAGAGGAGCAAATCCTAACAACTTATAGCCAACGGGAATGTTGTCTACCCTTAAACAGTGAGACAGAGTCTTCTTCAGTGGGGAAAAAGCTGTAGGTGTGTGGCCCAAATTTTTAGTGTCAACCTAAAAACAGCCGCGTGGTTACTGAAAAGTTCCGGGTGGTGCACCCAGCTAAAAGCGGCTGGGGAGAGCACTGGGGAGGGAGGATCACATTATCAAGGAATACAGCAGCTCTCTCATAGATTGGTGGTTGTCAGGGGGCGCTCGCTGCCGAATATAAATTGATTGTCGGATACAAATCCAAAAACAGCTATAATTGTTCAGATTGTGTATTTGCTGAGATCTGATCAATAATGAATATGTTGCAGCTGCAATCCAGGTAAACGAAGATATGAATCATTTAACAATAGTGTACAAATCATGTAGAGAACAGGCAAAGAAAGGAGGACAGATGTGAAACTCTGCTTGCACAAAATTTATAATATCCTAGCTACCTTGTGATCTCTGTGATTATTGTATGATTTATTATATCATATATGTACATGATCACGTGCTCAGAAGCCGCCTCTGTCTCTGCTACACCTGCCTGGAAAATAAAAAAGGAACAAAAAGGACAAAATGAAAGTAATAAGAGGAGGTGGGAGGATCTGTGTGGAAGGGAAATTAATTGTGGGTTCGGAGTTTTTGTTATGTGTAGTGCCGCCTACGCTTGTACCAAGTCCTGGGCACTTCTCTGGGCTTTCTCACGAATGGGGGCAGGGACACAACTTATGGCAGGAAGCCTCATCAAGAGAGGACATAAGTAACCAGCTGGTGATTAAAAGCAGAAGAGTCCATCCAATACATGCTATGATAGAGGCAGCAGTCACTGGCATGAGGAAGCAGACACCACAAAGCATGCTCATTGCCACTCTGAACAAACCCTTAAAGTGAGAGCTAACTCCGCTTAAGGAAAAAGTCCCACCAAGCAATTCTTCTGCTTGCCAGGACAACATTCCGTTTGTGCACACTGTGCCCTATATTGTACAGGCTCGGCATCATCATCCCTACCTGACCAATGATGGCCAATGACTTCAAACCAAAAAGAAGACCAGTTCGAGATGACAGCATCCATGATGAGTGATATCATAGCCATTGCAGTCTTGGTGGGGGCTGCTTTGGCCAAAATGTTGAGCATGCTAAAGAACACAAAGTGTACAGGCCCGGCTTGGTTCTATGACAATATGAAGTAGCTCCCAAGTGCATGAGCTACATCATCCCCACCCAGCCAATGATGGCCAAGACTTTACATCAAGAAGAAGATCCTATGAAGAAGACAGTGGCCATGACAAGAGACATCATAAACATTACTGTGTTGGTGGTGGGTGCTTTGGCAAGTCAGTGTGCCATAATGTGCCAATATGTTACATCATCCCCACCCAGGCAATGATGGCTGAAGACTTCAAATCATGAAGAAGACCAGATGAAGAAGACAATGGTCATAACAAATGGCACGACAGCCATTGCACTGTCGGTGGGGGCTGCTTTGGCAGGTCAGTGTGCCATAATGTGCCAAAATGTTGGGCATTCTTGAACATTGTGCCAAAGAATGCCAAGTGTACAGGGTCAACACAATTCTTTATTCTACAATATCAAGTAGTTATCATGTGCATGAGCTAAATCATCACTTCCCGGCCAACGATGACTAACCCTGCCAAATCAAGAAGAAGACAATGGGTGCAACAAGTGGCACATTGTCAAAACATCTAATGCACTCTGGCATTATGGTGGCGTTCTGTACACTATCGGGGTGTGGAAACCCCGATGCCATTTCCTGCTCGTGTGAGTTTTTGGTATCCCCTGCTAGTGGTGTTTTAGTTTTGCTGAGATATTCCCGAAGAGCTACAAACCTCTAAAGGGGTGCAAAATTGACAACTCATCGGCATCAGAGCACTGAGAGGGCAGCAAGCGGTTGTAATGAACCAGAACCTCCCATTCAGAAATCGGTTTGGAAAGGACATGGAGAAACGAGATATTTCTTCAGATCAATAACAGGAAGGACTCGGCAAGAATGATTTGTTAAACTCCTTGCAATGTACAAAGATCACCCAGAGGGGATTCTTTCTCAACAAACGCTGCACTAATTAGCCAATGTGCACAAATATTATAATAATATTTCTATATGATATAGAAACATGCAGCCTCTAATTTCATCTATTCCAGGCCTAGGTTAAAATCAATCATTAAATAAAAATCTTGGTAGGATCTCGCCATCTGATGAGGACAGCAGAAACCTAGATCCGCGCATTCTTGCCTTGCTGGATCACCCAGCTTCGCCAATGAAAGTTTAACCTCTCCAGCCTCGGAGAGCTTTAATAAATCAGCCCTATGAATCAGATTCTGACCAGGAGGAGGTAAGTATTGCCAGGGGCCACAGCTGAAATAACAGGTACATACAGAGCTGGGGCAAGGGGGAGTAAACTGCATAATTGCATATATGATTCAGCCCATCTCTAGCAGGAGAGTTCCCCCTGTAACATAGTTTTATTATCTGCTGATCCTGCCAGTAATTCTTTTTCTTCTTCCATTAACAGGCCAAACTTCTATCTGTAGCAAGTGAGACAAACCACATAACACCAAAAGTGATCAGCTTATATTCATTTTATTGAACCCTCATCACCCTTCACCAGGCATACCTTACACCGAGACATGGACCCTTGAAGAAGAAACATAGAAAGAAAAAAATCTCGCGACTGAGTCATCATGTGACCTGGTTTGGGTTAGTATAAAGGGCATTTAGGATTTTTTTTTAATGGTGGTAATTATTTGGGGGGTGGGGTCAGGGGTATATTTACCATTTTCTCCGAGATCAGCTTTAAACCGAAACTCACTCTGAAATGATAAGCCCATAGGGGTGACAACATAGCTGTGCGGTTTCACTACAGTTCTAGCAGTGTTGTCACCCTGTTACAGGAAGTGGAAAAAAATAGAATTATGTTACAGTGGAGTCATTATTATTATTATTATTAAACAGGATTTATATAGCGCCAACATATTACGCAGCGCTGTACATTAAATAGGGATTGCAAATGACAGACTAATACAGACAGTGATACAGGAGGAGAGGACCCTGCCGCGAAGAGCTTACAATCTAGTAGTCATGAAAAACCTTTTCTCGCCCATAGTTCCACAAAAAGGGTAAGTAAACTTTCTTCCTCTTCTAGATATCAGACTGACAGACACTTCCGTGTAACACAAGCACAGCTGGCAGGTGGCTTACAATGATTTGCAGCGGTGTTGTAACCCCAGACAGACGTTATACAGGAACAGGATCTGAGTTTGCATTCTGAGTTAAAGAAAACCGTCAGCCTCATTGCCAAATCCGTCTCCGTTTAGTTTTTTTTTTTTTCTTACAATTGTAAAACACAAAACAAATATTCACTTTCTGAATAGCGGAAAGGCAGTTCGTAGCAAGGGTGGCTCTTTTTAGGCGTGGGCGAGATTTTCATGCCAATGTCCTAAATGTCCAAGAACTTTTGCAAGATCTGCAAATGAATTTTGGCTGTGCGTGAGTTTTGATCGCAGCGGTTGCAGCTCGGTAAAAGGTCATGTGGTTCCTGCAAAGCTGCAAACAGCAAAAATTCTTTATCGGGGTCTTCAAAGAAAACTAGACCATCCAAAAAGTTTTCTTTTAGATACCCAGGTGGGTAAATTGAAAAAAAAAAACAAACTACAAAAATCTAATTTAGACAAATGATGGGGATAGCGGTTACCATGCGGCTCGTGGTGGTTGGCGCCTTACCAGCTAATGGACCACCCCAGCTGCTGCACCGGTACATACAGAAATAAAGTTCCACTTTCAAAATTTGCAATCAGGTCCTTTATTGTAGGAAGATTGGCGATGTCCCTTCTGCAGTAAAACATACTTACCTGCCTGATCGCTCTGCTCAACTGTCAAAAATAGCTGAGCATGCACAGCTCAGCATAAGAAGTCAGTATACCTGGCGCATTCCAGCTTCCCCTGCCGCTGCACCTATGTTCGGGGGTTGCATCATCCTGACCTGGCCAATTAAGAAGGCCAAAGATCAAAAAGGAAGAGAAGAAGAAAGTAACGGCGCCTGCATTGGAACGGGGACAGGTGATGTATTTAAAAAATTGCAAAAGGCAGGTAAGGTTATTTGTCTGGTTGCCTGGTCACAATTTTTTGGTTGTCCCCAACGTTCACACGCATCTGTGCAAGCTGACGATGCCCGGCCTCGACAGGAAAAGAAAACGCTGGACATTGCTGGAGGACGCGGCTGGAACTGGGAACAAGGTAGTTTTTACCTCCCTGGAAATTCCAACCCGAGTGTGGCTCAGGGTTACCCCTTTTTGCATAGAAAATCCACCCCGAGCCACACTCGGGAATACTGCCAGGGAGGTTAATGAGCCGATGTTTTAAAATTCTACAGCAGACAAGACGGATGGTACTTACATTTAGTTCAGTTAGGTTAAAAAAAGTCCATCAAGTTCAACCACTGATACCATGGTACTGATACGTTTTCTACTGCATCCATGAAACCCCTTTGGGAACACATGTAGGGTTTCACCTGCAGGTGCAGTTCATGGGTGCGAGGAAGCTGAAGCTGCACCGTAACCTCACCGCCTGTCTAAGCTGCCCTGATTCTAAGGCTACGTACACATGTGGAATAATTATCGCTGGAAACGAACGATTAACGACCATTAACAAAAAAAAGAGAACAAGGACTGGCCAACGACGACAATGAACAAGGAATGTCACTGGAAACGAATGACCGTCCCGGCGGATCTGATTGGGCGACCATCGTTCGCTATCTATTGTGTGTACGGTCGTTCAGTGATCGTGGATGTTTCTGCGGTACACTTTCTCCTTTACATGTCGCTTCCTGCATCGTTCAAACAATCGTATCTAGCGTGTGGACATTATTGGTGGATTATATTTAAATAATCGTATCGTTATGGCATGTACAGAATTGTGCACAATATGATCATTTAAAATAATCATTCATCGTCATTAATCATTCGGTTTCTAAAGATAATTATCGCAGGGTTTTTTTAATAGCAAATAGGAAGGATTAGACCTCCACCAGGTTCTTATTGCTCCAGAATGCAATACATGATATTGTGCAATATACTGCACAACTCAATGCAAAGGGGTGAATGGGCCCTAACAGTTGTCTTGTTTGCAACAGGCATGGGGAAATCTTCCAGCTGAGACTCCTGTCCTGTGTAAAGCCTTGTACAGAGGTCCAGTGGATCAGAGGATTGTCCTTGAACTGATCTTTCATGTTTGATTGGGAGCAGTTGAGCATGCAGCAAATACTGCACTCCTGTAAGAGGGCAAAACATTTCAAATGTTTGATCTCTCTGAGCATTTACTTGCATATTAGTAAAATTGGCTGTTCACTTAGCAAAGTGAATTACCTCCTTGCAATATTTCAATAAGCTTAGTGAATAAATAGTGAATGCAATGAAGCTTTGCTGACTTTAACCATCCAAATATGTGAAAGCATATAATTTTTTTTCTTCTCGTAATTGGGTATTCTTAGGAATATAAAGTCCCCCCCATTCACTAAGCTAAGTGAACCGCTATATTCCTATCATCCCCAATGTCTCCCAGCACTGAGGTGTTCCCATTGCCTCCTGTAGAGTTCGGACTCAATTCACAAGGTCACAGCGGTTGTGCCTGATATTTTTAGCTCTCATTGCTGCATAGAACTGTTGTTATGGAAAATACCGATCGTTCGAGTTGAGTGAATTTAGTAGTTTCTCTGTTCATCACATCCGCTTTCCTGTCCTTTTATCTGCTTTTATAGACTTTTACAGCCAGTAAAGTTGTGTTAAATTGCACCTAAAAGTGATGTTTAGGATACGGATGGAACCTTATGGGTCAGCCCCTGAAAGTCATGGATTCTCCTACATTGGGATCCAATGAGACCCTGGGGCTGGTTTCCTAAAGCTCTCCAAGACTGGAGAAGATAGACTGTCATGGGTGAGGCTGGTCAATCCAGAAAACCTGGAATGGATTTTCTAAAATCATTTGCTATTTGTTGGTAAATGTTTTCAATCCTGGACTAGATCCATTCCAGGTTTGCTGGATTACCCAGCTTCATCCATGATAGTCTACCTTCTCCAGTCTTGGAGAGCTTTCATAAATCAGGTCTAATGAGTATACTTTACCCACCGGTGATTTGTTTCTCCTCTTCTACGTCTCAGAGCAGCCGCCTCTAAAAGCCTCTTTGGTAATAGACACCACTGGTGGAGTCCGATGACTGTCCCCCCCCCCCCCCCCCATCACTTGCAGTGGTTCCTTCCTTCTACCCCTTACATCACAACAGGACTCAGCAGTGATAAGGAGTTGGGTGGAAGGAACCAAGTCATTCAATGGGGGACCCAGACATCCAACACTTCCTGAAGTCTCCAATGCCAAAGAGATTTTCAGAAGCTTCAGCCCCGGAATGGAGGGGAGGCCAGAGAACTGGACCACCAGAAAGGTGACCGTACCTTGTCTTCTATAGAATGGACCTGATGTTCCTTTAAAAACCTGACACATAAAGTGCTGCACAGTGCAATATCCCATATCAACCAATCAGAATTCATCATTTAGCACTTCTGACATCCGGTTTCTGAGGGTTATTGCACTTTCTACATCATTATTGCTCATTGCTTTATTGCCAGAGCTGGTATAGATAACAACAAATTTACCAAACACCCCCGAATGGTGGCACATTGGTCGTACATTGACAAGCCCTGAGCAATCAAAAGAATTATTCAAAGTAATACTTAAGACCTATGAGAAATGAGGGGCATTGTCTGGATTTTGCACCAGCCTGGGGCTTTTAGTTTCACTGGTGCAGATTTGAGAAAAACATCCCCAAGCCAGGAGCTGCAAAATAATCGTCTGCCCTCCTTAACTAAACAGAGCCAAATTTGCAAAATCTGCAAATATCAGACACAATCAACATCTAAAATTATTGTTTGCATTATTTTTATTCTTCATCCCATCTCAGTACTGCTGATCCCCCGCTGCCCCAATGCAGCCACGTCCTCCCATCTACATGCACTTTACCAATAACTTGCCAATGCATTTGGATATGGTGTGTGTCAGATGCTTTTTGGAACTAAATAAAAATGCAAGGAAATTACTGGTAGACAGGAAGTGTTGTCACCCTATAACAGGAAGAGCCTCAAAAAGTCCTTTAAGATAGGATCAGCAGGTAATATTTTTATAAAATCTGCATATTTCCAAAAATAGAAAATGAAAATAATATGTTAAAGTTTATATAAGATTTAATTGATTGGGATCACATAGACTTTAACCACTTTCATTTTCTTCAGAAATAAAATTTTAGAAATACAACATTTCCTGATATGTAGCATGCATGTATTTATGTGTTGCGTTAGGCCCTGCAATTCTTCCTCATTGGATTATCTGCATGGAGTTTGTAAGACTTTCCCCTTGTTGTATAGGATTCCTGAGTCAGTGTTCCCCCACAATACAAAGACATTCTTGTGGGTGAATTGACTTCTGTCTGCATTGGTGGATGATTGTGGTAGGGACGGGAGACTAAATCCAGCTAAATCCATGTAAATTGTTCTATGTACCTTACACTGTGCCAAATACAACATCCCCCATCCTTCCTGGAAATTCCTGCACTAGATTATCACATGTCACATATTACATCAACTTCTGTAAAACCAATAAATTAAATCTCAACTAAGATTTAGTATTGGTCATTTCAGCCATTGTACATATGCAGGTTTTATATCTGGTGATCCCGCCATGAGACCCTTGTTCAGTGTGACAACGTTCTGTTCTTTTCTACCATTTGTGCTCCTGTGTTGTCATCCCTTCCAACATGGATTAAAACAGCCATGCTGATCCATATTGCCCAGGCATGGGCTGTTGTCACCACTGGTCAACTCACCCTAAGAATTGATGTGAAAGATTTACATCTACTATAACACTGGCTATTTATTTTCCTTTCCTTGTTGCCTTGGACCAGTTCCCTTATTCCAATAAAGTCATTAAATCAGTGGTCTAACGTGGCAGGGCTGTGTCACATAATGTAGTGGCCAGGCTTGAAGTGTAATAACCCTACTGGCCTACAGGGGGGCAGCCCATGGACCAACATTGTCACACAATGGGCCTGATTTATTAAAGCTCTCCAAGGCTGGAGAGGATACACTTTCATCAGTAAAGCTGAGTGATCCAGCAAACCTGGAATGGGTCTAGTCCAGAATTCAAAACATTTGCTAGCAGATGACTTTGAAGACANCCTAGGTTTGCTGGATCACCCACTTTTACTGATGAAAGTGTATCCTCTCCAGCCTTGGAGAGCTTTAAGGACTGGAGAGCAGCTCAGGAAGTGGAAGGGAACATTCTTTACAACCATTTAGATATTTGTGTCCCCACAATTCAGGCTAAATTCATACAATTTGCTTGTTAGGACCTGATGGCCGCTGAAGGCTGTTCCATGTGGTTGTGGCAGCACATAATACAGCATTGTGGAGGTCAGGACTGCAATGAAACTCCAGGGACTGGTAATTTTGGCATCCTCCATTATCTGTAAGAGCAAAGTGTGGCACAACCAATGCTTGTACCCCATCCAACTTTCATAGACAGCCAAGAGGGGCATCTGTGGCCACAAAGCATGTAGACAAAGAACTCTCCCCGACACACCTCCAACTATGCAAACCAAGAGGAATTCATTTTAGAAATGTAAAGGTTTCGTTTTTTAACAATTATCATAACGTAGAAGTTAGATTTAGTGTAGGATGACACTTTCATATGGAATTATACATCAGAATACAAATGGGGACAAGAGATGAGATGGAAAAGAATTTGGGTCCAAAATATTCCCTCCAAATCAGGAACAGTTGGAAGCAGAGATGGGGTAAGGCAGAAAGGGGCCCTGGGCAGGGTAGTAGCTTTGGGCCCCTATCTTTTCAGTGGACATTGATAAAAGTTGTGGATTGCCATAGGCATAGAGGAACCTTCCATATGTGCATTGTCTACGCTGGAATGGTCCCATAAGGCACCAACTGCGTACCATCGTCTCCATCGAAATGATGGAAAGGTGCACAGCTCACCCACGTCTCTATATCTGCAGGAGATTAGAGGTTTTAGCTGGGCCCCCTGGAGATCCACCAATCTCCGGGGTGCTCTTAAGGTTGCGTTTTAGATAATCCGGCTCTGGTTGGGAGCTATGAGGGCTGGATTACAAGGAGGCTTCTTCCCTAAACTGAAGGACTGGATGACAGTACAGAAAGTCAACCACAGAATTACTGGTGTGCCCAAAAATTTGATTCAAAAAACATTATCAATGTTTGAGGTGTGGGGAACCACAAGACTACAAAAAATGCTGTCATGGGCCAACACAATACATTTAGCTATGGGAGGACACAAAGTATTCCTTATATCTGACATCCTCCATGCAGTTTATGATGGAGACAAGATATCACCAATGGTATCACTAGGGTTGGTGTCACCCAATGCAGTTAATTCATGGTGTCGACCACCTCCCACACACACAAGGACCTCCATTCTTACCGGACCCGGAAACCTTAGTAATGTTTTTGGTGCTAATGTTTAGGAGAATGTTTCGGCAACGACAGTGACATAAACAGCTAGCAAAATTCAATGTTCATTTTCATCCTCACAGCCAAAATGATTTTACCTATGATCATATTGGTTACAGCGGACTTGCAGCCTTCTGGTTAATTTGTTCTCATTAAACATTTTCTCCCACCATGGGTGCAGGTATTGTATGTGATGGCCAAATGTTCCCCAAATAAAGCCCCGAGTGCATGTGCCAGGAATGTGTGAGATTATAGCATGAGCATAACGCAAATGTCAACTGTTTTCTTGGCCACCACATACCGCACATGTGCGCCCAGCAGAAATAAGTAAGCAAGCAAAACCACTGCCAGCACACAATATGATGGCACAGAGACCAGGTGGTAGGGCACTGCTGAGGAATATAAGACATTTCTAGACGGTATGTTAATTTGTAGTATTACCAGTAAAAATGTAAATACTTTAGTCAGTAACTTGTCAAAAACTATATAGGCGGAAGTTCCTCTTTATAAAGAAAATTTGGTAAGAAAACTGTAAATATTTTCCCCAAAGCTTAACTAATTACTAAATATTGTAGTGAAAAAAACTAAATTTTCGGTAAATATAAAAGAAACAAAAACAACTGTGCATCTGCAGCACAAAAATATCATTTTCGGGGGGTTCCATGAAACGCCAGGGTTTCTCCAGGGGTTGGTGGGGGTTATTGGAGGTGCAGCTGATTGACCTCCAAATCTAAGGATTGGCATAAATCCAGGTTCACCATCCCCTGGCATCTTGTGTCAGCTGGCATTCTGACCACCACTGTAAGAGTTTTTTTCCCCACATAAAAAGCTTTTTTACTACTGACCCACTGAATAAAATTTAATAAGGGCTCCCTGTATCTGTAAATGTATTTATTTCCTTTAGACTAGATGGTCATTTCGGGGTCACCCAGTGTGATTCCCTCCCTTCTATTGACACCGCTGCCCCCCCACTGACCCCCGCTTTCTATGTATATTGACCCCAGTTCTACAATTACAGAAAAGTGATTTTGGTTGTATATCGAAGCAAGTAGATATGGCTCTCATAGCCATGGCGTTGTACACACTCACCTCCCTTTCTGCATTGCTCGAGCTCGCAGTTGTCTCTCTTTTCTGTCCCTCTTGCTTACTAAGCTGTTACTTCCCTCTACGCCTCTTCTTCCGTTCACACTCTTCCTCTTTTCTTCCTCTCTTCCTCTGTTTGCTTCTCTTTTGCCCCAGTAAGCTACAGCTGCCTTCCCCTCCCATCTTTTGTAGAGTGTTATTTATCTGATGGGATAGGAGACACTAAAGCTTCTTAATCCTTTTATCCAGAAACAATCCTCCACTGTTCCAGGGTTCTGATTTGGTGGCACGGTGCCAGCCTTTGGATGTTTGTCATTGAAATGGTTTTCATGTGCTGGCAACAACCAACAAGTTCAAAAGCGGTCAGGACAAAATTACATTTTCTGGACCCTCTCTTCCTCTCCAAATCACCTCGGTTAAAAATGCCCCTATAAAGGAAAAAATAAATACCCCACCTATCCTGTCCGCAGTACCTAGACAAATATGATATTGCTTTCCTTCCGAGCAAATTGTTGTGGAACACTGAACACTGGAACTTGTGAAAAACTGGTCAGGATCAAAATTAAAATTATTAAATAGGATTTATATAGCACCAACATTATCAAAATGACACTTTCTGGGCTTCCTCTCTGAATAGCCTTGGATAAAAATATAAAATATACTTACCCCTATTCTACCCAATACCCCATCTACCCTGTCTGCAGTACCTAGACAAATATGATAATGATATGATGAAATATTGCTGTCCTTCTGAGCAAAGTACTGTGGAACGCTGAGCAGCATTTTGCGAGAAGCCTCACTTGCACATGAACGGAAATGCAATTGTAAATATTTATAGAAATGTAATCCATGTAGAGTAATGATTGTGTAAATTAAATCTCTATACAGTGATGTAAAAACCTTACAAAGAGTAACTCCAGTGAAAATCATTCACAGTTTTGGTGCCCTAGTGAAAGTTTCAAGGATATGACAAGGATATTTTCCTGCACTATGCCTAAACATTAAGCATGAAATAGTGGCCCATCTCTGAGAGATGTCACTGGAGGAGGGGTACCATTTTAAGGTTCCTCCTCTATTTCTATATAATGGTGAATGTCACTTTATTTTTACCTAGGTGACAATAGTCCCTTCACCAAAAAGGTGAAAGCTCCTTAGATGGTTGGGCAGTGAAACGAATGCTCCTTACATCGGTGGTCTCTGGGAGACGTTTTACTTATATTGGTGGTCAATAGGAAGAATGGTTTTTGCATTGCTGGTCAGTGGATACAAATGCCACTTCTAAGGGGTCAGTGAATAGAATGTCCCATACATTGGTGGTCAGGGGCAAGAATGTTTCATATATTGATGGACATATTTCCTACATTGGTGGTTTTTTAGACAAATGTTCTCCATAATGGTGGCCATTGGGATGAATGTTCCTCATAGCAGTGGCCATTTAGATGAATGTTCCCCATATTGGTGGTCATTGGGATGAATCTTCCTCATAGCGGTGGCCACTCACATGAATGTTCCCCATATTGATAGCCATTGGGAGAATGTTCCTCATAGCAGTGGCTATTTGGATAAATGTTCCCCATACTGGTGGCCATTGGGATGAATGTATCCACTTACAGATAGCTTAAAAGATAACTAGTGACAGTGGTTAGTTTTCTAAGAGATAGAAATTGCTCATAGCTCAAGAAACCTCTAACAACTTCTGGAGGAACCCTGGTTGAGAAAAGCTGTTCTATATCAATTACTCATATATGACTGATAATATTTTAAGGATAATATTTTAAGTACATCCACCAAAATGTGATATCTCAAGCATGAGTAAAAACTAAAATGCCAAGCCCCTCATGAGGATTTGCATTCCATGAGGCTTCCAATAGCATAAATTCAGTTCTTTAGCCCCCGGCTCCGAAAGCCACTTTGGAGTGTTGGATCTTCCCAATCCTCTTGTCCCATTCTCCATATTAAAATACAAATTAATTTTCAGCATGGAGAGCAGAGCCCCTATGTGAAAGGTGCACAGACCCCGGAACTGAACACAGCCGTCTCTCACCCCTACAATCCGTTAAAGTGGTTGAACGCTCCAACTACTAACTGCAAAATAGGTTTGTGTGGATGGAATCTCTGAAGCCTAACCCAGCCGTGGTTTCTCTTAGTTTTGGATAGACTGCGGGAGAATTCTAACTTCGAATTGGTTTCTATTGCTGCCTGTGGCCCCCATTGATGAGATTTCCCTGCTCTGTCCCTGTGATGCCCGTGCAAGAATTAGGGAAGTGGTTGTCACCAGACAGAGGAGGAAGCCATGGGCAGGAGCATGTGGACACAAAACATAGACACAACATTAGTATCTTCCTAATAAAAAATACTGCAAGCATGTAGCTCCCCGCTGAATTTCACCCTCCATGCCAATCATCCTTGGGTGAATGCTTTTGGGGAAACCCCTGAATTTTAAGGGAATCCCCCCATTTATGAACAGGTGATCGTTTATAAAAGTAATGATGATGTTAGTTCACTTCTGCTAAATACTTGCTGATCATCATGTTGATCATTATCTCTATAAATGGGCCCCATAAATACCAATTATCACAAATTTATACTGACAGTCCTAGGCTCTGGGCATTTGTACCTGGAATTTGTGGTCCATGTAAGTGACCATTGCACAAATATTTTCCAGTACGTAAAAAAGTCACATATATATATATATTCCCAAAATCCTGACCAAGCCCTAACATAGGTGTATTGGACATCACATTGCAAAACCATGACAATTAAAATGAATGCAAAAGACAATTTGTTTTGTTGTGTATAACACACTCAAGAGCTTAAGATTGGAGAGCATTTCTAGCAAAGCAACCGGTATTTTCTGTTCTTCTAGAGACCTAAAACAAAGTTTCTCAATCAAGGTTCCTCCAGAGGTTGCTGGGGGTTCCTTGAGCAATGATCAGTTTGTGCCTCTCAGGTCAGACTAAGTGACACCAATGATGTTTTTAGTTATGTGTAAGGGCGACATTCTTCCCACTGACCATCACACTAATGTACTGTGAGCTATGGATATAGTAATTATAGAAAGGGGTCCCTAATGACCTGAAAGTTATTTCAAGGGTCCCCTATGTTAAGAACATGGACGGCTGAGTTAACACATAACGAGGCATCTTCTCGTATGTTTTCAGGGCTGCCGCCATCCCAGCTGAGTTAACACATAACGAGGCATCTTCTCGTATGTTTTCAGGGCTGCCGCCACCCCGGCTGTTTTCCTGACCCCCTTACTTTTCTATCTCGCCTGAAAGTTTGCAGATCAGGAAATTGTTTAAGAAAATTTCCATCAATGCTTCATCCTCCGCACGCCTCACCTTTGGGTTCCTGTAACCTTGCAGCGTCTGTCGCTCCCCTGTGGTGGTGCGGTCTCTCGGGGTCCTCGGTGGCGGCGTCTCTTTCGCAGCTGCAGGGTTTGCTGGCTGTGTGAGGCTGTGAGGGGGTTTTTGCAGCTTTTTCTCATACAAAGAGTCAGCCACTTCCTGTGCTGTCTGTGCTCAGCACTACACAATAGGTGTGTGTATGTTTCTGTGTGTTTACACTGCGGCACTTGTAATAATGACACACACACAATGGCATGTCAGATTTTTTTTTTTTTTTTTTTACAAAGTTGACAGCACTTTTTGGCAGGCGCATCAATATTTCTGACTTTTGTAACTACAAATTAACTTTTATGATCGTTCCCAGTGACAGATGAATGAACGAGCACTGTGAACACAGCACAGCAACATTCTGTTCTATGGCGAGGGGAGGAGGGGGAGGACGAGTGAGCAGCACCCTGAGGTGCTCTCCTCCATAGGAGTCCAATGAGATCATTACTGATCACTCATTCATCAATCCACTGCAGCAGATTGCTGAACGATGTCGACTGTCATCTCTGGCAGCAGCAATTATCTGAGGTGTGTACCAAGCTTAACAACTAAACAACAATTAATTAATTTTGCTGTACCTCTAAAACAAGGAGCATGCATACAGGAGGCAAAATAACCACCAAACCAGGCTGAATACACCCAAAAATAAGTAGAGGCATTATTATTATTACATTGTATTTATATATCACCAACATAATACACAGCGCTGTACAATAAATAAGGGTTGCAATGACACAGATGGAAGAGAGGACTCTGACCAAAAGAGCTTACAATTAAATGAATAGGGGGTTTGAGGTCTTCCAATGGGCAAAAAGGACAAAAAGGGGTAAAAAAGGGACTTTTATGCAGCTGGTAATAACATAGGCTTATGCAAAGCATACTGCAATCTGATTGTACAACCTTCTTTAGATCTAGCAACTACTATGTAGTACAAGGATCAGCCTAATAGGATAATATTACACAGTATTTATATAGCACTGACATATTACAACAGATATATATATATATATATATATTTGTATTTATATATTATTAATATAAATTAGCTCTTTGGGGCAGGTCCTCTCCTCCTAACGTGTCACTGTCTGTATCTGTCTGTCATTTGAAACCCCTATTTAATGTACAGCACAAAGTAATATGTTGGCACTATATATATACTGTTTATTAATTTTATTAATAATATTAATAATATTATTAATACTACAAATAAAGTGCATATAACATGTCATGGCCAGCAGGTGGAGTAGTAGAGTAGCTGTGTTTGTCAGGATTTTGGGGCATATTAACAGATCAGTGAAATTTTATCTGCTAAATACACTTTGCCTGCAGTCTGGGAATTCCACTTCTATTAGTATACAACACCCAGCACAAATCTCATTACCAGCCTGCTGATCCTCACTGCTTTGTACAGTAATATGTTCCTTATATATTTTTTGGTCTGTAAAAGTATTAACACTTCTAAAAAAAATAAAATAAAAATGTATGTGGTCTAAACAGCCACAAACACCTTTCATGCAGAAGCAGTTGAGATGCCTTATCGCTGATTGCACCTGCATCACATTTGTGAAATCAGGAAATGATTTGTGCACAACAATAAATTACAAGTACCACAAGCAGCAATATATCACCTGTATTACTATATGTAATATAATATGTAATATATATATATATATGATGTGTATTACTATATGCGTGTAATATATATATACAGATTTGTATTACTATATGCGTGTAATATATATATACAGATTTGGATTACTATATGTGTGTAATATATATATAGAGATTTGGATTATTATATGGGTGTATTATATATCTAGGGATTTGTATTACTATATGGGTGTAATATATTTATAGATGTGTATTATGTGTATTACTATAAAGGTGTATTATATATATAGATTTGTATTATTATATGGGTGTATTATATAAATATGGATGTGTATTACTATATGTGTGTAATATATGTATATAGATGTGTATCACTATATGTGTGTAATATATATATATATATAGATTCGTATTACTATATGTGTGTAATACATATATAGATTTGTATTACTATATGTGTGTAATATATATATATATATATATATATATATATATAGAGGTGTATTACTATATGTGTGTAATTTATATATATAGATGTGTATTACTATATGTGTGTAATATATATATAGAGATTTGGATTATTATATGGGTGTATTATATATCTAGGGATTTGTATTACTATATGGGTGTAAAATATATATAGATTTGTATTACTATATGGGTGTAATTTTTATATATATATATATATATATATATATATATATATATGTGTGTATTACTATTAAGGTGTATTATATATAGATATAGTGTTATATATGGATTTCTACTATGTAAGTGTGTTATACATAGATTTCTATTACTATATGTGTGTATTATATATAGATTTGTATTACTTTATGGGTGTATTATTATATATATTTGTATTTCAGGGGTGAAATATGAGACAAATTACTGAAGGAAATTGGCATAGTTGTTCCTGAACAGCCAAGTTGTTACTTTCATCCATTTTAACAATGCAATATCCTATGGACTCACATTACATTTATGTTGTATTTGTATTCTTCATTATTCACTGAGGGATAATAATGCTTCAGGCACTATGGGCGTGTGTTTCCTTTCATTAGAATTGAGGCATTTTGCAAGCTTTGGGAGTTGCCCATGCCTGCCCTTCATAGCAGGAGAGATCGGATTAAACTCAAGGTGACGCATACGCACTGAGTATTGTACCTATATACAGTATTTATATATATATTGTATATATGTGTGTGTAGCATACCATCTGCTCTCTGTATTCGGTTTGCAAAGGATTTGGAGAGCTTCAGTATTGCAACACAAATGGCAGTTCTAGACCCCGGCTCCAGAAATTCTAATCTCCAGGATACATATTTTATAGGAGCACACAATTTCTCACTCATTTTTGAAATTATTATTTGAATTTCCAGAAAGAATATAGAAATCTAAGGGGATATAAACTTTTGCCTGGCTCTAAAACATCAGAACCGAACATCTTGTACCCCTTTCTGTGTCTTATTGCCATTTATTGTTACTCTGCTTCCCTATGATGTGGAAAGAATAAAGCTTGGTGAAGATTTATCCCAATCCGAGTCTAGATTTTCTCTGAAAATTCCTTTTCAAGGCCACATTGTTCCCAGGGCCTGCAGCCTTGGATGGGCCAGGTCCAACCTTTTAGATTGGATCTACCCTTCAGGTACCCAAGTCTTTACTAATCTGCCCTTCCACCAGGTCATTCCCCGATGTTCATCCTCTCTCCATCTAACTACATTTGGACCAAGAACTCTCCTGATGGACCGAGTTCCTATATATGTACAATACTTTTCTCCTAATACCTAACATTTCAACAAATCCTGATTGGTTTTGTGTCAATTGACTCCGTCCTCTGACTAAAGCAGCTTTCACACTTTTTGATGAATGTTAATGTGCATTGCTTTGCATTTTTATGTGCATTGCATTAAGGCAGCCTATGAATTATGAATGAGCTGCCAACACACTGCAATGGATCAAAAAATGAACATAACCCTATTTTAGTAACATAGCACAACTCTTGGTATGTAATTTATGGCACGCCTTGATGTACAATGCATTATCTTGTATCTATGTATGGAGTGCTATTCATAATGAAAGACATTTGTAATAAATGGCAACACACATAGATCATGTACATTGCCATGCTGTACTCCAAAAGGACCCAAAATGTTCTGATATTAAAAGATCAGGGCTTGGCTTTTGCTCCTTTTGCTGCTACTTATTTTGTCATGAAAATGTTGCCTATAGGAGTAATACTTTATAGATAAATCCAGGATGGTCCAGTATGCAGGCAGGAATGTTGTTGATTGTTGAATATCTTACAGACATCAATGCTAATTATGTACAAGCAACAAAAATTCACTTGTTCAATGTTTTGCGGTCACAATGTGCTGTGTATAGCAAACACGTAGGCGATACACCAGCACCAAGGCAGCCATGCAAAACTTGGGAAACATAAAATAGTACAAAACATCTTCACAATGGTGCTCACTATAAAATTTCAACAACTGTAATGTAGCAGTAAATCCATAGTTGTGATGCAAGTCACCCCTGAAAAGTGCGCCCCCCAATGCTGAGTCAAGGGAAGTTCCTGACAGTATCCTATATGATGCCCCAATAAATGAGACCGGTCATAGATATTATTTCCCTACAGATCACCTGCCCAGCTCCATCACATTACATGCCAATTAGGCTGTGCCTGTTCATGTGGCATGACCCTGTGCCCTATCCACCAGCTTCAGGGGCTGCCATATTATAAGCACTTCTCCTCACTATCATGTACATATGATTTTATTGCTTTTCCCTATCTTACATTTAAAGATTACAGAATGATTCAAATGACCTACAGTGTAAAGTAACAAAAAATAAAAAAAATTATTATGCTGGCGAATTGACAGCGACAAAGGAAAGAAGTAATATGGTATAAAGCGGGCTCTGGGATTGAGTCAGGAGATTCAGACACAGAGCCAGCTCTGGATGGAGCTATAGAGGAAAGGATTGCCTCCATTTATCTTTGGATAATTAGCTCCTAATTACCCGCCTGCTCCGTTTAATTAGAGCTGCAGAGATGGAGTCCCCCCCCCTCCCTTCTGCTAATTAATATCCATGCTTTAACAAGCTGCCTAATGAAGTGTGTGAAGGAGAGAGAGGGAAGGGTTAATGGAGCAGAACCTGTGTGATCCCTGGCAAAGCAGAGGTTAATGGGCCAAGAGGGCAGCAAGGGCAAGGTGGCCATTAGAAGGTTAATGGAGAAGGGGCTCCTGTTTTTCGGGTGTCTTCGGATTGGCACCTGTCTGTGTCTTGGTAGGTAAAATCGGCACAAATTTTATGTCTTTCCTCTGCTTTCTTACCCAGAATCCTCCAATAGGCTGCAGGCTGGTCATTGGCAAGGCCTTCTTCTTCCATATTGTGCACGCAACAGAAGAGTGACCCATGGGGAACATTTGCTCACTATGGGCAGCCCTGTACAAGGTTGGCACCCAGATTGGGTACATTGCTGTAATGCAGAGTTGATATTGTTGATTAAAGCTAAAATGAATATGCTTATATTTGGCCCAGTGATATCATTGCTTCAATGCAGGTATATCATGGCTGATGGGAGGGGCCACGGGGTGCTGAACATAACTTTCTAAAAAACATCAGTGCACCCTGCTGACTGCTCCTCTCAAGAGCCCCGATGCAAGCAATGGGCTGACTCTTGGATGGAGTAATGGAAATATCAAATTATCTTCATCGGCAAGTGTCAGTCTGGATGAGTGGCCAGTCCGTGGCTGAAGGGGCATAACTATTATCCAGGCAACCCTTGCAGTTCCAGGGGGGACTAAAGAATGTTTTTTGGCCATTTTTAAAGGGTTTATTGCTGCCTGTGGCCCTTGCTACTTTCCCCTTTTCTAACTAATATTAGCCCTGGCACCTGAAGAAGAAAAATAGGGCTGGGAACCAGAGGAAGACATGGCTAATGGCCCAGGACATCTATCGCTGTAGGACAGGGGTCAGAAAACTCCGGCCTTTAGGCCAGATACGGCCTAGCCGGTAGTTTGTTCTGGCCTATTGCCCCCTAACTCCCCCTGGCCGGCAGGGCTGGAGCCGCCAGAACTGTATGCAGCTCTTGAGTCTCCTTGTGGTGGCTCCCTTCCCTATTTACCGCAGCGGGCATTAGGACTTCCGCCTCTGGGGTAAATAGGGAACATTTACGCAATGCATTGCGGAGGAGAGGGATATCCCCTCAGGGGCATTCCTGGTGGGGGAGTGGAGCCATTAGGGCGGGACTTGAGAGAGATTCCGGCCTAGTGCCTCCTGCCTACCCCTGAAATGACCTAGTGGCCAAAAAAGATTGCTGGCCTCTGCTGTAGGAGTTTAAAGGACAAGGGCCTGAATGGGTGCAAAAGTGCCAGCAATTACCTCTCCTCTCCTGAGTCTCCTCCTTTGGTGCTGGGTGAGGGGAATATTCCCCATCCAAACTTTTACTGGGTAGCCAATTTTATTTTTCATTGAACACAAACTTCCTCTTCTGAAAAAAAACATTGAATACAATTATTTAAAATGTGGGGATGTATAATAGAAGTATTTTCTGCATCATAATTTTATATTCTGTCCTACCCACAATCCATCTCGACAAAGCATCAGAAGTCTCTTCCAGCTCTCCGGCCCTATGGAGGATCCTGCACATGCCATGGAGATGTTTTGCCGCACGCCATCAGCTGATTCGGTATATAGATGACATGATGATGATATATATAGATGACAAACTACAACTAAAATGTACTGCCCCCACCAGATGGGGCAACAATGGGCAATGGGTAAAGCTTCTGGGCAGCGATCATTACACACATGCTGAAACAGTCATCATAGAGATGTTCCTCCAACATATAGATTGCATGGCGGATGTAGAAGGCAGATGTCCTCGAACATGGAAATAAGATTGGCGCTATCTGACTTTCTGCAGCTTCTAATGCAACTGTGAGCCATTTCAATACAAGAGGACACATGGAAAGACTAAAGGTAAAGGCCAGAGGTCAGCTTTCCAATTGTCCTGGTCCCGTGTGCTCAGGTGAAATGTTCTCTGGCATTGGTCATGGCACTCAAAAGAAATTCTCTAGATAGACTAATAGTCATTCCCCTCCATGAGTGATATCTTGCAGGATTTATGTACATGGGTGCAGACTCCGTATTGTATAGCAGAAGGATGAGTAGAGAACAGACTTGCAGTGTCAGAAACAACCTAACCGCTGCAGGCAACAACATTCATCAGAACACGGCACAGCAACACTTTCTGTAATTTGTGTGCTAATATGCATGGTGATAAGGGGCCCGTGTAATAGTAAGCGGGCCATTCATTGGGATCTGTCACAGTGGATCACTAAATGACTTTGGGGACTGCTGTACACATTCTAGACTTTTGTGAGATGATTATGAATGTTTGTACATAGCTTATGTCTTACTGAAACAGAACTAGATTGTAAGCTCTTCGAGGCAGGGTCCTCTCCTCCTCCTATATTCCTTTGTCATTTGCAACCGCTATTTAAAGTACAGCACTGCGTAATATGTTGGCCCTATATAAATAAAATTAATAATAATAATACTGAAACAGAAAAATCAGGTTTCTTGCCCTGCCAGGGCTGTGACAGAGCCGTGTAAATCCCAATATTAAAAGGACAGAAATACAAATCAATTTGCAGGCATTTGTAAATCATTTCGCTGTGAAATTTACCTCTGAAACCAGCTGTACAGCACAAACAAACTTAAAGCCCAGAGCATGCTGAGCTGCAATAATAAGAAAATACTGCAGGCGCATTCATGGCGGAGTTGTGACATGTTGGCAGCTTTATTGCAATGAACGTTAATGCATCATATCAGTCTGAATGTGGACAAAAACAAAATATATTTATGTATAATAAAACATGAGATGTGTTTAGCAGAGTTTGCAAAATATTTAATAATTGAAACAAATATTTGCTAAAAAAACAAAGGTGCAATGCCCTGCTGGAGATTTGTGATCTTGTCTTGCCATTCCTGCTTATAAAGACTGATACTGATTCTGATCTCCATGCCATTCCCCTTTGTTGCTCTGTCCCCCCTCTCCTATTCCCAACCATTCCCTTATCCATATGAAATCTGGATGCAGACCCCACCCCACCTCTTTGTATGATATAGCCCCCTCCACTCCCCTCCCCCATTCCTTTGGGGACTCTCTCCCCCTAGGATAAGGGGGTCTTCCTATCAGCCAGTTCTGCGTTATTTTCTTAGGCATTTCTTGGCTAATGGTCCATAGATTGCCAGCTGTTCTTAATGTCTTGCTTGACTCAAGTTTTGGAGATTGGTCCCTGGAAATAAAGCATGTTGAATTTATTTCTTCTTTATTTATATAAATTGGTGTTTGCATTTTTTAAAGAAATGAAGCTAAGACTTCTCCCCATGTATGGGGCTGCAGTGAGGAGGAGATGTTCTGTAGTCCTAAGGTGACAACACTATCCCTCCAAAAGCCACTGAGGATGAACCACAGAGGAGGTTGTGTTGCTTTAACCTTTTACCTGCTGGAAGCATTTTTATATTTTTGCACTTAGAGGAGGTTGTGTTGTATAAATAAATGCCAGTTATTAAAATCTTTTAAAGTGGGTAGACCTTTGAAATGGCTAAATTCAGCGGGATTCTTTAAAAGCTTTAAAAACTCATTATAGGCCTGGAATTTTTGCTCTTACAGTGGCAATAGCTGATATGTGTGTTGCAATCATTTTTGTGTGTGTGCACTTGGCAAAGCATTGGCATGTAAATGGGTCCTGGGGGCTTTTAAAACATTTTGGGGAATTTATTTCTATTATTAAACTTTTTTGAAAGTTTTTCCTTTATAGGCTATGAGGAAAAGAGATGTGTCCAAGTGGGAGCAGGAGCTTTTTTTACAAGGTTAAATCACGTTTTCTGGTTATATGCCAAACCTCATGAATATTGTAGTAGAGAAATGTATTGAAGAAGGGAAGGAGGAAGAAAGGAAACGCGTCGGGAACGAGACTTTTTATGTGATTTGTTTGGAACCGAAATAAGTTTGTACCAACACAAATTCTATCTGTATTTTGTTATGTGCAAACGGAAATGATAAAACTTTGCTTTAAACCTTAATAGTTTCAAAGAACTTTTCCTTGTTTGTAAGCAATTATAAATTATATGTATAGTTAATTAGTAGGAAAATAAAGTATTGTTTTTTTATCTGTAACAAATTAATGCCTTAAAAACCTCATTTCCTCCTCTTTCTCTTCCCCAATACTTTTATCTACTTTATACACTTTATGTATAGACTGATGGGGAGGTTTTTACTGCCTTCCCCTGTCCCCTGTCAAATGCTTTAAAACCAGTATGGCAGCCATCTGGAGCCATATGGGAACATTCCTACTCCATTACCCCATTTGGCTTCATAGGGAGGTTGACAAGCCCCCTATGGTATAGCACAATGCAGCTCTTTAAGGAAACATCAGGGGTCTATTAGAACATTAATGTCACCTCTGCTATGTATACCAGCATATTGTACGCACAAAGATGAAGTCCAAGACCTTACTTTTTAAATTCATTATTTGGGTGTAATAGGTGTAACCATTGCAGCCTATGTCATGCTGGAATTTATTATTGCAAGATTTGGGATCCACAGCCTTCCAGGATCATGCTGGAAGAACTGGAACTCACCTATACCTATGCATTGTGGGCAGAAGCTGGGGTGCGGGATATGAATCTCCTTAGGTGTATTTCCATGCAGGGGGGCAAGGGGCTACTATGCCCTTAGACGTAAGGTCCACCTTAAGTAAAGAGACCAGATGACTTCATCTGGAATGAAATATGGGAGGAAAATGTAATACTATTTTTATATCTCACCATTCCTGGTGGTTGCATTTGTTTTTTTGGATAAGAACACTTTCAGCAAGTACAGAACATGACCCTTATATGTGCCGGTAATGCCGTGCCTTTATATTTTCACCCAAAAAAACACATTGTACACATTGTACCTTAGACTCCTAATTATTATTATTATTTTTATTATTTATAATATGATTAATAAACAGAATTAAGATAGCGCCAACATATTATGCAGGGCTGTACAATAAATAGGGGTTGTAAATGACAGACAAATACAGACACAGGAGGAGAGGACCCTGCCCAGAAGATTTTACAATCTAGGAGATTGTCCGTCCAAGAGGACAACCATGGCCATCCATTGACAGAGGAATACAGACAATGACACAGGAGGAGGAGAGGACCCTAGGAGATTCAATCCTAATACCATCAATACATCATGTGATAGAGATGAACAAAGGCAGCCATCTTTAATATCCGTCCAAGAAGACAACCATGGCCATCCTTATGGATAGAATGGAGAATGGAGTGTAGACACGACAGGACAAGTATACCAAAGCCTATAGGAAGGAAAATGAATGCAGCCACCACAGCTCAAGAACCCCAAAATTCATAGCAGCCAAGCGAACTATTCCATAACAGATAGGATGGAACAGGAATTGTCTACCAACAACGAAACTACCAATGGGCTTGTTATCGTAGTCACTGCAACCTTGACCCGCCATGACCCAGTTTTTTTAATTTCAGAGGGTCACCCATCTCTGCTTATCACCGTCTTGCATGCTGCAGTTTTGTAATATTTTGCTTGTCTGGCTACCCAGAATCCTCTCTGCTTTCTATGGCCGCCTGTTCTATCTATAGCAGACATCAGCGTGATATTCTCTGTAGTCCTGCACCCTGCCTTGCATTGTTTGATTAGAAGAATACAATAATTGTCATTTAGCATGACCTGGGCCCAGCTGTTTATCGGTGGAATTCCCTGGATAATTCCTCTGTTCATAGGTCGCCCACCCCCCTCCAGGTTGTTTCAAGTGTAAATGGCCGGTGGTGAGTGGTGAGAGCTCTTCCCCCTTTCACACCAGAAATAATTAAACCAACAGCTTGAAAGGCAAAGGAAAATAAATGAGGAGATAATGGCAGAGAGGGAGAGGAGTGTATCCCAGGCTGACCTCTTCCAACATATCTCAGATAAGGGGGCCTCACAGCCAGATCAGCCGCAGATCTTTATCACCAATCCTCCAAAAGAGAAAAAGAAATGTGCAGTGCTCCCAATTCCCTCCTAATGCAGAATTAAACTAGGTACACACTTACAATGGTTCTCGAGAATCTGGAGAGTGTACAGCGCACGTCGTTCATCGTCCGAACGACCGTCCTGGCGTATCCATGAACGACGAACGATCGTAAGGGAAGGGGGAGAGCGCACAGCAGGGTTGAGCTCTGTCATACTCCCCCTCCCCTCTCCATAGAGCAGAACGGTGATGTATGTACAGAGCTCGTTCATGTATCGTGGAGTGCATAATCGTTGGAAAGGATCCTTTCCAACGTCTATAATTGGAAGTGTGTAAGCGGCTTTACTTTCCTAAAACAGAGATATTTCCAAAACACAAGCTCATGCATTAAAGGTTTATTCTTTTTCAGGGGTTTGTTTTTTTAATGCCCTCTTGGGCCTGTAAGACAAAACTTTGCCAAACATTACTTTTTTTTCTCTCGTATTACACCATGTCTCCATATTCTGGGCCCTTTTGCAGGCTGAATGAGTCATTTACCCACTCCCTGTGTTATTATTGTTATTATTATCATTATTATTAATATTATTAATATTAATAAACAGGATTTATATAGCGCCAACATATTACGCAGCGCTGTACATTAAATAGGGGTTGCAAATGACAGACTAATACAGATAAAGTAGAAGAGGACCCTGCCCCGAAGAGCTTACAATCTAGTAGGTGGGGGAATTTACACACAATAGGAGGGGTTCTCATGTTCTCAGGATGTCCTACCTTCAGGGTATCACCAAGCAGAAAATACGAGCCATGTTACAACAGCTGGCCATACACTTAGATGTTTGCATGATCACATAAATGAATATTATCTCCCTAATAGTGATCATATTACACAATATTTATATAGCTTCCCACCACTCCATATCTCCCCTCCTATTGTGTGCTGCTTCCCCCACCTCCTAGATTGTAAGCTCTTCAGGGCAGGGTCCTCTCCTCCTCCTGTGTCACTGTCTGTATTTGTCTGTCATTTGTAACCCCTATTTAATGTACAGTGCTGTGTAATATGTTGGCGCAATATAAATCCTGTTCATTAATAATAATAATAATAATAATATAGCACCAACATATTACGCAGTGCTGTACAAAGTCCATAGTCATGTCACTAACTGTCCCTCAAAGGAGCTCACAATCTAATGTCCCTATCATAGTCATATGTCATCAATGCAGTCTAAGGTCAATTTTGGGGGAAGTCAATTAACCAAACTGTTTTTTTTTTGCCCTGGTCGAGATTCCTAGGATCTAGCACTGCAAAGACCAGAGTGCTAGCCTCTGAGCCACCATGCTACCCTCATTTTACCTGAATTTCCGCCATGCATTATTCACTAGCAAACAGAAATACGAAGAAAACTTCCATCAATGCCTTTGCAGCGTTCGGGAGAGCCACCTTGGTGGAGAGATGAAAAAGAAACAGAAGACTGATAATATCAAGAGAGAAAAATGTTTATTAGGCAAAAGAAATAAAAATAATTTAGGATCAGGGGAGGAATCTCTTAACATTGGAAAGCGACCATAAAGAGGTCTAATCACAGGCAAGAAAAAATGGGGTCTGGGCCAAAAATATATCATTCCATCGCTATGTTGCACCAACTATTCTGGAGCCCTGGAGAAGATGAAGGCTTTGGGCAATTTCCCCCTTAAATCTGGCCTTGTATTCATAGCAAACTTACACATTAGGGCACACTTACCTCTCATCCAGCATAGACTGGCACAAGCTACACTGGGCATTCTGCCCCTACCACCCACCTCCCTGCCCCTTCTTCCAGACCCTTCAACCATCCTATACAGCCACCAAAGGGCCACAAATCTGCACAGAAAGCCCACCCAGTTCTTCTTCTCCAAGCACAGTCAATAATTAAATACTGCAAAGACGTGGATCTCATCCAAAAACTCTATAACAAACTACCAGAGTAAAAACAAACAACTAAAAAGAAAACAAAAGAAAAAAGTTTTGGCAGGACACTTTAACTTCTTCAATTAAATCACCGGATCCATTAATGTTCCTTTACCCCTTTATCACTATCTCCCAATATTCCTGTTACTATATTTTACTCTTCTATTTTTGTATTCGCCTGTTGTTTATGTTCTTTATGCTCTCACTTTATCTTTGTTATTACAGTACTTTTAAACATTGGACTTGTTTATATACTTTATATGACATGTTTTGTCCTTCAATAGGGAAATATTAAAACATAATTTCTTCAGCTAACATTTTCATATGGACAGGTTGGCAATAGCAGCCCTGATGTTTCTTTATTATCAGTTTCCAATGAATAAAGAATAAATGCAATAATAGAATAATAAACCATAATAAGTAAATATTTATATATATATATGCATTCGGTATGTATATATTGCACTATTGCTTTTATCCTTGATAGATACATACATATAAAGAAAACAAATCTTTATTTATAACCTGACAGTTCTCCTGTACGGGCCCCTATTGTGTTGGCCCCTGTGTGTCTCCTTGCCCCCCCATAGACCCCGCCCTTGCTTATCAGTGACTTCCTTTGACTTATCTCCCACCCAATCCTTCATTCTCTATCTCCAATAACAAACATCCTCACTGATAGCACACAGTGTTTATTGTTACTCTGACATTTAATTACATTTTGTGTTACAGAGCATCAGCGGGCCGCACACTCTGCAAACACTTCCCATAGAGCGGCCATCATCCTTCATTTCCATCACTTCTTCACACCGATAACTGGGCCAATCTCAGCCCTATTAAGTCCGGCTAGATGAAAGAATGGACTCCTATTGTATCGGTAATGACACATTAGTACGGTTACATTGCTGATGAACAATCATATTACATGTTATTAATGACCTGAAATACGCTAGGACTGCAATCAAAGTGTGAACTCTTTAAATACGCATTTTATTAAAGTGAATCTGCGCTATAAGTGAATGTAAAGTTGAAGCACTGCAATGGAAGGTGATGGGGAATCTAAAATTAGAGTTGTCACTGGCACAGGAACATAAGGGATCTCCTAGATTGTAAGCTCTTCAGCACAGGGTCCTCTCCTCCTCCTGTGTCACAGTCTGTATCTGTCACTTGCATCCTTTATTTAATGTACAGCGCTGCATAATATGTTGGTGCTATAAAAATCCTGTTATTATTATTATTATTATTATTATTATTAAAATAATATTATTAATAATGTTTTGCTAATGGGGACTCCTATTTAAATTCTCCACTCAGTTTGCAAAAGTATAACTTTTGGTTTTGTCCTTAAGTTAGGACGTGGGAGGAAATGGTTTGGATGGGTTGGAACCTCTGTGTGAGTTTACTGCAATTTGTTTTCTGTATATGTATGTATCTATCTATCAAGGATCAAAGCAATAGTGCAATGTATACATACTGAATGTAAAGATAAATATATATATATTATATATATATATATATATATATTATATATATATATATATATATATATAAA
>NC_092871.1:9917678-9921406 GCF_032062135.1 Pyxicephalus adspersus
ATATTTATTTAGTAAATATATATATATATATATATATATATATTATATATATTTAGTTTGTATGGTTTATTATTATTATTACTATTATTGCAATAATTCTTTATTCCCCCACCTCCTAGATTGTAAGCTCTTCTAGGCAGGGTCCTCTTCTGTCACTGTCTGTCATTTGCAACCTCTTTTTAATGTACAGCGCTGCATAATATGTTGGTGCTATAAAAATCCTGTGTATTATTATTATTAATAAAAATATTAATAATAATATATTTCCCCCACCAGCTCACCTATCAGCACTTTTTAAGGGAAGATGTGAAGCCGGGATGTTTCAGGTATCCTAGTACAGCCCCCCTCCCCACCAGTGCATTGTATATAGAAGCACAGAGACCTAGTGATATAATAAATTAAGCGCTCACATTAAAAAGATTTTATTTAATGATCTCATTAGCATGGTAATGAGTTTGGAAAGAGAATGGCCAGGTGTGGATGAGAGGACAATGCAGGAGAATGGCCAGGGGTGTATAGGGGACAATGCCCCTGGGGGTGGATGAGGGGACAATGCCCCTGGGGGGGTATTTGGTTACATTGTTGCAGTATCTCCTGGGGAGAGGGCTGTATGGATTGTGGCAGTGAGGAGGCAGCAGAGAGCTATGATGAATCCCTGAGCGAGGGGAGAGGCAGCAAAGCCACATTCCTCCCTTCTCCTCCTCCTGCCTCTCTCCTCCTCCTCCTCCTCCTCCTCCCCAGCTATTCACCATTTTTACACTCCTCTTTCACCCCCCCAGCCTCTTCCACCATCGCCTCCGGAGCTTGGATTCCCCTAAACACAGAGAAAGCGGGGTGATCCCTTGCACAGCCTGCGCAGCGCTCGCTAAACATGCGCAATCCAGCTGAGCGCACACGCGTCTGAGCCTTGCTGGAGAGATCCAGGACACAGGAGCTCCAGCCTTGTAATCAGATCCTCAGGGATCCCGGATACACATTGTTGGGAGGACTTCTGGGGCCACTTGGAGCACAAGGTCGGTGGAGGAGTGAAGGAGCTTGGTGGAGTTGTTGGGTTTTTGAAGGACAAGATTGACTTGAAGATCAGGCCAGGATGGATGAGCAAGGCAGGCTGCTCCAGGCCAGGGGGGTTGGCATTCCAGGGCACCCAATTCATGGGGGGCCACAGACCCTCACCCCCCACCCCATGCATGATGGCTCTGCAGACAATGGGGAACCCAGAAAACAAGACATTGGTGATATTTTGCAACAGATCATGACCATTACAGACCAGAGCCTGGATGAAGCTCAAGCAAAGTGAGTACAGGAGGAGGAAGAAGGGGGGATGTATGTGTGAATGTATGTGTGAATGTGTATGTATGGGGTGGGGGGGTGAGGCCTAGACCTATGTATTGTGTCCTCACCCCAACAGCATTGCCCCCCTATCCCTGACCTCCACCAGCCACAACATTGATACAATTTAAACTTTTGTTGTGCATTGCTCTTTTCATTTTTCACTTCCTAGTTCACAACTTTTTCATGTGTAAATAAAACAATTTGAAGTCTCCTTTATTGAAAAAGTAACAGATCTCCGTATCACTTTCCTAATGCCACAAGGGTGATCGGGGATGACCGCATTCTCTCTGGTCTTCAATTCAGGACAGATCGACACTTTTAAAAGTGAAAATTGGTGCCGGTAGATTTGTGTTGTGGGTGCAATCGGCAGAAGGAGCTGCCAGTAGTTACAGCCATGATTGCCACTTTTAAAAATTGCAGAAGTTGGGTTCAAGGTGGAACAATTACCTCTGACCCGTATTGTGGCCCATCTGCCCATATCAAAGTGCCAAACACCATTTGGCGGTTGTTGTGGTTTAATACTGAAAAAGGCGATTTATTCAGCTGGTGGCTGCTGGAATAAATACAGCAAAGAGATAAATGGCATTCTTTATTGTTAAATGGCGAACATTTGGTAAATAAGCCTGTTGTTGCAATAGGGTTTCTTGGTCGCCTCTACAAACAAAGACTGGTCGGGCCAGTGTTTTTCAACCGGGGAACAATAAGCAATTTGTTTTTTCTCGGGTCAGTTTAAGTGACACCAATGATATTTTTGCTATCTGTAAGGGTGACATTCGTCTCTCTGACTATCATTGTAAGAGACATTCATCCCACTGACCACCACACTAATACACTGTGAGATGTGGATATACCGGTAGTATTTATAGCCGGGGTTCCCTGAAGACCTAAAAGTTTTTTCAAGGGTTTAAAAGGTTCAGAAACACTGGTTTGGGCAAACTTTGCCAACTAGTCCCCTTTTATAGGAATATAACTAATTCTGCATTATGTGCCCACCTATTGGGCGTTGCATTGTGTGCCCACCTATAGAGCATTGCATTGTGTGCCCACCTATAGAGCATTGCATTATGTGCCCACCTATAGAGCGTTGCATTGTGTGCCCACCTATAGAGCGTTGCATTGTGTGCCCACCTATAGAGCGTTGCATTATGTGCCCACCTATTGGCCGTTGCATTGTGTGCCCACCTATAGAGCATTGCATTGTGTGCCCACCTATGGAGCGTTGCATAGCGTGCCCGCCTCTGGAACGTTGCATTGTTTGCCCGCCTCTGGAGCGTTGCATAGCGCGCCCACCCCTGGGTCGTTGCATAGCGTGCCCACCCCTGGGTCGTTGCATAGCGTGCCCACCCCTGGGTCGTTGCATAGCGTGCCCCTGGGTCGTTGCATAGCGTGCCCACCTCTGGAGGGTTGCTTAGCGTGCCCACCCCTGGGTCGTTGCATAGCGTGCCCACCTCTGGAGGGTTGCATTGCGTGGCCACCTCTGGGGCGTTGCATTGCGTGCCCACCTATTGGGCGTTGCATTGCGTGCCCACCTATTGAGCGTTGCATTGCGTGCCCACCTCTGGGGCGCTGCATAGCGTGCCCACCTATGGAGCGTTGTTTCCCAATAGCTGATCTTGCAGCTGTTCACCCAGCAGAACTATTTATAAATACAATGTACACTTTTGTATATTGTTTTCTTTTTACTTCTTAAATACATCACAACTTTCTTTGTAAATAAATATCACCTACCCCAATCATTCCTACAAACAAAAGCAGATTGGCCTAACTTTGCTCCCTGGTCCCCCATTTATAAGAAAAGCTGGGGACCCGTGGGAGTTTGTATTTCGGGACGTGTGTGTTCCTATTGGTCATATCGTGTGTGTGAACCTGAGCACATGGGGGCAGAAAAAGAAACATTGGAAGGGTATGTAGGTTGCCTCAGCCTATTGTTCTGTTTGCTGCCATTTTAGGCTACAGGAGGCTTAAAGTGACATTTGTACGGGGTCACCGGACAGGAAGTGAGCAATGTGTTAGAGAATATATCTATACTGCTTTCGTATTTTAAAAATTTGAAGCCTTTAAGATTAGGAAACGTCATTCCCTCTATGTTGAACAACAAGTCCCAGCATGCATGTTGGGTTAAGTAACTGCATCTTGTCCTCCCTTAACCCATGTCATTAAAGGACCCCCCCATGGCCATTACATGACACAATACCCTCTCATTTCCATCGCACTAAAGCTCTAATTGCATTTAAAGGGTATTATTCAAATGAGCTCCATTTGCCAGTAAATGCGGAGGACTGCAGGGTTTTTTTTATTATGTTTATTTGCCCTTTTAAATGTGCCAAAGGCAGCTGTTTACCTTGCAAAAGTGTGAAAAAAGTTTGGAACTTTTAACAAGGGGCGGCTTATCTTCA
>NC_092871.1:9921772-9938024 GCF_032062135.1 Pyxicephalus adspersus
ACACACGTTTCAATACCTATATATATGTATGTATTGAAACTTGTGTGTGTATGTATGTGTGTGTGTGTATGTATGTATATATATATATATATATATGTATATATATATTTTGTGTGTGTGTATATATATATATATATATACCAATTAAGCCTTTTGTATTGAGAAACACTAATATATATATATATATTAGTGTTTCTCAATACAAAAGGCTTAATTGGTTAAAGGTTGTATGAAATTATTCACACATAGACCCCCTAGGACCGGTCTTGTTCTAATGTGCACAATGGTAGAGATAGTCTGTTCGCATTGGTGCACCGCAATTAATTTTTCAAGGGTTTTGGAAAACACGTCAATGTGCGCAGTAATCTCCCCAGCCCCTTTTAGCTGGGCACACCACCTGGCTGTTTTTGGGTGGCTCCTAAAAATTCAGGTCACAATATAGGGGCTGCTATCAGCCTACAGCTTCTTCCCACCCAGCCTAAAATTATGGGGAGAACACAGCCATGTTAATTTGTTTGCAATTGTTAAAAAAGGCAACAGAAAAGCTATAAAATGCAATATCAGAGATCTGAATAGGCCCTTCCTGAAGTCCTAAAGGGGTTGGTTTGCTGAAGGGCATATATAGAGGACAAATGAGGTTTTAGTGTTTCGGAAAAGTTAATTGATAATTGACTGATGGGTGTAGCTGCTCCTGCACCCTGCTATGTACATTATGAAGCCATTGGATTTACATTATCAGTGCAAATGGTTCTGTGATTTATAAGAATCTATTGGTTGAGTTAGTAATTTCACCCTATGAAACCATTGACCCTCTTCAAATGCAGGTAGGGGACTATATAGAACATATTAATATTTAGTATACATAGGTTTGTAACATCCATTGTCATGTTGCCAATAAAAATAAAGGATTACGTTGTTGACCTAAATTTTTTATGTTCACGTGGTGGAGCCCCCAAAAATTTTTTAATGCAACATTATCGCCAACATATATCAACACGGCAATCTTGTGGTGCCTAGGCCTCCTGGAAACAATGAATGTTGGCTTTCCATTTCTTTGGGCCTCCATCTATCTGGCCCAATCCACATGGTGTGAATTGGCCTTAAATGAAAGCAGTAACCAAAGACTTAATAGAAAAGAATGACTATGATACATCATGCATTTTTGTCAGGGGCCCAATAACTCTGCAACAATTCGGTGACTTTTGACCTTGTATATACATTTAAGAAATGAATGGCGACCAGAGGTCCATAACCCAGTCTGGCTGTTGGATTGGACAAATGCTCTTTGAAACTCCAAGCCTGCCTTAGGCAAGGGTTAGGTCAACCTTGATGGATAGTTTTGGCCTATTGCTGCTGTTTTCCCTCAAGATAAATCACAATTGGAGGGTTTTGTGGTTTTGACTCATTTATTGGCATCAACCTACGCACATGGACCACAGATTCTAATGTCGCCTTAAAGTAAATCCTTAAGGCTCTTAAAACCTTTTAAAAGGGAAACTCTTTGGAAAAGCCATTATTAGTCGGTACCTATTACCTGTTATTGCTGTAAAATTACTTTGGTAACCCTAGATTTTATTTACTATGGAATTGGCTTCTCTAAATCAGGTCTATGCTCTACCAAGTGTTCTCTCCATCTCCAAACAAAATCACTTAGTCTTAGTATTAAATGAGAAAATCAAAGTTGGTGTGGCTTAGGTTACATACACACGTCCAAAAGTTCTCCAATGCTTTAGACCTAGTCAAGTACCTATGGTGACCCTATCAGCCATTCAAGCAATTGAGATGGCCATTATCTGCAATAAAAGAACAACAATGAAAGAGCTTGTGTCTTCTGCCATTGCTTCCTTTTGGGCTGCATCCTCAGTCAGATTCCTTCACATTGGCCACTTTTGGAAGTTGTGGGTGCAAGTGGCTTTTCCCTGACCCCTATGTCACTATAAGACTCATCAGTCATGTAGGGGTCATTGGATGGAACCAGAGTGTGCACATGGACACAGGCGTGGACCCGAATAAAGGGTAGGTAGTAGACAAGGACTGTTGGGGTCATTTTAGATACTAAAACTAGCTTCCGAGAGACAAAGAAGTAGTAGCAGGAATTGTTTGGTATTTGGTTACATAGCCTGTACAAAAAATAGGTTGTCTACAAGGATGGTTTCTTTAAAACCTCTTTCTCGGTGGATATCATTGAAAGACTTGAACTCTATACCTGGTGATTTTTAGCCAATTTCTGTCATGTGAGCCTTCTTTTTATATGACTGTTTGTACAAATGAAGATAACCAAATGGCCATATGCCTTACATGTGTACATTTCTCACACCTGGAAGCATAATAGTATATCCGGCATATATCCTCGTGTTTTTTGGTAATGCTTATGGAACAATTTCAATAAAAAATTCTCATATGTGGAATTAGCCTGAGGGATATGTCACATGAGTGATTGTTCTACTGGAGACACAGAATCCGAAAGATGAGCCTTCCACTTACCTTAATGGGTTCCTCCTTCTCTGGTTTGGAATGCTGAAGAATCTGACTTGCTAGCGAGGGATTAACATCTTTCTGGGCTAGCAAGCAAGGGAGCACTCCATAGCAAAACACCATTCTGTTAGCAAGCTTGTGTGATGTGGGCCTCCGTTCTAAGGGCCTAACGTCACCTCCATCAATTTTACCTCCAACACATACCTATCTGTCTTGTCTTCATTTTATCTATGTATACCACCACCTGTTTATTCATATGGCCACCTTGAGATGAACTAAATGGGGGTGCAGTGCTCATGCATAGAAAGATAGCTAGGTCCATGTTGGCGGTGAGATTATTGGAGTGGGTACCTAGGCTTGGGATGGTAGGCCATATATGATGTCCTTTAAGGCAAAATATGTCCACGTGCATGACTTGGTGGTTGTAAGATGAGGCTACCAAGCCAATTTTTCCTTGGAATGATTCCAAACTTTTTAGCTCAGGTGCCACAATGAGTTTTAAAATTTAACAGATTGGCTGAGCCAAAATCAGATGGTTGGAGAGAGTTTGTATGAATTTATATACATTATGTGTAAAAGCATGCTGGATTAAAAAGCTATTGGGCCTTATTTTGCTCATGCCTGATCTATACACATGCACACTCAAATGTGACGATTACAGACAACTCGGGGCTCAGCTCATCTTGGACAAACACTGGCCATCACCTTGGACAATCCAGTCTTGGATTTTCCTAAGAGCAATAGACTTTGGTGTACCGGGGTAATGATGCCCACCAAAGTTTGCTCATTATAAAAATTCGCCTTTTGCATCAGACTTTATTATTGTGCTTCACTGATTTCACTATGAATGCCGGTATGATCAGTAACTAAACATGAAAAGTTGAGTTTATCTTGGCATTATCCACAGCTAACCAATAATAGGAGAACTGATATTTTGTAGAAATACAATACCACAATCACGTGACCATAAAATTTCGTCCAAACATGACTTTCAGGTAAGAGGTGCTGTAAGAAAAGGTTGCATAGATTTTTTTTCATTATAGTGTCCCTTTAAGAAGTAAAGTCACCCAGTGCTGTGTTTTCTGCTGAGGACAATGGATCTTTTATACATGTCATTAAATCCTGTTAAAGAGCGCTGGGCTCACTCTGGAATCTCTTAATATAGACTTTTGCTTCAGCTTGTTGGCTGCTCCAGGTATTCGGTTGCATAATTATTGACATTTAGTTTCCCCCATATAAAGGGCATGTTGATGACAACATTGCTAATCCCATAAAGATATGTTGTTGTACCTGACTGGCAGGACTCGCATTGCCGTCCTACAGAGCACAGATATTAATTCGCCCCATAAACCTTAAGGAACCTACGATGATCCTTTAACATGGCTCTCAAATTACTTCTATGCTGCTGCTTGGTGAAGGACGTGTGCCATATAATTTAAAGGCAGACCTTGTACTTAGATATAAGCTGTAGATTTGATGGTATTCAGCTTAAAACTTGAACTCTGGGCATGAAAACTTTCATTTAGATATATTGCTCAATAGCCACAAAGGATAAAAATCCACTTTGTCTGCACAGAACAGGCTCAGAAGTATCAGGGACACCATCCTTACCCCTGCAGAGGGCTGTGGGAGAGAGCCAGCAGGTTCCACTCCTTGCAGGCTGCCAACAGGAAGGGGCGGGTATAAGACCAGTCACATTGTACAAGGAGAGGGAAGAGCATTGACTGGTCTTTTTTACAGGAAGTTCCAGCAAACAGTTTCACACTGGATCTGGAAAACGCAATGCTCAGGAAGTGGAGTTCTGCTTTAAGCTGTGGTGTGCCTTGCTTGGTGAGGCCATTATGATAAAATCAATAATGGAATTTAAAAATAGACCAAATGCTTTTCTGGAAACTAATGGTATCTATGCCTGTAATTACTGAAAGACAGTATGGAGTCAGGTAATTGATCCAACTGCTTTTTTGATTAGGGAAGGATTGTTGGTTTTTCTTTTGTGAGGATAAATGGGATCTTTATTTATATATTTGGTTCATTTGGACCATGCCACGGCTTTAGGAGGACAATTTAAAGCTGGTCCTGGGGAAAATGTAATGCCCCACTACCCAAACCTAAATGACCCTTATACTTCCTCGAAGCTGTAGTCTTATGGATGCTCCAAATGTGCTCTTTTGCCTACAATTGGTGTGGTTGACCTCTGTTCCTTCCAGTTTGGCATGGACACCTACTGTTGGCATCCGGGAGAGAATATAGCAGCAGTGACTTTTGCCCATGGGATTTTTGGGGACTGGGCCGGTGCAATGCTGAATTAGCAAGTCACCCTGCACCCAAAATAAGTTCCCTGGAAATGGGCTTAGAAGTATATTGAAACCCAAGTGCCAACAAGTAACCTATTGCTGTTGACCAGTCTTTAGGTATGATGGTGGCTTTGGTTTTCAATACATTTCCTGCAAATATCAAAGCAATACACTTCTATGAGGCAAGATGGAGCAGTTTGTAGTCCAAAACTTGCCACTCTGAAGGATTGAGGAATGACCGATTGACAACGGCTGCTCCACTCCAATGGAGAAGAGCACAATGAGGTGCCGCTCGCTCATCTTCCCCAATCCTCTCTATAGAAAAGTCGTCCTTTGTTCATTGGAAATAATCCTGAAAGATTGTTTCCTGCATAAAATCAACTGATGTGTACACGGGACTTTAGCCTTCCCAATGAGATCCATCAAAATTGTAAAAAGTGTTTGAGGAATGAATAAAGCAGAGTTGACAACACCATCACCATCTTGAATGGCTCTGTACAGTAGAATCTAAATAGGCCTCTTTGGTTACTGCCGGTAAAAAGAATCGGTCGTTGCGTAGTCAGTTAAGGTCCCATATGTTTTCTGAAATACTGAAATGTTTATAAACTTCCAGTAGGTTAAACTTCATATTGTTAAAGTGCCTCGTTGTGTAACATGTACACACAAGTTAAAAGTCGCAGGCATTATTCCAGCAAATATTGTTATAAGACTCATTTTATTGGCTCTATAAAAGTTTTTAAAGGCTCGCTGTGAATATTCTGTAAAACCCAGTAGACTTGTTTTACAGCATGGCGGAGTGAGAAATCAATATAATAATGCGTCTTATAATTTTAGTATTTTCACACGAAGAGGAAAGTGACTTCATCCATTTTTGGACCGGAGCAAGACAGTCTGGCACGAGGCCACAAACCTTGTGGTTATGTTGAAGCTGCCAGGGGTTGGCAAACCTCCTTTGGATTTGCAGTGTCGGCAATGAGCCTGCAGGCCTAATGTAGGTATATCTATATTGGAAGAGAGCCTCCGAGGCTGATAGGTAAGTAATAGTTTAGGGAGTATGTGGTTAACCTGAAATTTAGGGTCAGTGCGTTGAGAGATGACAAATGGGGTAAGAAGGCAATCTTCCAGAAATGAAAAAGTTGTGACAACAGATTATGATGACCGTAGCCCTATGCACAACTCATAAACAACTTTGAGTTTGATTTGGCACTACAATGGAATAGTGTGTGGTGGAAGTCTTAATTCTTTTTCTTAATATTTTGATTGTGCCTAACCCTGGTTTATACAGGTATTTAAATGAAAGACAGAAACAAACTCTTATCTTTTTCTGTCTTTCATGTAAATACCTTGGCACTACAATGACTACAATAGGTAGCCCTGCACTTAACCCTACTGAGTATCTGTTGGATGAACTGATCACAAGTCAGATCTTCTCATTCAGTGTCCATTCCAGACCTCACAAATCTTCATTTTGCCGATTGAGTGCAGAAAAACTTGTAAAGTCACATATAAGCCAACCCCAAAGATTGGAGGCAAGTATGGGGGTGTCGATCAAGCTCATTTTAATGTGACGGTCACGTGTCCACTAACTTTGGCCTTATAGTTAGTTTGTTATAGCAGTGCACTACCCAGTCCCTTTTAGCTGGGCGCACCACCCGGCACTTTTCAGTACTGTTTTTGTATGGTTACTGAAGAGTTGTCACAATTCATGGGCCACCAAGCCTACAGCTTCTTTCCACCCAACCTAAATAAACTTTTTAAGGGGTATAATGTATAGTCTGTATTTCCCAACACTTCTTTGTGGTGCCAAGGTCTATATAGTCTACAGTCTAATCCAGGTATACAAAGGCAGAAGAAAATCAAGCCTGCCCTGCTGGTTCTAGTACTCCCATTAGACTGCAACCAAGATACACTAAAGCTGCGTACACACTTGCAATATTTATCGTTGGAAACTAACGAATAATGACAGATCGTCCGATAATCGTTAACAAAAAAATGGCACAACGACACCAACAAACGAGGATTGTTCCTGGAAAGGTACGACCATCTCAGGGGATCTTATTGAGGGAGGATCGTTCTCTATATCTCTTGTGTGTAAGGTCTTTCAGTGATCGTGGATGATTTTGCATTACACTTTCTCCTTTACATGTCACTTTCTGCATCATTTAACCAATCGTATCTAGCGTGTGTACATTTTTGGTGGATTATATTTGAACGATGGTATTGTTACAACATGTACAGAATTGTGCACAATACAATTGTTCAAAATAATTGTGCATAATCGTTAGTCGTTCGTTTTCTAACGATAATTATTGCAACCTAGCTTACGCTGATGTACCTAGCTTAAGCCTGATTTAGGGCTGGAGAGGATACACAACAGTAAAGCTGGGTGATCCAGCAAATCTGGAATGGATTTCTTCAAAGTCATTTGCCATTTGCGAACAAATGTTTTGAATCCTGGACCAGATCCATTTCAGGTTTTCTGGATCACCCAGCTTCGCTGATGAAAGTGTATCCTCTCCGGCCTTGGAGAACTTTAATAAATCAGGCTCAGTGAATATACAATAGGACAGTTTGGAAATTCTCATCTTTGAGTATCTGGATTGGCCTTTCCTATAGGAATTATAGTATTACATGTATGGAAGAGGAAGAAGAGCGGACATGCCATATAGCCATTGTCTGGTTCAGCATTTTGCTTCATTCCTGAGTGATGCGATTCCTTCACAAAGAATCGATTGGTCTTTTATTACCTGAATTCACAAAATGGCCGCCTCTTCTGTAATTAGGAAGTGGCCATACCTTCATTTTCTCTCTTCCATGATTCAAGGCTGCTGAAGTTCACAAGAGGTTAACCTATTGGATTTCCAGGAAGATAGATGAGGAGTCATTGATTGCTATGAACTGGGGGAGGAAGGGGGAGGTCACACTAATGAGAAGACCACACACAAAACATTCGTCCATCGCTGGGCCTGTGTGAACTGTGACATGGACTGTAATGTGCTGGGGGACTGGTGGTCCCCAATGTCCGCCAGGGTCTTGTCCAAGGGGAAAACTAATAATGCACAGCTATCATACCGAGAGAATTAGATCACCGGGGCAATCTATAGATCTGTGAATGGCATGAAGGGCCCCAATCAATAGGGGACCTGAGGGCCTGCTAATCACATGGGTTAAGTGGGGGCTCTGCCAAGGCGTGATCAATGCAATGCTTTCCATATGTCACAGCTGTGTATAAATATTCATTCTTCATATGAGAGCTTTATGCTTTGGTTAACCCCTAAAACCTTTTTTTTTTTCATACCTGAGCGGCTTCTAATCTGCAATTTTTCATTTACAAATATCCTATTTTTAGGTGTAAATCGGGGGTGTTCATATTTCAAATACAGTTTTATAGTTTATATATAAGTGTCAGGAGTCACCTAAAGTGTCTGACAGATGGGCCTGATTTATTAAAGATCTCCAAGGCTAGAGAGGATACACTTTCATCAGTGAAGCTGGGTGATCCAGCAAACCTGAAATGGATCTGGTCTAGGATTCAAAAGATTTGCTAACAAATAGGAAAATACATTCCAGATTTGCTGGATCACCCAGCTTCACTGATGCATACTGATGCATTTACTTCCTAGATTGTAAGCTCTTCAGGGCAGGGTACTCTCCTCCTGTGTCACTGTCATTATTAATTATTGTACAGCGCTGCGTAATGTGTTGGTGCTATATAAATCCTGTTTAATAATAATAATCCTCTCCAGCCCTGGAGTGCTTTAATAAATCAGTCCCTTAGTGTCCTATGACCTGAGTCTATAACAGAGTTCTGTATTTGGACGGAATATAAACTGCCCAGCTGTATTATCTATCGCTGCTATATACACTCAGGAGTTGGTAGACAGCACAGGAGGTCAGATGATCAGGACTTCAGATGACCTGGGACATGCGTGTCATTTTCAGGCAAGCGTTTGAGTCTTAGCCCATTTATGACAGGTTCTCTTTGATTCCTAAGCCTGTAATGAAGTCTGCATGCACGGTGTGGCTTTGTATAGATGTATCCGGGATCATTCATGTTTCAAAGCTCGTTTCAGCATCTGTTCAATAAATGATGTGCGTGCTTCCCCGACTCCTTTCCAGAAACGTTGACCTAATTATACTTTTATCAAGACTCTTGTCCTAAATATACCAAGTCATTAGGCTTTGCCTATGGCAGCATTTTTCTAATGTATACACAAGGGTACCCTAGGTGCACCTGAAGAATTAATAGCCAGTCCAAAAGCATCGGATCCTAGATGCAGACTATTCTATCTTTATCTTTCCCAGCAGCTGTAGGTTAGAAATAGTTTTGTGTAATAAAAGATAAAAAAAAAAAAAAAAAGCTTTTAGAGATGGGAAGTGGCTGGCTTTGAGTATAATGGTAGTGCTGGGATCTGTAGTGCCATAGTATACGTGGGTCCATAGTGGTAGAATGAACCTGAAATATGATAATATGATATTAAAAAGAAAAGTTTTATTTTACTAACGGCTTGTTTAGATGGACAGACTGATCAATGGCCAAGTTGCAATATGCATTTAGCATATACTGGGTGTCTAATTCACTGCACTTGGTGAGCTTTTAAAACTGGGCCCAGAATACTAATTTGGAGCACAAAATGGATTTATCCCCCGTAATGGATTTTTTCCATATAATTTCCACACCAAAATTCACATATATTTCTTTTGGAATCTAATTTGAAAAATGTTTGGATGTTGGGTAGAAGGTTGTAATAATCCTAAATAAATCCTTTATAAATGGAGCCCAATGTTTGATTTTCCTGCACTTTAAATCCTGGTTTTTATGGTCATTAGGATATATAGAATCTCCTTAATGGGCATTTGGAGAACTTTAATATTAGGAGCGGAGAGGGTAGGCTTTAGATCTGCTTTAAACTCTAGCCCATACCTTGCACACCTCTCCCAAATACCTTTGCAGATTCTGCTTACTATACTTTATATCCCCAGCCATGCTGCCATAATGTTATTATTATTATTGATATAAAACAGGATTTATATAGCGCCAACATATTACGCAGCGCTGTACATTAAATAGGGGTTGCAAATGACAAATACACACAGTGACACAGAACAAGGAGAGGACCCTGCCCGGCAGAGCTTACAATCTAGCAAAATATCAGTTCATCATTAGCAAGTAGTGTGTCTGAATCCTTTGTATAGGCGGAGTGCAAGAATTTGCTTGTTCTAAGGAATGTGAATTGCTCAGTACCAGCTTTGCTGAAATCTTTCTAAGGAAACGTCTACTTTGATCTCTTCCACTGACCGTATGATTTCGGCTCCAGTGCTTTGTGCCAAATGCAGACACTCTACTAATGAACCTGCCGCACACAGAGAATATACTCTGATAATGACCTTGCTACAGTCTATAAGACGGATATTTATAACTGACTTGTTACCTTGCATATTAATTTGAGAGCTGATACATTAATAAATGGTGCAACTCTCGTTACGTCCAGCTCCAAACCTGGCAATCGTGAGTAATGCAAAATGACTTAAAGAGCCGTATAGGTCCAAGTGACGGAATCTCTTGCTATGTCACCCCTTGCCCATTTCTTCTTGCTTTGGCTGAGCCCCAGAGTCGCCTAAATGCCCTGCCGGCGTCTTTATGAAATATCTGGTTCTTCAAGGTATGGGGGAACAAAGCCCCATTGCTATCTGACTTGGAGCTTACATAAAGTTTGTCCGCCTGAAGAAATGAAGCTGCAGGAGACCATGATAATGGTGCATATAAGTAGGCCAAGAAGTGAGCTAGCAAATGCCCATATCGTGACAAAACTTTTTTGAAAATGCCACCCCCCCTAAGGAGTAGTAAAGACAGTAGAAAATAGAGAGGAAGAGGTCGGGTTTGGGGCAAATAATAATCTGTATTTCTTGAATAAATTATACATTTATTGAATAAATCCGGTGGACATTATTACTACAGTCGTTTTAATACCCCTGAGGAAGCAGAATGGTGAAATGTGTCGGGTTATAAGACCAATGTTATGCATACTGCCTGCAATTATCAGTTCTTAAGACCAACACAACCCTTGATTATTATTAGTTGATCTCTACTTAGCTTTGAGTCCTTGGAGTCCCATGAAGTAATGTGGATTAAGGATTTATTTAATATGTAAAATTTCTTTGCTTGTATATTGAATAGTTGCTAGATGAATAATATAAAAAATATATATATACACAGATTATTGTTTTTTACTGAATTTACCATTTTGTAAATTTCAAACTCTAGGTTGGCCAAAATGATGCTTTTAAAATATTTGCAAAAAGTTTTTGGTGTTCCGATAAATGAGAAAAGAAAGGAGGAGGACCCCGTGGTTGTCCTTTCCTCCAGGCATGGATTTCTTTTTGCTGGTTGCTGTGTAATAGTGCGGTATCTATTGGACAACAATATCCGCTCATCGTTTTATGGGACCCTGGGGTCTCTGGATAATATAGCCTATCAAGAGCACCTAAAATGAAGATATTTAAAATAAAGATGGCCTGGTGGTGCTGCAGTTGGTGGACGTGGTAGGGTGGTGGAGTTACTGATCTATCCTGTTGCAGAAAAGGAAAACTACTACTAATGTTTTTATTCAAGATGGCGGCCAATGCAGAACAATACACCAGTGGTTCATAAATGTCAAATATTCCGTTGAATAGACTCCTTTTGGAAGAAGATTTATCGAGCGAATTCCCGAACCCATTACTTATCTAGTGATGAGGCTCTTTCCTGCTAAGGATTTGCAGCAGTTTCTATGCATTTGGGACTCTTGCGCCGGCCGTCCCGCAGAGCCGACCGCTACAGCTTAGCAAACATCTGTGACAGATTTATCATTACACTTTCACCGGTTTGCAGCCTAAACACGTGCGCGCCTAAGAAGTGGACAGGGACACGTTTTATGTTACACAATCCTACTTCTGATCATCAGGCAGGGGGGGATTTATGAATCAAGCTGTGATCTAATAGTAAATCTGTCTCATTTCTGTCTCTCTGCTACTGTGTTGTATTGCCGAGCTCTACAAAACTGATAAATCTCTTCAGTAAATGTGAATAGAATTTGTAGCTCCTTCACATAATGTAATGTGCGCCTCTTAAATTTTGTAGCTTTTTAAAGTGGACTTAAAGCAGAAAAAAAAATCCTGCCTTCCTGGTGGGTCAAATTGTTCAGGTTTTTTTTTTTTATGAAATCTTTAATACAGATGCACCCAGAACACCAATCAGGCAGCTTTTTTGAATTTCCTATAAGCAATTTATACTGTAGTTGTAAGTTGCCCTGTACATGGGTGGCCAGTGGGAAGGAGGCCCCCCGTATGTGGGCGGCCTGTGGTATGGAAGCCCTCGTATGTGGGCGGAAGGAGGCCCCCCGTGTGTGGGCGGCCAGTAAGGAGGAGGCCCCCCCATGTGTGGGCGGCCAGTGAGAAGGAAGCCCCCCCCCGTACGTGGGCAGCCAGTGAGAAGGAGGCCCACCCGTACGTGGGCGGCCAGTGAGAAGGAGGCCCCCCCGTACGTGGGCGGCCAGTGGGAAGTAGGCCCCCCGTACGTGGGCGGCCAGTGGGAAGAAGGCCCCTTGCAATGTGGGTCTCTGGAATGAACATCGTGCTTACAGATGGCTAAACAGATCTTTGGGATATAGTCCAAATGGTGTTGGCATTCCATGGGACCTGGATGATAATGGCTGGCCTGCACTTCATGATTATTTTGTGTAGACATATACAAAGTATTGCTTACGTGTATACATACAGCCAACACTCTTAATATTGTGGATCCACTCACAGATAGTATTGTATAGTAATGGTGAATATACAAATCATTACTGAGCATTATGTTGCCTTCACATCACACAGAAGCAAAATACTACTGATGTTCTACCCATATATAATGATCACACTTCAGTATATAATGATATGGAGACTGTATACATGAATAATTGCCCCACCAGTACAGACAGTGTATAATAGGCAGCCTCCCCGCTTCAATAATTACCCAAACCCCCTCCAAACGCAGCCGTATAATAAGTCTTTGTTTTTGAATAATGATGGTGCTGGCTATATCATTTAACAACATCTCCGTACACTGGTAATGATCACGCTGTGCTGGACAGAAAAGCAATCTCTATACATGAATCATGATCAGGCTGAGCCGTATGATATCAAGTCTCTATACACAACGCACATATATAAGAGGAATATGGTGCCGTGATTTGCAGCGCTGGGATTTTAGAGCCTGAGAGCGCTACCAGCTTGGGGACTCGGCATCTCTGAATATTTCCCACAAACAGGTGTATTTGTAGGTTGTATATGATATTTATGTATTGTTGTATTATAAACTATTGCCTTGGCTTTATTAAAATGGAAATCTTTCCTTTTACCCACCAATCGTTGGTGCATGCCTGCAGTGTTGATTGGTTGGAGCCACTTTGTGTCCACAAATATGGCTGCATGGCATTTCTCAAGATACTTTCTGGTGACATTGGAGGACTATGTTGAGTTGACAATGGGTCTCTTTGACATAGGTGGTTCATACAGATGTTATAAGGGCATCTAAAAAATGATCTGGTCTACCTTAGCTATTGCCCTATCTTTAATCCAGTTACAGTAAAATGAATCTTGACAAACCCCTATTAATCTTACTAAAGAGTGCCGGGGTTAGAGTAGAAGGCGGTTGGCCCACATTCCGTCGTCCTGAAAACGAATGCAAGAACTGCTCCTGTGACTTACCGCTAAGCGTTGCATCAGCAAAGATACAATGCTAAATGGAGAAAAGTAGACTAGAGCGCCTTCTGTTGGCTCTATGCAATATTTCACATTGATCTTAAATTTATGCTGTCCAAGTCAACTTTATATAAATATTATCTCAGTAACCGTATTCCTTTTTCTCTCTTTTTTTTTAGGAAACACGCCTTAAACTGCCACAGGATGAAACCAGCTCTCTTCAGTGTACTGTGTGAAATCAAAGAAAAGACGGGTAAGTGCTAGTGGCCCTCCATAATACTTGTATATATAGAAAGACTGTACTGGTCTGTGGGTACTTGAATGGTGGATGAATGGTGTGCCACAGCGAGGTACCTGATCAGTTGGATGACCCAATACATATTTATATATACACTATGACCCAAAACACATATATATTACTACAGAACATAAAACGTATTGGTGTGCAAAATAAAAACGATGATAAAGCATTCGTTATCATCCTGATTGTCAAAGTTTAACCCACACCAACTAAAATTTCAGTCTGCTAGTGATGGATTCTGGTTAGCTGTTATGGATTCTATCTTCCATGAGTTAACAAGAATGAATTCAACCAAAAGGTTTAGGCCAGCCTGCCCTTAATGAGGAATCCTTGGGAACCCCTGCCAAATCCATTGAATTGAGGGTTTATGGGAAAACCCTTCTTAGGTTAATTGTCAGTGGGAAAAAATGCCCTTCTTACAGTAGTACAAGAATTCTACCCTTATAGACCACCTAAAAGATCATTAATTTCATGCAGCTGGCTCTTCTACATGTCTTTGACCCCAGATCTATAAGTCATCATCAAATAAAAGGTCAGTGAATTCAAGGAACATCTTGCAATCTCTAGGGTTCCAGAGAACCTTGTCTGAGAATAATGGCTAAAACTGTTTTTAGCTTGGGTGTAGCAGGTCAGCTACATTGGGGTGTAGCTGGCCCTCCTTCTACATGGCTTTGACCCTAGAACTATGCAGGCATTATCAAATTGGCCACAATTCAAGGTACCCCTTGCTTTATTTAGGGTTCCAGAAAACATTGTTTGAGAATGAATGGATCTTTTACCTGGGGTGTAGCCCCTCTACTTGGCTTTAACCCTAAGTTTCATGTGGTCACAATTCAAGGAACCCCTGGCAGAGAACCCTGGTTGAGAATGACTGACTTAGGCTGTTTCTAGCTGGGGTGTAGCAGGTCCTGTTGACCATCCAAGGCCAACATGTTGGCCGAGGTGGACAGTATTTAAATGCAACATGTGCCTTATGGTGCAAAAAGGTCCACACATGCTATGTCCTTCATGTAAAGTGAGTGCTTTCTGAAAAAAAGTTTTAAGTGGCTCAATACACATAAGCAATAAGGATGAGGTTTTAATTTAAACGTTCCCCTCTGCTGAGCACCATTTACCTTTGACATTTCAAGCCTCTTTCTATTCATAGCTCTCCAGAATAGGCCTTCCTCTTGGGGGAGAATTGATATAGCCTGGAGACACCATGCACCCGTGTAAAATATGAGGGGAAAATGTCTGTGTGGCCCATAATACCCAATCAGACCCTTTCCCAATACCTTGATTCACCAAAAAAATATTAGGCGGATCAAAGTGGTAGCTGATGGTAATGCGGGCACCATGCCAAGCTCCAGTGTTTATCAGGCACAATGGTTGTGTGCTTCAATAGAGGACGCGGTCTTATCCTGAACTTACTCCATGCTGCTTACTGCTGTGGTATTTGTTTGCACACAGTGGGGGGGCTCTCTTTTGGCCAGAATCCATTTTAACTGTTCAGTGACAGCCAGCATGGGGCACAGCATGTGGGGTGCAAGCATGTTGCTCTCTAACCTCTTCCCCCCTCTAGATGCCATGGTAACAGAGGTGACATGCGTGCCCTTTGTCATGTCGCTTCGGCGGGAGTGCGGTGCCTGATACTGTTCAGAGTGGCACTGAGCACGGACCATTCTTTTTGAGAATATGGAAGAAAAGAATTTTGGATAAATAGAAATCCTGTGATATCATTGGGGAGTTCCTCTGGGTTGCAGAGGCCATTTGTGATTGCAGGGGGGGGTTCTTTTTAAAACATTTGTGCTTTGTGGCTACAAACATTCCGGTCAGATTGCTTCTCTGAGTATTGCTTTAAGGTAAATAAAAAGGCCGTTTTTCCATCGGATGGCTGCAAAGTGCTAGGACACAGCTGAACAATCGTTTTCTCCAAATCCCCCAGACAGTAGGTGGTAGGAGACTTGATTTTTATGACCGAGCAGTATTTTTACAACACTGCTGTGTCAAGTGATTGCTGTCAAATGATATTAGATTGTTTGAGCTTTCATATAGCTCCAGGATAACACTAAGTACACTTTGCAGAGTGCATAGGGCCATGTACACGTTTCTGTCCCACAGAAGCTTGCAATCTAATTTTGCTCTTAAAGTCATGCAAATTGTTGCACACCAGGATTTGGTCAGCAGCTAGTAAACCTTTTAATATACACTGCCCATCCAAAAAAGTCCCAAACCCTATGGGGGGAATGTTGTGGTCTGGGGTGCTTGCCGGGGCAGTGCTATGATCTGAGGGTGCCTGCAGGGGCAGTGCTTTGATCTGAGGGGTGCTTGCATCTGGGGTGCCTGCGGGGACAATGGTATGATCTGGGGTGCCTGCGGGGACAATGGTATGATCTGGGGTGCCTGCGGGGACAATGGTATGATCTGGGGTGCCTGCGGGGGCAGTGTTATGATCTGGGGTGCCTGCGGGGGCAGT
>NC_092871.1:9938052-9977680 GCF_032062135.1 Pyxicephalus adspersus
TTATGATCTGGGGTGCCTGCGGGGGCAGTCTTATGATCTGGGGGTGTTTGTGGGGGAAGTGTTATGATCTGGGGGTCCCTGCAGGGGCAGTGCTATGATCTAGGGGTGCCTGCAAGGACAATGGTATGATCTGGGGTGCCTGCGGGGGCAGAGCTATGATCTGGGGGTGCCTGTGTGGGTAGTGTTATGATCTGGGGGTGCCTGCGGGGGCAGTGTTATGATCTGGGGTGCCTGCGGGGGCAATGGTATGATCTGGGGGTGCCTGCGGGGGCAGTGTTATGATTTGGGGTTGCTTCATTTGGTAAGGTCAAAGTTCGACAATGTTATGTGTCCAAAAACTGAAGTCAGTCCATTCCCTGAATATAATGAATGACCAGGTTTTTCCTGCATAGATTTTTTTCTTTTCTAATATCATATTCCAAGATGCCAAAGCAAAGGAAACTTTGCTCCTTAGACTTGTGTTCAATCCCAGAAGACCTACACCTTAAACCCAAATTGACTGTTTGCTCCATTAGAAAACCATTTTATGTCTATGGATAGTAGAGAACATTTCCAGCTAGGGGAATAGTGGTCAGGGAAGTGAGGAAGCCATCATTAAAGTCTTACTCTGAAATAATGCTTTCCAGAGCTACCCACATGTGCTCATCCATCTACATAGAAAAATGGTGGACAAACCCATTAAAGAAACTTTGGATCATGCCATTTACAAGCCCACTGATCTGTCCCCGGTGGTATCTACCAGTTTGTTATTTTATCACAAGACCGTGCCGGCATTGTGTGCACAGTTTATTACCAACTGAAAATTGTTGCGTGGTGAAGTCACAATTCTCTACAACCTCGTCCCACCGACTTGTGTTGGAATAGTGGACGTTCTGCACTTATCACCTATTTTTAAATGTAATAATTAGTCACATCGTATAAGAAAACGAAGTTTAATTTTTGCAGAGTGGCCCCTGGTCTCTGTTAGGCCCAGGGAAAGGCTCACATGTTCAAGAGCAAACAGCAGCGGAGTGTTTACACATGTATACAGAGGATCTGAGGGCGTCCATTAATTTGTATAACAATGTAGGATGGTTCCCCTCCTCCTCCTTCTTCTCCTCCTTTTATTTAATGGTAGTCCTCTCACCCCCCCTGTTGCAAGGCTGGTAATGGAGGGGGGGGAGGGCAGCAGTGGATCAAATGTCTGACACTGCACACACTGCACATAATCTGCTGCGTTCTCCCGGCAGCCATTGCTCCCTCATTTGCTGCCCGCTCATTGACTGGCTTGTCATCCTGGCCTTGTCTTTTTCTCTTTTGCTCCACTTTGGTGTATCTCAACACTGTATGTTGTCATTATTATTTTATACTGCTGCAAAGACCCCAGACACCCAAAGTGTGTTGGCTTACACTGAGAACCCTCCTTAAAGAGAAAGTAAACTGAAAAATGCCCCCAAAAAAAGAATATTCACTTGCCTTCAAGTCGATCTGTCCAGAGGTGTCTTCCATCGGGTCCCACGTCGTTCCAGTATCCAACTCCGAGCCGGCGTGCCAGGCACCGCCATCTTCCCCTCTTTTTCTGGGATCTTCTGGGTCGGTGATGTAGGTTGGAAAAAAACTTGCCGATCTCACTGCGCATGCGTGAAATAAGCAATTTTTTTCCCCTTTTGCGCATGCCCAGGATGCCCCAGGAGCACCCAAGAGCTTCTCAGGATGCTTAACATAGGTATCCCGGGAGGCTCCGCGCTCCCATTCATAGGTGATCAGGAATTAGGAGGGGGTGCTGCAAAAAAAAAAAGGAGGGACCCCAAAAAAAAAAAAACACAAACAGAATTTTTACTCTACATAAAAGGGTTGTTTACCCTTTTATGTAAAGTTAAATTTCAATGTTTAGGTACGCTTTAAGCTAGCCAAACACAGCGATTAAAATTGCAGCTCCACCATATTTTCTCTTTGTCAAAATTGCAAAGCAGTCAAAGATCCGAAATTGTGGTTTTGATTGACTGCAAAGAGATGGGATTAGGATCAGCTATGTCTATAGGTTTTTTAACTGGGGATATGTTTATTTCCCAAGTGGTTCAACTTGATGGACTTATGTCTTTTTTTCATTGTAACTTTGAAGTGACCCCGATTGCAAAAATCAAATCGGTTTCGGTACTTTTTCTCCAATTGTGATTCCATTTCAATCTGATTAAAACGTGTATTGCCCAGTTTTGGTTTCACAATTTCTTACAATCCTATATGGGTCCCAGTGGCTTGATTGTGGCTGCATTTGTGCATCATTAAGATTTTTTGGTGTTTATCCGGGCTTTGTTCAGAAGTAGTAAGAAGCTCCACTATTGTTGTTATTATTACACAGTATTTTTATATACATATTATGACGTATTTGGCAACGCTGTACAAAGTCCATAGTCATATCACTATCCATCCTTCAAAGGGGCTCACAATCTAATGTCCCTACCATAGTCATATGTCATTAATACAGTCTAAGGTAAATGTTAGGGGAAGGCCTCTTAACCTAACCAAGGTTTTGGAATGTAGGAGGAAACCGGAGTACCCAGTGGAAACCCACACAAACACAGGGAGAACCTGCAAACTCCATGCAGATAGTGTCCTGACTGAGATTCGAACCTGGGACCTAGTCCTGCAAGGCCAGAGTGCTAACCACTGAGCCACCGTGCTGCCACTTTACTCCATTTTAGTCGTACTTAACTTGGCACACACATCAAATAATTGTTCAACGTGGGCGAAAATCTGCTATGTGTACATCAATCCTGTGCTGCCATGTGGATTGATGAATGACCATTTGGGAATGAACACTGTGCTATTCTATGGGGGAGAGAACAGTGGAGTGCCGCTCACACATCCTCACCTCTTCATAGAAAAGAATGGTGTGGTGTGTACAAAGCTCATTCATTATTCTGTCATTAAACTTGATCACAAATCACATCTGACGTCTGTTCGGGGCTTTAGAACCATTAAATGGCCAACGCTAGAGCTGCATCTACGCCAAAGAATGAGGATCTGCATGGCTGTAGATGAAAAGGTGACACCAGAAAGGTGAACAGTGGTGTCACCTTGTGCCCTCAGAATGTAGAATGGGTGTACAAACCATATTGGTTCTGTTTCTGGACATACTTGTATCTTGGCAGCTAAAACGATCCACGCCGGCATAATATAACTTTGCATGTAGCCAAATTCTTCTTGGATCCCCGGAGACTAAATTTTCTTAGATATTAAAAAAAATGTATATGGACAATGACATCTAGTTAATTGCATATTGTGGTCGGTGGAAATGATTAACCGCTTCAAGTTCAGGCAGTGCAATTAATTGGTAGCACTAGGCAATTAAAAATTGCCGGTTCAGTTCGCCCCCCTATCAATCAAATTGATGCAGGCGACGCGATTAATAGTGTGCGATTAATCTTGCACGTGTGAGTGATCAGACATGGCAGTATGGTTCCCGCTCTATATACAATGTAATTCTCATGTGCTCCAGCCTTGGAGGAAAGGTCCGGGCGCCGGCTGTGTTTGGCACGCTTTGTCATTCTGTCTCATGTTTTGGCACGAAATGTTTCTTGGCGATCTCCCCTTAGGCAGGGCAGCGGATGCCAACCCCTTACATGGCTAAAAGGAGGAATACAATGTAGATTTTTGTTTTCTTATGTTTGCCCTTTGATTAGGCAGTGAAGTGAATCCCATTGTAACCTAAAATAAGAAAGTGAAATCCGCTTGGTGCATTTTGCATTTCATCATTGCCTTTGTACAACCCTAAAAATTGGGCAAACGTGGTCATGTTTGAGGTTTTTGCCAGTGATAAAACCAATCAATAAATTAGTGTTTAAGCCATGAATTTTTTTAAGCTGCGTGGGAAGAAATTGGAGGCGGGGGTACAGCCCCGGTATTGTGACCCAACTCGTCTGTAACCACCCAAAAAACATCCGGGTGGTTGCCCAAAAAATGTACAAGAGCTTTGGTGATTTGTTTGAATGGCTCACCGTTTTTCTAGCTTTACCGGCATAGGAAGTAAATAGCACATGGCAAGCATGACTGTGTTAGGAATGTCATTAGATCAGTATTTGCAGAAGGAAAGGTCGGCAGTGACAGTCCGTGTGCTCTTAACTCCTAGATTGTAAGCTCTTCGGGGCAGGGTCCTCTCCTGTGTCACCGTCTGTATCCATCTGTCATTTGCAATCCCTATTTAATGTACAGCACTGTGTAATATGTTGGCGCTATATAAATCCTATATTAATATTGGTTTCTTTTAATATACAAGTAGTCTGGCGCGTAGATCACCTCCTGCGCAGTGGTTGGGTGGCTACTTGAAGGAGGGTGGTCTGTCCCAGTCCCCAAAGATCATCCAGGGGGATGGGGGATGGTGGAGTTCCTGCACTGCCGTAGATGAGATTATCGTTCGGTCTGCAGAAATGCCTGGATTGTATGACTGTCGCCTTAGGTCTGTGTCCAGCTTAACCCTGGCCTTTATTAGACTTGAAGGTAGTGCGGCTGGAGACCGTGGGAAGACATTTTCCATCGCACAGCTGCCTTCCTGTCCAATTATCCCCCTATTACAATAACGCACAATATAATCTGGGTTATTTTTTGTTTTTACAAACGTGCCTCATTATGTTCCCTTTTTCGAGCAGGGCAGCAGTTGTGCAATGAGCAAACTGAACTGGCAAGATTATCCGGACTGCCAGTTAGCGTGTGTTTTATATCCGTGCGCGCAGCTGTGCCCCTGCCATGTGGATGCGTGTGTGAGTTCATGAAGACATCCGCGACACACCGCTGCCCAGCTTCCCCATTAATATCTCGGTGTTAATTACATAATTGTGACAGGGCTGTGAGGAAGGGGGGCAGTGTAATTATCTGTTATGAATCTGCTTCATCAGGGAGTGTAAACAAGGAGGATCGTTAATCAGTTCTCGTTAAGCGCCGGACAGCCCCCAGAACATACAAACAAAACCTTTATTAGGAGGCCGGATATTCATACGATCAGCGATCTGGCATCAAGGTGATAGGTTAATGTTTACCTGATTGTTGGCTAAATGTGTTTTGGAAAAATAAATGATATCTAAAATATCAGGTTTACCTAATGTGCTGGCTTATTAAAGTGCTTTGACACAAAACTGCCCAAACGTTTATGTCTCCAACGTCACTGCCGATCAAAGTTCATTCCATATGTACCAGCGTTGATATGATTGCTGCTCAAACACCTCAAAGGTCTCTGCTACATCACCTTCCCATGTAAATATATAATAATAATAAAGTAATAAGCCCGTACCGCCCTGTGATATGCATTGGGCACCCAGACACAAAGCAGTATATGGTGGGGTGACCAATGGCAATTGGAACAGCAAGCATGGCACCAAATGGTGCCTACTAAACAGCCTGGAGCCAGTGAGGGGATTTGTCTTAGGTTTGGTTACTTTGCCAGGATGTAGGAGCATGGACCACAACTGGGCCCCAGCCCCTGGGATGCCCGATCAGTTCCCAGCATCCCTTACTGCTCAGTAATAAAACATTACAACTAGAATGCAAACTTTTGCAGGAGGATTTTCTTTCATTGAGTCCTCTGTACTTGGTCATGTGCCAGTAAAGTATCCCAACACTTTGCTCCAGTTTGGTCATTTCTGACTTTTTCCTTCTGTGTTTATTCCTGGATCCTCAATCTCTAGATCTTTACCTGCACCAAATATAAATCCACATATATTTCAGTGTATTGTCAATAACTACACATATTGGGTTTCTATTGCAATTTAGAAGACGGTAAGATTTGAGATGATATAACTTTGTGCTCTACAATAGTATCCAGGTTGTAATTGCTATATAGATGGCACAGATTGTTCTTTTGGTGTGATTCTAGGACAAATGCAAATATCAATTTGTCAATTTGCCAATCTTTAGCAGTTTTTATACTGCATTGCATTCTTACTTAATTACTCCATTCTTCTATAAGCTAATCCAAAATAAGACAAAAACACAAAATAGTCATCACAATCTAACAGATGTTTCCAGCTGCATTAACGGCCTTCCTAGGCATTGTATTGCTTTTGTCAGTGTGAGCAGACAGAATAGACCCTCGGCTCACCACAGGCATCATGGAATGTACGATTTGCTAATTCGTCTATAAAAAAGAAATCACCCTTCGCATGCAACTATGGTTCTGCTATGAGAATGCTTTCTGGCCTGGAGTTATGTCCAAATTTTATCATGATGAATGACCTGTGTCTATCTACAGCAGTGTTTATCAACCAGAGATTGCTGGGTGTTCCTTGAGCAGTAAGCAATATGGACTTCTCTGGTCTGGACCTGACACCGATGGACTTTTTAGCTATCTGTAAGGGTAACGTTTCTTGTAAGATACATTCTTCCCATTGATCACCATGCTAATGTCCTGTGAAGCTGTGGATATAAATATGAATAAGTGAATATATGAATAATATGAATGAAGAATGGGGTTCCCTGAAGACCTTAAAGTTATTTCGAGAGGTTCCCCAATGTTAAAAAGGTTGAGAAAGGCTGTTCTACAGATACTGCACCTGAAAAGTGTGCACCCATGCAACAAACTTCACAACACATTGCCGTGCCAAGTTGGACGGTAAAGTTTAGATATGAAAAAGAGAAACTAGTGCAATCCAAAACTTCTGATTAATTCAAAAAATTATTAAAGTTACACAGTATTTATATAGCACCGACATATTATGCAGCGCTTTACAAAGCTCGGAGTTATGTCGCTAGCTGTTCCTCAAAGGAGCTCACAATCTAGTGTCCCTACTATAGTCATATGTCATTTACACAGTCTAAGGTCAATTTTAGGGGGAAGCCAATTAACCTAACTGCATGTTTTTTTTGGGTTTTTTTTGGCAATATGGGACGAAACTCATGCAAACACGGGGAGAACCTGCAAACTCCATGCAGATAGTGGCCTGGCCAGGATTTGAACCTGGGACTCAAAGGCTAGAGTGCTAACCTCTGAGCCACCGTGCTGCCCATAAGCTATTGTGCTTGCTCGTAGATGCAGTTGACCATGTGTTTGTACAAATCTGTTGTTGACCATGCGCTGACATGGATCTGCCATGGATCAAAACACCTGATATGCTCTTGTTGCCCACAGCAAACCAATCATTCTTCCTTTGATTGTAAAAATTCAAGGTTGATACTGCTTGGTATGGTGGATAAGAGCAATTCGTCCTCTAGAAAACACCTCCCAATGATTGCCCTTTATCCCCCGAGCATCCGGCATGTTTATATTGTAATGACGGGATAAGGCGCTTGTGTAAATAGCACCTACTTCACTACAGATGCAGTTTTCAGACCCCTGACAGCTGCCGTGTAATGTCTAATTGTGGGCCCGCGCGGCAGCTGTCAGACAGGCGTTCAGGAAGGGTCCATCGTCCATAACCCTGATTAATAAACATGAATCTCTTTATTCTCTCTGAATGCTGACGCCTTTCATAGTTCGTTTGCTTAAACCCTTACATCAGGCATTGCTGCTTAACCCCTTTGTGGTTGAGGTTGTTTTATGCTTTTTGCTGCTAGGATTTAGATGCAGGGCTTTTTTTGTTTTAATTTGTTCAAAAACTATTGCTATAAAACTATTGCTGCTTTATAGAGAGGCCTCGTATGCATGAGCAGATCCACTGCCAATGTGGTGCTGTAATGGCCGGTCGAATTGGCAATTGACCAGTTGGAAGTCCCAAATGCTGACATATGGACGTATGATTTTTTTCTTTCATTTGTTGGGGGTGGGGATGGGGTGAACTGCATTGCTGAAGAAGCTTCAACAGATTGGAGCTCGCAATTGGATTTGCTGGTTCTTTAATACGACACCAGTACTTTCGAATGATGTTCACTTAACCCGATCAGTCAACAAGACCACAAGTTTTCAGCTGTTGAATTCATCTCCGATTTCCAAGCCATCTGATCATTTTATTTGATTGGAGATCAGATCGGAGGTAAAAGTTGGGCCATGTGTTCTAGGCCTTAGGACCCCTTCAAGCCTAGATTGTAAGCTCTTTGCCGCAGGGTCCTCTCCTCCTCCTGTGTCACTTTCTGTATTCGTCTGTCATTTGTAACCTCTATTTAATGTACAGCGCTGCGTAATATGTTGGCGATATATATCCTGTTTAATAATAATAATAAGCCTGTCCACTTCTTTGTGTTGTAATGGCCACTTCTGCAATTTATTCTAAATGCCACTCCAATGCATTTATGCAACTCTGCTCAATGCATGCGCACTGCAACATGCTATAATATGCAGCAATGCACTACATGCGTATGCTGCAAAAAATAATGCATCCCCGATGACTGGTGACCGTTCATGGCTCTGTCTGAATAGCTGGGTGATTGTTAAAACTCCCGAACGATTGTTTTCTACAAATATATCTTTGGTCAGCCTTGTAGTGAGTGCGCAAAGCCCAGATTGTCCGCAATGACGCATTGGATCAATGCCGTTGATTAGTTGCAGGCCATCACGGCTTCACGTCATCGTCCTGTGTCTATTGATGGAAGTAAACAGGGGCAGTCGATGGTGGGAGATTTTTCAGACTTTATTGGTCAGACGACTAATCAAAATTGTTCGGTCACATGACTAAACCAAAATCCTGTAACTTCTACACGACAAAATGCAATTATGAAACCACATAATATTGGTGTTATGGTTGTGTCCGGGTAAACCGAAAAATTTATTGTTGTGTAAGGAAGCAACATGGCGATACGCCGATCACCAATCAGAAATGTTTGCGTTTTTTAGATTTACGTTCACTTTACAGGACATTTGGCTCTACCTGAGATGAAGCCGGGCCCCATCTCCTCCCTCACCCCCATCACTCTTTTTTTTTTTCCCCTCCTTCTCTCAATTTTCTATAACCCATCTTGTGTCCCCCCTCCTTCTGGTTGCTATGGCAGCCATGTTTCTTCTGCTGTTGCCGTGGCGGGAGAAAAGGTCGTCGCTAGGTCGTCTCCACAGCGACGGTGGCTGGGAGCCTCTGCTTGTCTGAGAGACGGGATTGGCTGGGAGGGGGGAAGGGCTGGTAAGCCAGGAAACACTGTGCAGGGATAATGTGTGAAACTTATCTGGATAATGCAAAGATTAGCAGGATAATGCAACTCATTATCCACATGGAAAGCACCAGGTGAGCTGCAAGCAAGATGTCTTCTGAGGCCTGTGCATGGCACAGCAAAAACTACAATTGTATCAAATTCCCAGAATGAGCAAAGACATCTGCAGCTTCTGATTACTGGGGAACCACAAGTCCCAGGAAGTCTCACCTGGCTATAGATCAATAATTACCATCTGTCTATAAATTCCTATGGTGGATCAGTCCCCATGGGTTTTGCTTCTGGAAATTTGAGCTCCTTCAAATGTTTTTGGTGCTCACACTGTACTATAAAGTCATTTGTTTATGCCAATAAAGTTATTCTAGCTGAACAATATGGATGATCTGAATGTCTGGTCAACTAAATTTTACATGAGTGTGTGTCTAAAGCTGCGTACACACTGCCAATTTTTGTCGTTGGAAAGGATCCTTTCCAACGACAAGGGAGTGCACGATGCATGAACGGTGCTGTTCATGCTCTATGGAGAGGGGAGGGGGAGAGCGACGGAGCGGCACCCTGCTGCGCGCTCTCCCCTTCACTTTCATTACGATCGGCTGTCGTCCATCGTCCGTGGATCCGGCAGGTCGGTCGTCCGGACGATGGACGACACGGACTGTACACACGGCAGATTTTCGCCCGATTATTGGCCGATGATCGGGCGATAAAAATCTGACGTGTGTACGTAGCTTTAGCCATCCATTCATAGGAAACTCCTATCATTACACAAGGATTGTGTGAAAGAACAGCCCCGAGCTTCTGATACTTCACTACATTTACCCCAATGGGCCCGATTTATCAAAGCTCTCCAAGATTGGTGAAAGTAGACTGTCATGGGAGAACCTGGGTGACCCAGCAAACCTGGAACAGATCTGGTCAAGGATTAAAAACATTTGCCAACTGATAGCAAATGAGTTTGCTGGATGACCCAGGTTCTTCCATGAAAATCTTTCTTCTCCTTTTTAGAGCTTTGAGACTTATTGTTCTAACTGTGTATTGTATTCCGTATTGGATTAGAAGGAAGGTAGATGCCACAATCTGATATAAAATTTAACAGAGGGGCCGGGCCGATGGGAGAGTGGACGGGGTATGTGTGCAGTGACACAGCCCGCCCACCTCCACGAGCCAGGATACAAATGGGGGACGTGTTCTGCAGCTCTGGCCGTTGCGCCGCCCCAGCAAGGTCCTTCTCTTGACCCTGATCAGGGTGGCACCAGCCAGAGCCGCAGACCACCCAAAGGGCCAGAGAAACAACCTTATTGGCTCGTAAACGGCCCTTCTTTAGAAGAATGTTCAAGATTATCTTGGATAAAAATCCTATGACAACTCCCTTAATGACCAACCAGGGACAGCCACTGAAGGATACATGGTTCCTACCATTGGACACCTTCCATAGAACCAAACAGCGCTGGGTGTACAACGGAAACAAACAAAAAAAAATTTGATGTGTGTACAGGCTCTTACTCCTTGGTTGGGCCTGAGCAACCAATGACCAGGCCAAAACACGATCACGTGAGGGAGTGGAGGAAGTGCCTAACTTTGTGTAAGCTCTAACATGCAGCTTCCATTGGGTTTGGATTCCCAATTCCACTAATGGTGCAGTATGGGATCCCAAGGAAAGTGAGCAGATGGCGGGTTATTTATTACCTGAATGGATGAGATGCGGGGGTTGGCCCTGAACAGTCATGAGGGAGTGGAGGAAGTCCTTAACACTGTGTAAGCTCTGACATGAATCCTACCTTGGGTTTGGCTTCCTTGTATTTCAGTGGGTGTTAATTACCTCACTTAAATCTGGAATCTTAGATCCTACAATCTCTTAGATTGTAAGCTCTTCTGGTCAGGGTCCTTCCCTCCTCCTGTGTCATTGTTTGTATCTGTCTGTCATTTGCAACCACTATATAATGTACAGCGCTGCATATTATGTTGTCGCTATATAAAAACGATCTATTAATAATATTTTTTTTTACAGGGCTAAGTATCCGAAACACTCAGGAGGAGGAACCTGTGGACCCTCAGTTAATGCGTTTGGACAACATGCTGCTTGCTGAAGGGGTGGCAGGCCCAGAGAAGGGTGGAGGATCGGCAGCAGCAGCCGCGGCAGCAGCAGCTTCCGGCGGTGTCTCCCCTGATAACTCTATAGAACACTCGGACTACAGGAACAAGCTGTCCCAAATCCGACAGATTTATCATGCGGAGCTGGAGAAGTATGAGCAGGTGAGAGTGAACAAGTGATAAATCAGGGAGAGAATTTTGTATATTATGTCCATTTAGCCTACATATTTGAATTATTTTCCAACAATCTATTTTTGTTTTATCTAATTCTACACTCCAGGCTTGCAATGAATTTACTACACACGTCATGAACTTGCTGAGGGAACAGAGCCGAACCCGACCCATCTCCCCAAAAGAGATTGAGAGAATGGTAGGAATCATTCACCGAAAGTTCAGCTCAATCCAGATGCAGCTAAAGCAAAGCACATGTGAAGCCGTCATGATCCTTCGATCAAGGTTCTTGGATGCACGGTAAGTACTGGAGAACATGTAGAAGGCATATAGGCCTTAATGCCCTATTTTGGATCAAATATGTGGTAATCATCTTTAGTTTGCCATCTAACGGTGCTCATATATAGACCTATTATGACCAAGGATATTGGTATGTTTTTCCTAAAGCTACTGGCTTTAAAAACTTACCAATAACCCTTTTGGATATAGAAATGCTATTATGGAAGATATGGTCGTTAAATGCCTGAAGCTTCCATTGGTATGCATTTGTTGTCCATGCACCATGATAAAAAGCCATGGCCATCTTCCTAGATTACCAAATTCTCTGTAGATCTAGTTGCCCACTGCTATAGAATCAATATACGTTGGACGGCTAGATCTGCCTGCCTATAGCCCATTTCAGGCAGGTAGGATCTGCCGAGTTCACTGTTGGGGAAAACCCAAATTCTGTGCAGCCATGGCAGGAGTGCATGCAGGGAAAAGGGTGGCTGCAGGAGTTTAGTATTACTGCCTTTAGACATGTACAATAGATAAAGAACAGAAAAGAACGTCTCTTCACGGCAACATTTGTGGTTGAAAAATTATACATTAAATTGAATGTGTCAGAGATACAGAAAATTGCTAATAGTGAAAAGAGTACATAGAATCTTGTCTCAGGCTGTACAATAACCACAAATAATCAACAAATGCTCCCTATTCCTGACACGTTTCACCATTTGGCTTCATCAGGGGATTTCACAGAGACTTATACTGGTTAGGAAAATACAGAGAACAATATTTACAATTTAATATTGTTAATAAATACTGCCCTGAGACATACATGAACTAAAGAAGCTTTGGTTACATATTGAAATCTTTTATTGAGCTTGTTCAGTAAAAAGGTGCCTGTTATCCTCCAAATATGTAAAAATCTACTTTTATTTTAGGCGGAAGCGAAGAAACTTTAGTAAACAGGCCACAGAAGTACTGAATGAATACTTCTACTCACACTTAAGTAACCCTTACCCTAGTGAAGAGGCGAAAGAAGAGCTTGCAAAGAAATGTGGCATCACTGTATCACAGGTAAGATTTAAATATAATGTAAACAGTATTGGCTAAATGGTAATCTAAATCCATGTTCCAGGAGATAGTAAATGCTTAATATCTAAAGCTGTGTACACAATTGCAATAATTATCGTTGGAAACAAACGAATAACAAGCAATCGTCAGATAATCGTTAACAAAAAAGTGCACAACGACACTGACGAACAAGGATTATCACTGGAAACGACTGTCCCGGCGGATCAGATTGATCGTTCCCTATCTATTGTGTGTACGGTCGTTCAGTGATCGTGGATGTTTCTGCAGTACACTTTCTCCTTTACATGTCACTTCCTGCATCGTTCAAACGATCGTATCTAGCATGTGTAAACTATCGGTGGATTATATTTGAACAATCGTATCGTTACAGCATGTACAGAATTGTGCACAATACGATCTTTCAAAATAATAGTGCATAATCGCTAGTCGATCGTTTTCTAATGATAATTATTGCAAGTGTGTATCTAGCTTAAGACTAGCTTGCTCTGATGATAGTAAAATTTCAGATTTCCCATCACTTTCCTTGTCAATAAGACAAATGGAGAAAGTGAATCTTAACAATGAGGACATAAACGGCAAGCAAGAGGTCTAACCTTTCCTCACTAGTTCTAAAAGTGAAGTCCTTCTACAGAGATTTACCAATAAGATGTAATATATACTTGTTTCTGACTGCCCAATAATAAGCCATTGTCCCACTGCAGGTGTCCAATTGGTTTGGAAATAAAAGAATTCGGTACAAGAAAAACATTGGAAAGTTCCAAGAGGAAGCAAATATTTATGCAGTGAAGACCGCAGTCAGCGCAGCCCAGGGAGGTCACAGTGGGGCCAACTCTCCAACTACCCCAACTTCTGCAGGTAGGTTTCCTTCTATGGTCTGAGTCAATAAGGGGAACATGTATCTATTATTATGGTCTATAGAGCTGCCACCTAAATCTTGTAGAGGTAATCACCTTCTATAGAAAGTCACCTCGCACCTGGGCGGCTAGATAACTTACCCATAACATTAGGCTGCAGTCCCATCTAACTACTGTTCTTTGTTTCTTCTCAATTCTTTGCTTTCTGCATCCTCATCATTTATATTCTTTCTTCTGTTTCACTATGGTGCCTTAACCCTGCAACTCCTCCTTGACTTGTAAACCTGCTTACTGCTGATTCCTTTTTTCCCCAACGTCAACTGTTGACTCCGATTTCATAACCCACTAACTCCTCATTGTTTTTCTCTTTGTTCCCTTAACCTGGCTTTCATATTCTTCATCTCCTCATCCATCATTCATTTTCTTGTGTCTTTAAATGATTCTTAACTTTCTTAACTCACTGCCCCATTTTATCACTTTATCTCTACAACTGTTTGTTGCTTCCCAATTAACATCTACGTCTGTCATTTATCTTGTCCTTCTGTCTTTTAAATCCTCTTTATTATGTGTTTCCTCTTTGTTCACTGGATACATTGTTGCCTCAATTTCATTTACCCTGCCCTTTGCCTTTTGGTTCATGTCAATGTCCCATTAACCTTTGAACACTTGTCCATCTTCAATCACTAACTTTTATTTCCATGTCTGTTTTCCCTTTATGTCCTCAATGCTTCATCTTCCATTTCCATGTCAATAACTCCTCACCCCCCTCTGACCTTATATTCCATCTTTCTGCCTCCTGAAACCTCCCAATTCTCTATTCCATCCCCAAACTTTTGTTCCGGCTTCCTCCAAACCATCTGACATTTGGCTTCTTTCTTTCTAACTTTTAAAACTCCATCACTTTGCTTCCTCAATCCTCTATTTTCTACTCTATCTCGTTCTTCTCTCAGGTTCTGGTGGCTCATTCAACCTGTCTGGATCTAATGACATGTTCATGGCGATGCAGGGCTTAAACGGGGATTCTTATCCCCCTTCACAGGTCAGTTTTAGGTCCCCTCCTCTGCTATTATTTTATTTCCTACTTTTGTCCCTTCCTTGCTCTTTATGTCTTCTGCTAACTTTTTCCTTTGTTGTGTTCCATAGATTCTTCTCTATTTGTCATTCAGGTGTACTTCTCCATCACATTTTATCAAATTTTCTTCACGTCTTATATTATTTTTCCTGTTTCCTCCTGCTGTATACTTGCTGTGCTTCATCTTCTTTCAAATTGTCTTCATCTCGTAATGTTTATTTTCTCAAAGGTGGAGTCCTTGCGTCACACGATGGGTCCTGGTTACAATGACAGTTTATCAGCAAATCAGATGTACAGCCCTCGGGAGATACGGGTAAGAACCAAAATGGTTAAAAGTAGACATGACCCTTGTAGAATAATGGTATAATGGCATTTTGGATTGGTTTAGGCCCCAATTATTTATTATGTCATTGTCTTTTACATTGAGTCTAACCCACATTGTGTACACACAGTCACATCCCATGATGTGCTGTGTTTGGCAGCAAAGTCATGAGGCTCAATTAGATCTATGCAGTGCCTCAGTGCTCCTTGAACATGAATGGGCAGGCAACACACTTTAATGTGCTAACAAAACTACAAGACCCTTTTTTACCTGTAGCAATGCACCACAATGCCCTATGGAACATTAGCTTGCTTTGCAGTGCATTACAATGCAGGTGCATCTACATAGTACATTGGGATGCCAGTCAAAATGAATGGCCCTGCAATGGACCAACGCATTTTACTTGTGTTACTATAATGCAAGGATCTAAATAGGGCTTCAATGAAAGCCCAGAGTGTACTCTGTAGTCTAGCAATGCTATCGGCTCTAATCTCAGAACTGGCTTTTCATAATAACAATTTATTTGCCAGGAACAGTTATCCTATATTGGTGTTTTCCTGGAGTTCTCCTTTAAAACATGCAATTCTTATCTGCATTGCAAACCTTAAAAACAAAAACTTTAACATTATACATTCAATATAAATATGGTATGAAATATGTGTGGTCATCAGAAGGTCATCCTAAGAGTTGGATGGGTTCTGCAGTAAACAAAAAGGCTTTTGTTTAACGGTGAAGCAAAGTTAATATTTGATGGGACTGGGCTTTCCTAGCACTGATGTTTTTGATAATTCTGGAAAAGAATAACCCATAGATAGTAAGCTCCTGTTGTAGATATGGTCATACAATGAAGACCTTTATGAAAGGTTTTGCACCTTTCTCCAATCAATCATTGGGGTCCCTTTGTGCAAAGTTCCTTTGCAATTTTTTTTGGTCTTCTACAAATCTCTCCTTTTTGTTTTCAGGCTAACGGAGGATGGCAAGAGGCTGTGACTCCCTCTTCTGTCACTTCACCAACAGAAGGACCAGGCAGTGTACATTCTGACACCTCTAACTGAGCACTCTCCTCCTCTCTGGGTTTCTCCTCTCTCACCCCTCCGGCAAGCTACAGTCTCTCCTAGAACTGAACTTGGGTCAACTTAGGACACGCGAGTTTTGGGATTTTCCCCCATCACTTCTCATTCAACCCATGCTTCCTCTTACCTCTCTCTTCAAGTGAGCCTCAATACTAGGAAACTGATGATCCCTAACAACAATGGCTTTGTAACCTCGAGTGGTTATATTCTGTAAATGGAGTGGCAACCTGAAAAAAGTTTGTCTTGGCACCTGTACCCAAAGAATAACTACACATCCTTTTGGCTGTTCTAAGAAAACATGACAAGTCGGCGTAACGTAAGATGGTCACTCTAGAAATGACATTTGCGGGTATCCAGAAAAAAAAGGGGAAATTCAGATATCTCCCAGCCGGTTTTCCAAAAACATCCTCCACTTCCCAGTGGAGCAATATGAATGTATCACATCATCCGCTCTACATGGGTGAAAGTGACAAAAATATATAAAAAAAAAAACATCAGTTTGAGAACATAAAGGTGAAAATGAAACCCAAATGCAGAGTTAACAGGAGAGAGGAGTCGCCGGCAGAGGAGAAATTAAGAGTGGATTTATGAATAAAAATAAAACAGGTTACATACGGTGGCGATCCTTAAAGGCAAAAAGGAAAACATTTGAGATCGAGGGAAGGAGAGGGGTTTGGAAAAGAAAGAACAGATAAAGAAGTGAAAATAACAGGAAAAAAAACAACATGGAGCATAAAAGACTTAAAGTAAGACTTAAAAAATCTCCTCGCCCCTTCCCTCCGGAGGCTACCCAGAATCCTTTGAGGCTCAGCCAATCAAAGAACAGCGTTATTACCTCATAGCGGCTCACATAACCAATAGAGAAGACTTTTTCTTTTTTTTTTTTTCTGAGTTTTCTTTTATGTTCACACGTTCGCAAGTTTGACTACCTCCGAAGGGAAAATAAAATTATATATATATCTTTCACTTCTGCACAGGGGGTGGCAGTAAGGTGTGTGAGAATTTTTGTCTCCCCAAGCCTCTGTCCCTTTCCCCCTTTCTTTTTATTTTTTTGTTTTTTTGGGGTGCTGGGTTACCAATACAGTTGATACTAGAAACTTTGTGTTTATGACAGGGTTGGGAGGGGCTTTATTTTTTCATAATAATGTTGGAGATAAAGTTACAGAACTGGAGAGGGGGCAAATGTGTGCTAATGTCTCTGTAGAATGACACATTGCGTTAGTGTGAAAAATCGTGTGAAGGAATGCTTGGAGAATGTATGTAAATTTTTATGAACACATCTGACTATATGAGTAGATGTCCAGAGGGTACTGCAAAAATGTTGTATTTAAGGAGGTCTACTCAACATTCATTTTCAGTTGGGTGGATGCTGACTGGGTTGGTCACCCACAGACAGTTGGTAGGCAATCTCTCCACCCGCCCGTGGTGAATGTCCGTGTTGCTACCTTTGGAATATAAGCTTTGAACCTTACAAGGGTATGTGGGCTATTTTAGCTTTTACAGTGTCTACCCAAATCATTTATAGTAATTTTGTCTTTAGTTCTTTGTCTGAATAAACACTACATTTGTATAACTAGTCAACAAAACCTCTTTTATTAAGCACCTCCACATGTTGGGTTGAAAAGGGACAACATGGCGGCACCCATTACTCCCAATGCTGAGCCGGACATGGTGTGCTAAGGCTAATGCTTGTACACATCAAAGTCTGGTTTATGCTTTGGCACATCCAAATCAATATGCTTAGATTAGTTATACTGCACTTGAGGTTGTAGACCTGGTAAGTATGGCCCTGGGAGTACCCTTGCCACAAGATGGGTGCAGCTGGTGTGCAGAAAAGTTATGGTAAAGCGTAGATGTCAAAGATCTGTGTATTTCCAGTGGGTTTTGCTGAGGTTTACTAGTGGTTAACAAACATTCCCCAGTCTATAGTGTCCTTTTTTTCAACTAGGATCCCATGGAACACCAATGTTCCTCCAGAGGTTGTTAGGAGTTCCTTGAATTGTTGATTGATCTTCTATGTGTTGATGCATTCATAGTTCTTGGGCCAATCCCACTTAGTAGAGCCGGTTGTATGATACTAATGATATTTTAATTGGTCATAAAGATGGTAATCTAGCCACCATTATGAAAGGGACCATTTTGTCCACTGGTCACCAATTCAAGATGTTTTTTCCTCACTGATCCCTAATAAACTGGTTTTAGCAGGGAATCCCTGAGACCCCCAATACATTGGTTTGAGACCTAAAAATTATAATAAGGGTTTATATTAAAGTTGAGAAATCCTGGTCTATACATCCCAACTGCACGACATCATACATTTAAATGATATCAGTGATCCCAAATACTGGGAGGCCTGCTAATGTGGCATGCTCTCATTGGTGCAGAACTATCAGATATTTGATTTTTCCAATACACTACCTGAATCTTACAACTAATTTTTTTGGATTGTTGCACCCACTTCCTAAAGTTAGGTAATGGATCACACAAATCGACATGGGCATGGAAAAAATTGCCTATTTTTCCATTTATTTTAAAAGTGTTTAATAAATCTCCATTCTGTGCATCAGTTACTTTATTCCCACATGTATGGGGATGGCTTTTTATAAATGTATATGTTTAGAACATGTAATATGGCATATGCTGGTGATAGACCAGACAATTGAGATGCCTTTAGCTGTGAATCCTACATATTACAGACTGTTAAATTACAAATTGTTGTATGGTCTTCTGGAGCTCATCTTAAGTTGAGATTTGCTAATGCTTAGATCCACATTCTTCAGTTTACATATACAGCTTTGTACAGATTATTGTTTGTAGCCTATGGGCTTTATGGTAATTTGCTTAATGCAATTTAACTTTAAGCTAACTATAATGTCCTTTGATAAGAAGTGCAGAAAGCCACAGCAACCAATCAGAATTGGTTTACGGATACTCTGATTGGCTGAAATGGGCGCTTCTCTTTGCTCACTGTGCTTTTTTTTTGCACATAGGTCTAGCAAAACCCATTTTAAAATTTTGTTCTCAGCTGTGTGGTTTTAAAATGCGGCTTTTATTGGTGTATTTTGCCTATAATCATCATTATTTTTTTTTTCCTCGTTTGTAATCTTCTGGTTGATAGATCGGGGGTGACTGTGTCCTATATACTTTTATTTGGCAAGTATCTGTCATATTACAAAGAGAAAATAATGCACAAACACTTATGACAGATGTGCAGCAGAGGTACTTTGCATTGTGCATCACACCGACATCTGTTGCCGATTTTTTTTTAATGTGTTGCCTGCCGCAAAAAAAAGTGCATTAACGTTACCATTAATTCCTGGCATATGCACAATTTAAGCACCATAACGCACAGTTCCCATCTGTACAGTACAACGCTCTGTTTTAGGTGCGATGGGGTGTGATTTAAAATGAATGCACCGCAGCACTTTGTTGGCATTGCAATAATGCATTTCAGTCTGACTCTCTATAAAGTCAAAATGGCAAAAAGACAAATCTGGAAAAAGAAGAGGCACTATACTTGTTTTTTTAATAAGCTGCCACAGTTGCTGCAAGTATGCGATCAATCACTTAAGTTGAATACTTGTTTCCCCCGCTGCCCACTCTGGTTCCTTCCTCCAGCTTCTATGTCCTGCATTGACCTACAGGCATGTGGGAGAAACCACTGCAGCAGTAGGGGAGCTAGGAGGTATTCACAACATCAGAAGTGTTCAATACCTGCAGCCACCAGGGAACATCATTGTGATGTTGTTTTCATGTGCTGCCAGAAATATAAATTCTCCTTTGCTTTTTACAGTGGCCTTTTTGCTGTTTTCACCGTCCATCTGTGTGGACAGGGCATTTTGATTTGCAATAAATTGAAATTTTCAGATCCATAATACAGCCATGCTTCTGGCTTCTAAACCGTGTACCAATGCTAGATTTTCATCGCCCAAGATGAATGTTTTTGGTTGCCTTTGGCCAAAACCTAGCATCTGTACAGCCATCCCTCAACATCGTTCACAAACTGCTATAGAGCGCCATCATCGGAAATGATCATTATTGATCATTTTTTGCAACAATTATTCAGCATCTGTAGCGTTTTAAGTCCCTGATTGTCTACAGAATGGTACAAAGTAGAGCCAGCCATGTTAAGGTGGCCCCTGCCTGGTAACAATCAGACTCATTGGCAATGTTATTAATAAGAAGGAAAGATGGCGGCCCTACGGTCACATTTTATTCTTTGACGCTATGTAAAGATCTCCAGCTTTCATAATTTTATTCCTGTTGTCTTATTTCTCACCTTACATCACTATTACTGTTTTACGAAGAATAGAAATGGACCCGTTGCCCATAGCAACCATGTTTCAAACTTCAATGGAAGCACGGTAACCGGTTGTCCTAGGCAACACTTTGTTGCCTCGGACAAAAAACACTGTTTTTTTCCAGTTTTCATCATCCTGTCCCTTTGCTGACTTTGTACGCTGACATTTGGTTGCTACGGCCAACACGTCTGCAATTTCCTGACATGTTGAATATGGATTTGGGCCTAAGCAGAGACGCTACATTGCGTGTGCGTTGCGTGTGTGCTCCGTGTGTGTCACGTGTACTGTACATACAGAAATAAGTGAGCGTGTGTGTTTGTATCCACACAGCCCCCTCTCCCCTGTACACACAGCCCGGGCCTGGATATCCTGGGCTGCACAAGGCTACAGGAAGCCATTTTGATGCGTGTATTATCATTATCGATTTCTGTTCCTCCCTATTTCCAATGGGGGTCTCCTTGTTTTTTTTTTTCTTTGGATTGTTATTTTATGGAGGGGGGGATTTAGATTCAGGATATTTTTTTCCTTTCACATTTATTAAAAGGAATCACTGAAAAGCGGTGTCTTTGTCTCATTTTTTTATTGTATAAAACACATCCCATTGTCTTTATTTTTTCTTTGCTCTGTGATACAACCCCCATCTGAGCTCCTATTTTCTCCCTCTGTTTATTCCTCTCTCTACACCCCCCCCCCCCCCCCTTCTTTTTTTTCCTCTTTCCTTTTTCTTCTAATGATTTTAGAAATTGCCTCCCTGGTTTCCATGGCGACTGTCACTGTCTTTAGATTCCTTTGTATGAATGCACCCCTCCCCTGGTATTAACCCCTTCATGCTGCCAGCAGACGGCCTAAGTGGCTTCATCTCCATTCTATTTTATCGTTTTAGGATCTGCACCCTCCGGTCGCTGTGTAATGGCCGATGGGCATGTAAGGAAGGGATAGGCCATGGTTGGGGTGGATTGAAAAACCTCCTTTGGTTTCTATTTATGGCCTGGGATGTTTAAAGAAAAGGGCAAATGGCACAGAGGAAATGTAATATGGACAGCATGTAAAAGAGCTCGGTGTGATGGGATAGAAAGAGAAAAGGCCGCTTGTTTAATATCTGCAGAAATATCAAACTACACTTCCCAGGGCCTGAAGGAGCAGTGTTATGATTTGGGGTGCCTATGGATGCAATAGTATAAAATGGGGTGTCTGCAAGGCCAGTGCTCTAATCTGGGGTACCGGTGGAGGCCAAGTTTTGATCTATGTGTGCAATGGTAATTTCTGGGGTGTCCGCTGAAACTGTGCTATGATTCAGAGTTGTGTCTGGGGGCAGTGACATGATCTGGGGTGCCTGCGTGGGCAGAGTTCTGATCTGGGGTGCAATAGTATAATCTGGGGTGCCTGCTCGGGCAGAGTTCTGATCTATGGGTGCATTAGTATAGGCTGGCGTGCCTGCAAGGCCGGTGCTCTAATCTGGGGTGTCCTCTGAGGCAGTGCTATGAGCCCGGGTGCCTGCGGATACATTGATATAATCTGGGGTGTCTGCGTGGCCAAATTCGTGCTCCAATCTGCGGTGTCCACTGAGGCAGTGCTACGATTCGGGGGGCCCGCAGGAATGAAGTTCTAAACAAGAGGGCCTGTGGGGGTATAATTTCGATTTGAGGTACTTGTAAGGGCACTGTTATGATTTAGGGTGCCTGCGGAGGCAGTGCCATGAATTGGGGTGCTTGAAGAGGCAGTGTCATGATTTGGGGTGCCTGCGGGGGCAGTGTGCTGGTTTGGCGTGCCTGCGGGGGCAGTGTCATGAATTGGGGTGCCTGCAGGGGCAGTGTTGCAATTTGGGGTGTCTGTGGGGGCAGTGTGGCAATTATGGGTGTCTGTGGGGGCAGTGATATAATCTGGGGTGTCTGTGGGAGCAGTGTTATGATCTGGGGTTGCTTCCATTGTTCAGGTCTAGGTTCGGCAATGTTATGTGCATGTCCAAAAGATCAGCTGCCCCCCTGAATATACTGAATTTCAACATTTTGTGGCAGCTGGTGGTACCGATCTGCTTCCCCCATTCATTCTCTATGGGTGCCTTTTCAGAAGTGGTAACCTGGTCGCAACCTCTGAACACAGCCATAGATGTAGCATTCCCAGACTGGAGCTAATTGTTGCTGTACCCACTGCTCAGGATGAAGCTCTTCTGTAAATTACATGCAACTAATTAAAATTCACATTATTAAAGTCAAATCAGTGCAAGATGGTTCCAAACTGATTTCAATGGATACATTATTTTTTGGAAAAACCCATTACTGATAATCCCACCCAGGGGCTTTGTGTTACAGAGCGTTGCCTTAAGGCAGCCCATACAATGCACCATTATTTTTCAGCGCCGTACACCTCCAAACCCTATTTGGGGGTTACCATGCGCGGTATGTTAATGTACCATTTAGGTACCACTATTCTTGATACAGTGACACCACATTGGGGATCATTGTTCAGTACCCGCAGCCTAAATACACTTTGTGATAAAAATATTGCATGTGCTGGTGACTGCCTGTAGGCAACAGAACTCCTCATTACCAGTGGTGTAACTACAGCTCTATGGGCCCCTAGTACAAGTCTTTGATTAGGGCCCATAGGGCAAGGGGCACAGTTGTGATTAGCACCCCTCTTCTTATACCGCTGCTAATTATCCAAAGCTAAAATCTTATTGGTCACCACTAATAATCCTATAGATCGCTCTCTGTACAAAATGGTCAGATCAGTGAGCCCATGTGCATGTGTGTGTTGCATTTATTGCATGCACATTAGGTGATCCATAATTTTTAGCAACACAATGCACCATGGTGCCATATTAAGTTGTGATGCGGTGCAACTGAGGTGCCTTGGGATTGAGAAAGTGCATTGGGAGTGTGAATCCAGCCTGTCCATGTTCCCCGGTCATTGTTTAATTTTCATATTAAACCTCATGCCTGGATTTACGTTGTGGCAGTGCAGTAAAATGCAGAATTGCATGTTTGTGCGCTGCAGTTCCATACCTTCCTAATAGCATCTCTGCCATTACAGAGCACCACCATCAAAAGTAACCCACCACGATGCATTGTGGTCTCATTGCTAAAAATGTTGCCTTCTTTTCTGTCTGATGCATCAGGCAACCCAATCAAATGCATCGGCCTCCTTCACAAATATGAATGGGCCATTACAACAGAAATAAAGTTCCCAAAAGTTGGGAGCAGATGGGACAGACATTGTTGCTTCCGAATTAAACACATTTACCTGCCTCTATGCAATCTTTTCTTGTAGTATATTGAGCTGCACATGCACAGAATGCAGAGATAAGCATGCGCGCAAGATTTAGGTCATCCCAGCCTGGCCAATCAAAAAAGCTGAAGATCAACACCTGAAGGATGATGGCGGCACCCCACAATAGTACAGGGACAGCTAGGTGTATTGAAAAAATTGCGACCAGACAGGTATGTTCATTTGATTGCAGTAAGGACATCATAAAGGACCTGCCTGGTCACATTTTTTTTATTTTTAACCTTTAGTTCCACTAAATGGGAAACAGACAATGCCTTAAGACACTGATATCTAAAACCCAAAAAAGTAATTCAGATTTAGATGCATGATACAAGAACAGGTTAGTGACTGCAACAGCCAATCAAGTTTTAGTTTTCATCTCCAGCCTAGAGTTAAAAATAAAAGCAAACATCTGATTGGCGGCCCAGGACAGCGCTCGTTCCCATTGCTTTCTCCTGTACCCCCCCCCTCCCTCTTTTTTTTTTTGAACAATGGAAACTTTATTCTGGATAATGCATCCAGATATCACCACCAAGGCTCAGATATTCGAAACTATAAAATGACATCTAGGCTCCGCTGCCGCCGTCGTTTTCTCAAGTTGTTGTTTTTCTATAAAAATTATCTTTATTCTCCCTGTCTATAACGCGGGGGCTCTGTGTATAGCACACCTGGGGCCTGTGCTCTCTATCGCTCCAAGGGGAGCATTTTTTCTGGCACAAAACGGCTCCATAATGAATACTAATTATTCGGCGAGTTCGTCATCGCCAGTCCTCTAATTGCATTTTAATTAGGCATGTTAATTAGCCTAATTAGCAACAAATAGCGGTGACACTGACACTTCTGATCGCAGGAAGTGATAGATACATAAAACATGATGATATGGCACACATCGACGCTCTTATTTAATAACAGGGGGGAGCGCCAAGTGCAGCGAACCGTGACAGCCAATCAGAAATTATTTATTTCTCTTCTGATGGAATCTGGGTGAGCGCAGCGAGCTGGTCTTTGCCGCTTTCTAGCGGTGCTGGCATTTAAGGGAGATCAGGGAATAGAAAAACATCAAATATTGTTCAAAATGTATTTAAAGAGTATAAGTAAGGCTATGTTCAGGTTGGCTAGTGAACTGGTGCTCCTCGGGGGAGGTGCTACATGTAGCGTCTACCCCCAGCAGCCCCAAAGAGAATGGTCAAACTGCTGCCCGCTGACACAGTGATGTAAGTGACTGTATGGCTGGCCTCAGGAATGATACTGCTGCTGGTCTGAAACTGCCCAACGTTTATGGTTACATTGGCAGTAAGATGGCAATGCAGGTGCCACTTGCTTATGCCACAGAACTGCTGTCCCTCGGGGGAGGAGCTTCTACCTGCAGCAGCCCATAGAAAATGAATGGGGGCAACAGGGAGCAGTTTGGTACCACAGACAGGCACCTGCTGTCAAACCGGCAGGTGCTGGTTCTTTAAGAACCGGTGTTGTGGTGTGAACAACCAAGGGGCTGGCAAGGTTTCAGCCACTGAGAGCTGCGCAGGATCCGAGGCAGGTGTGAATGTTCAGATTAGGGTTGCGGTATAGTTATTGCTTCATCGTGGCAGTCAGCTACTGCTCCTCGGGGGAGGAGCTACATGGCGCATCTACCCACAGCAGTCCATAGAAAATGAATGGGGTGACAGTGAGCAGATTGGAACTGCAGACAGCTGCCTGCTGTCAATTCTGCAGATTCTGGTTCTTTAGGAAATGTTGATGTGGTGCGAGGGACCAGGAGGCTGGGAAGGTTTCATCCACCGAGGCAGGTCTATGTTCACGTGCAGATTGGCGATAAGGTTATGGTGGGGTGTGATTACCGCTTCCCTGGGGGAACCGCTACATCTACATTTTCCTGACAGCCTCATGGAAAATGAATAGGGGCAGCAGTGTACCAGGCGCTAGAAGCCGCTGTCAAATTTGCTAATGCTGGTTGTTTAGTGATCCCACACAGCGCCAAGGTGCCAGCTACTGGGAGCCATGTTCGATGATTCTGTCTGCACCCAGCCTACCTGAATTTGTCTATCAGCCTATTGATTTGCCCATCACAGCAGCACTCAGGGAAAAGGAAAGCCAGCAGCACGAACCAATCAGGCTCTGCACATAGATTTGACCCAATGGTGCAAATGGTGCCATCAGTGAACACATGAGAACCAAAGATGAGGGTGTAGGGAACAATGGTTGGGCAGCCAAGAGTAAGACTCTACATGTAGCTCCCAATCCCAGCACAGGGTCATGTAAGCACGAGGAAACGGTAACCACACCACAGCTGCCACGCCCATCCAAATGTAAGCATGCATGTGGCAATACAGAGTGACGCCCGCAGGTAGAGCCACCCTTTAACAAAAAAACTAATGAATGCATCACTGACTCCAGCCGTCACATTTTACCGATTCATTACCATAATTTTCTTTGCATGTCAGGCTGCAGATTTACATTTTGGAATTTTTTTCTTGTCCATACATTTCCATATATACATATTTTACACCGAGCAGATGCAATGTATTCATAGAATATCTACCTGGCACACAGCATGTCACATTTAAAGCCGAGCAGCAGGAGGATCGATGGAAGACACTAATGTCACTGGGTTCAGTCCATCAGTGGCTGTCATTAAGGTATATAGTGGGCAAGGTTTCCATTGGCTGCTGGTTGTCAAAGGTACCAATGAGAAAGTTGCCCCTTGTGTACCCCCTACAAATGGGCTCATGTACTGATTACAATTTGGTGGTTGTCAGGTGCTTCCATCCATAATAGCCACCAGCCAATAGTAATGATGCCACTATGTACCTTAACAACTTCCACAGCTGATGCTTACCTTGCTATTGCTGTGCTATGGGCAAAGTAATGCACTGGGATCCTGTTGTGCAGGTACACAATGGGCAGTATTTGCCCACTAAGATTTTCACATAGGTTTCGGGTGAGAGCAGCTGAACACATTTACAGGAGTGAAACTACCCAATCAGTGTCCCCATGATCTTTTAATGTCCAGCTGGACCAAGTCCTTACAAAACTTTAAAGCTGGGATTGCTAAACTGCCTGTACTCAGATAAATGGACTGGTGAAGAGGACTATGTACCCTCTGACAGGGAGGGAAGGTCTATGTGTATCAGCTGGGCATTTAGTCATCTTTTTGCAGTTCAGCTTCATTAGAAGCTGCAGCAAATCATAAAGAGCCCGCCTCTTTTCCTGGTTGGAGGATGGACAGCATCATTTAGCCCCTCCCTTCCAGCCTAACTGGCACTGGTTCTGCCCCTTTTGTTCATTGGAAATCTTTTCCTTGGTGGAGGATGTCCAATGCCATCTAGCCCCTCCCTCTCCAGCCTAACTGTCCCTGACTCCGCCCATTTCATTCTTTTGATCTCTTTTATTCTGACCCCACCCCTTTTATTCATTGGCTTTAATCACTGGCACTCAGTATCACATGTAGGTGTTGCTTAGGGCAGTCTACATACAAGTTCAACCTGCTTGGGAACACCCACACCTCTGGACTGACAACCACCAATCAATGCATTTGATCATTTGCATAACTCCTCCCACAAGCCAGCCACAGAATAAGTTAAGGCTGAGAACTCCCTTCTGGCCCCTCCCACCAGCCCTGATCTGTTTGCATTGCACAGAGAAGTGCAGAGACATTGTCAGCGTCTCTAAAATAAGTTAAATGATAAAAATGAAGAAATATTAACTGCATGTTGGGGGGGGGGACCAAAAAAACAACTCCAAACAGATTAAACTTCAGCCTGCAAACAGCCAGAGGTAAAAATTTATTGCTGCTCCAACCTCCCCGAAATCATCACTATGAAGGAGCCGCTGACAGCACACAGGAGCATGAATGGCGATAATTATTCCTGTAATTAATGTTGTGGCCCTGCGGCGAGGGCCGACACCAATCTGAAGGCTCAGCCTTTATCATATAATTACAGGTTAATGAAACGGCTGCTGAACAATGAGAATAGTGGAAGTGTCACTGGCACATCAGAAGACAGGAAGTGCAGACATGTGGGCACCATGAGGCTAAACCCCACCTGCAGGGGCACCATTAATCCTGATGAGAGGGGCCACCACTTCTGATGCAGACAACAAGCAGTTGTTTTAATTTACATTATGCATGCACGGTGTTGTCACCGTCAGGAACCTGGCTGCTGGTTCTAGCAGAAGCTACTACCCCAGGTTGTGGTGGCAAATGGGAGATTGCCCAGGACCCCCAACTTCTCCAGGGTCCCAATTGATAGAATGACAGGGGGTGCAGAGCTGGAATGATGGGCATTCTGGGCCCTTGTTACATGTTTGCCCAGGGCCCCCTTTTGTTTAATAGTCATGTGACCCAAGAAAAGGATTTGGTAAAAGAATGTGATTATGCGATCCTAGGTACCAATAAATAATGGGTCTCTTATTCACTGGTACCCAGGACCCCATGATGTTCACATTCACCCGAGGGTCCCAATGACGCCAAACAGCCTGTGCCAGACTCCATTTCCACAAGTTGCTGCTTTCTGCAACACACAAAACATTAGTGTTGGCAGCATGTTGTTGCAGTGAATAGGCTCTATTTATAAAACAGGAATTTATAAAACATTCCCTCATGGGAATCTTCCAGCTCCATGTGTTTCAATAGACCTGATTTATTAAAGCTCACCAAAACTGGAAAACATACTCTTTCATGAGTGAAGCTGGGTGATCCAGCAAACCTGGAATGGATTTCTTCAAAGTTTTGAATCCTGGACCAGATCCATTTCAGGTTTGCTGGATCACCCAGTTTCACTGAGGAAGGTGTATCCTCTCCAGCCTTGGAGAGCTTTAATAAATCAGGGCCAATGGCAGTTTTATAAACCACACCGGGCACATTTAGCAACCTTCAAATAAAACTCGTATGAAAATATATTCAGCCTATCTACCTACCTATGCGTTGCATATTTTCAGAAGATTCGTATTATTTGCTGCACCAGAGAAAAAATTCAGATCTATCCATCAGAAGTATCCATCCTCCCTACCTACCCACCCACCTACCTACCCCCACACCCATCCTCCCCACCTACCTACCCCCACACCCATCCTCCCCCCTTCCCGCCTACCTACCCCACACACATCCTCCCCGCCTACTTACCCCACACACATCCTCCCCGCCTACCTACCCCACACACATCCTCCCCACCTACCTACCCCACACACATCCTTCCCACCTACCTACCCCACACACATCCTTCCCACCTACCTACCCCACACACATCCTTCCCACCTACCTACCCCACACACATCCTCCCCACCTACCTACTCACACACATCCGCTGCATCTCTTTGTAGTTCTCTTCTTTGGCTTCCATCTCACCTTAGAATCAAATTCATCTCCTGTGCTTTACCTTCAAATCCCTCCACAGTGCTTGTCACACTTACCTTTCTGACCTGATAGAAGAATCCCCCCCTAGCCGCTCTCTCCGCTCCTCCAATGACCTACTAATGACTTCCTCACTCATAACCTCATCACACACATGGATACAAGACTTTTCTAGAGCCGCCCCGATTCTCTGGAATGGTCTTCCTCGTCCTATTCAGCTTGCTCCTACTTTCTGCTCCCTTAAAAGAGCACTCTTACCCCAACATTTCATCCTCACCTACTTCTGTCTCCTAAACCCTCACTACTCTACCATATCCCCCTTCTATTGTGTGATACTTCCCCCACCTCTTAGATTGTAAGCTCTTCAGGGCAGAGTCCGCTCCTCCTCCTGTCTCGCTGTCTGTATCTGTCTGTCATTTCCAACCCGTTTATTGTACAGCACTGCATAATATGTTGGCGCTATATAAATCCTGTTTATTAATAAAAATAATATTCTGCAGCCAATGCAGATCTGACAGTTGTGTGAATGTTATAAAGCTGTGATCACACAAGTGAATATTATGTATTTCATGTTTGCTTTGTGTACACATTGTGATGTGAGCAGCATGAAGGCAGAGGAGGCCATAGTACACAGGAAGTGTACAGTCACACGTCACACGTACACCCTCCCCCACCCCAACGTATGATATCATCACACATCACCGCTGCCTCAGTGCTGCCACCTGCTGGCCACTGATAGACAGAAAAAGTATCAAGTAATAAAAGCAGAATAAAAGTAAAACTGAATTCTGGAAATTTAATGGAACTTTTCTCAGCCAAGGTTCCTCCAGAGGTTGCTAGGGGTTCAGAGACATTTATAACTCTCAGGTCAGTTTAAGTAACCCCAATAGTCTCTTTGTCTATGTAAGAGGAATTCTTCCTAATGACCACCACACTAATGTACTCTGCATTATGGATATGGAAATTATAGAAGGGGTTCTCTGATGACCTGAAAGTTATTTCCAGGGTTCCCCTATATTAAAAATGTTGAGAAACACTGTTTAAATGCATAGGACATTTTTATTATTTTTTAAATTTTTTTTTCAAATGTAAAGCTTTATTTTACATTTAATATTTGCAGGTCCTGACATGAAAGTTTTTGTTCAGGCAGTTCCTGGTATAGGACCCAACTGCGCCTTGTCACATGCTTCAGACTGCAGAGATGCCTTGCTCTGGTCTGTATATAAGAAACATTTGTGTTTGGTTTTTATTTATAAAATACTCTTTGTTATACATTTTTAATACTTTTCAACACTCCTGTCTATATGCATTCATCAGCATCTGTTACGTATCATTACTCTGGATTGACGTCTTGATGGTGACGATGGCGGATCATGCCTACACATTGGGCCTGATTTAATAAAGCTCCCCAAGATTGGAGAAGATAGATATCATGGGAGAACCTTGGTGATATAACAAACCTGGAATGGATCTGGTGCAGGACTTAAAACAATTGCTAAGAAAAAATTAGAAATCTGTTCCAGGTTTGCTGGGTCACCCAGGTTCACCCATGATGGTCTATCTTCTCCAGTCTTGGAGAGCTTTTATAACACAGATCCAATGACTTTACTTCTGAAGCTGATATCAGATGAGATCTGAACTTGTACACACCCTTATATATTGTTGCTGGAAACAATATTTAATGATCGTTTCCAGACACAGTGGGCTTGATTTATAAAAGCTCTCCAAGGCTGGAGAGGATACACTTTTATCAGTGAAGCTGGGTGATCCAGCAAACCTGGAATGGATTTCTACAATGCTATTTGTTAGCTAATGTTTTGATTTCTGGACCAGATACATTCCAGGTTTGCTGGATCACCCAGCTTTACCGATGATAGCCTTGGAGAGCTTGAATAAATCAGGCACAAAATAGTGAGAGATAAATGAATGAGGTGTACACACAGAGCCCATTCAGAAAGGGGGAGAAGGAGCGAGTGGCACCCCAGTGTTCTCTTCTCCCTTTGCTTCTATTGCTGTCATTCATCTTTGGTCTCTTTTGGATCAATGAACGACATTGGGCGACCTCTGTACACGTCAGATTCTCACCCGAGATAAGCCCAACTGTTCATATCGGCCAAAAATCATCTGACGTGTATACAGAATACCAGGTGGTGGGTTTGCAGAGTTAGAAAACAGAAGCTAGATGATGGAAGGTCCAAGAGACATTCATAGATCTAGAAGAACAAGCCCTGGAGGAAAGGGTGACCCCAGTTCCACAGACAAATGATTCAGGCCTAACAATGCTCTGTATGAGCCACTTAGAGATGGTGGAATGAAAAGCCAGAGAACCCTTATGGAGGCCACCATAAGTAAGAGAAAGGGAATCTACTTCAGAGCTGAGAGATACCCCTAGAGAAATACCCTACATCACCTGACCCGCATCCAGGGAATGTTAGGTGGATGTCCTGGTTCAGGTGAAGGGCAGAAACCAACTCACAAGTTCTTGGCTAGTCTACCAGTTGTCCATCTGGGGTGTACATGGCTGACGGGCCTGGAATGTGAAGTTCTGCCCAGGACAGCACCGGATGTACCTCTTTGTCCCTGAGGAAGACATCAACCCAACATTCCCTAGATGCGGGTCAGGTGATGTGGGGGTATCTCTCAGCCATTGTGTCCATGAGGGAGACTTGTTACTCATGGTGGCTTCCATTAGTGTTCTCTGGCTTTTCAGTACATTTTATTCCTCCCTGATGGTTGATATATGCCAACATACCACTGCCATGACATTGATTGGATTTTGATGGCCTTCCATGAGGGTTGTCCAGCACTGCAGCCACAAAGCTTTGTATTCCAAGATGTTGATTTAGGAATCCATGGGCAGGTCCCATGCACTGACTGGGTGCCCTGGGCTCTCTCTAGTCCCTCAGGCTGACCAGAGAGAATAGTTTGTAGACATTGCTGAGGATGAAAGACTCCAAGTCTAGGCCTAGATCCTCCAGTGCTTGTTTCTGAAGGTTCAGGATCCAGCCAGAGTTATATTATCAACCAATGATAGCACTGCACTGGGCCAATACCTAGAATAGAACACTGATGCCAGGGCAGGGCCAGAAATTGGTAGGGTAGGAGCCCTTTCGGAAACCCTAGGAGACATTGGGGTAAGGAAACTACTAAACATGGAGGTATGCATCTTTGATGTTTACAGAAGACCGAAAGTCTTGATGATGGAGGCCATGGAAGATCTGTTAAATTTTTGGCCTTGAATTATTACATTTAGATCCTTGAAGTCCAAGACGTGCTGGTTGCCCACTTTCAGTTTGGTGTAAAGCTTTTGAAACTGTTTTATTTTCCCCAATGGTTGAACCTAATGGACTTTTATCTTTTTCAACCAATGACACTTCTGCAAGAATTGAGGCAATGGCACCTTGATCCAGAAGAACCGAGAGGGCACAATGGGGATTTGCTACTTTGTGTAGTGAAATAGGAAGATCAGAGGTGAGGAAAGAAGGAGGGGGCCTGGTATGGAGCTCCGGCCAGGGATATCACATCCAACAATCACAAATCTGAAATGAAAGCTGGAAATGTGTACACAAAGGTAATAACCCTTCCTCAATGGAAGCGGTGGCACTTCATGCAGAAGACAACTTATCTGACAGTTAGAGGACTTGGAACCCCAAGATAGTATGGAGGATCCCAGCATGGCTGACACATGAAAAAGGAAAAGTTGAACTTGTTTCTTAGTGGAAAAGGACGAAGAATCGGTAATCTGTTCTTTAGGCATCTAAACAATAGATGGGGAGTTATGCTGCCTCTGGTGGCATCCTTAACGATAACATTAGGAGCTACTAATTGCCCATTATGATCATTTAGGCTTCATGTTTTATTCTCTTTGAAAAATAAATCTGTTCCTTTGGACATTCTTAACAGTTATGTGAGGGAATGAAATTGCATTATTCCAGATTATAAACACCCAGGCGTATTAATATTTGCTGTCCCACGTTAGTGTGAGAATTAGGCTTCATCTGTGATTTATGTTTTTTAAAGAATAAATCTGGTCAAATTGTTTTCAATACGATGATCATGAACTACAAGCTGACTGCTGAATTGAATGTATAAACATAATATTAGTGTATATATCCCCCCTCCTCTTGTGCGATACTTCCCCCACCTCCTAGATTGTAAGCTCCTTGGGGCAGGGTCCTCTGCTGTGTCACTGTCTGTCTCTGTCATTTGCAACCCCTATTTAATGTACAGCGCTGTGTAATATATTGGCGCCATATAAATACTGCATAATAATAATACAAAGGTCTCTTTATATAGGGAATCTATATCTATAACATGGAATCCGACATTACCTCAAACATTTTTCTGGTGTGAATCTGCTATTGAAACAGATGGACCTGGAAGATTCCCATGAAGGAATGTCCGATTCCCTGTTTTAAAAATATAGACTTAGTATTAAAAATACCTTTCCTAAAATAAGCCTCTTGTGAACGTTTGATTGGATGTAGTAGGAAAAACAATTCTTGGTTGGGATTCTTTTGACCCAAAGTCAGACAAAATCAACAACACAAGATATGAAATACAGAGGTGTTCAATTCTTCATCAGTATCATCATAGCCACCTCCTAGATTGTAAGCTCTTCGGGGCAGGGCAGTTTGTTCCACTCAGGTCAGTTTAGGTGACCCCAATGATCCTTTTGGCTATCTGTAAGGGTGACATTCTTCCCAATGGCCAGCAATGTAAGAGGAATTGTTCCCACTGAGCACCACACTAATATACTGTGATCTGTGGGTATAGTAATTATGGAAGGGGATCCCTGAAGACCTGAAAAGTTACATCATAGGTTCCCCCATGTTATAAACATCAGGAAAGGTTGAATTGATTGTCATGAATATAACCTGGCCCAAAAGTTACCCCACACTGAAGTGAAGTACAAATACCAACTCAAAGACCGATCCCTGTGCAGCATTCCATGGATTACAGACCCAGCCCTATTAAATGTACAGCGCTGTGTAATACGTTGGCACTATATAAATCCTGTTTATTGATAATAATCATAAAGGTTTTGCTAGATTGCAACTAAAGCCCCACCACCTTCTGGTTACTGCCCAACTCTAAATTAATTCTTCTCCCCTTCTGGCACAACTATAATAGTCAGATGTCAGAGCTTCTACTGCCCACGGATTTAATTTTAAACTTGAAAAAATCCAGGACTTGGTATTTGACATAAGTGGAGGACCATTTACATTAGCCTAAGTTGTTGGACTGCTCGTTGGGTTTAATTGACTTTGCTCGATTGGATTGACTAGGAATGACATCATTCCCCCGAAACTTGTCTGAGACTCGAGGAATAGAACGATAGCCCCCTCTGAGGCTTCCTGAAATCTTGCTTTGTGAAAGGGATTGCATGCACAGGGTCCCATAAACCAAACATACCTTGATGATAGGAAAGGCTTTTCATGTCAGAGGCTATTGCCTATCAATCAGATTATTTCTTTCTTCTCCCAAGGCCAATTGTTTTATCTCTTCCACCAGCCAGCTTTCCAACCACACCAAGCAGAACTGATAGCCATAAAAAAAGCATGGCCAACTGTTGCCCCATTTTTGTGCTAAACGTTTGGTTCTAGGGGTTCAGACCAAGCCTGCAATAATCTAAAATCAAGTCCTCAGAATATGAATAGGCAGTTGGATGAATCGTCCCGATGTCCCTATCCTTCTATAAGTCCGGTGCAGCCATGTCCAGTTCTCTTTTACTGACACAGCTGCCAATCATAGTGCTAGCTGTCATTAGGGCGGTAAATTTAGATGTGGGTTCTTGCCCTGGGCGAGAGAGGGACATACATATCACACCAGGTTCCTTGAAAGAAGGTAAAATAAGTAAAAAGGTACTTCAATCACTTCTGAATGAGGAATAGAAGACGCCAAACTCTCTGAACTGTCTACAGGATGCAGAACCAAATCAAACGCTATTTTTCTGTATAGCTTTACACCTGATTGGCTACTTTGGGTTATTTGACTTCCCTCTTAAATTTAACCATAGACTGTATTAAAGACATATGACTTTGGTGACCCAATCCCCGGACCGAACCCCCTCCATAGATGCATTTGTTGGTTGCAATTTCTTTGTCTATCCACCCATAGCAGCGCAGGTCCCCTAAGTCCCGGCTGTGCCCCTGAATACCGGAAGTGCCACATAGACTTCCATGGAAATTTCTAAAACTTTAAAGAGCAGGCAGGGCCAGGACTTGCAGGATTGAGTGTAAACAAACATCAGTATTGGAGTAACATAGTTAGCACAGTGGTTAGCACTCTGACCTTTGCAGCGCTAGGTCCCAGGTTCAAATCTCAGCTAGGGCACTATCTGCATGGAGTTTGCAGGTTCTCCTGTGTTTGTGTGGGTTTCCTCCCACAATCCAAAAAGATGCAGTTAGGTTAATTGGCTTCCCTAAAATTGGGTTTAAACTGTATTCATAACATGACTATGGTAAGGACATTAGATTGTGAGCTCCTTTGAGGCTCAGCTAGTGACATGACTATGGACTTTGCACAGCACTGCGTAATATGATGGCGCTATATAATAACAACTACAATCCTGGCTTGTTTGTGAGCTATTTAGAGACATAAATTATAACTCTTCATATGACATGTAAAAAATTTAAGATATGTCAGATAAAGCCAAAAAAAAAATCTTTTTACTATTTACTTTATTCAGCAGTAACATGACCATAATTAATTTCTTAGTACTGGAAATGTGGTTTGACGTATGGACAGTGAGGGGATACATTCCCCATCTTATAATGTTGTGTTTCAGCTGGGCCATCCTAGGACCGGTGTATTGACAGGAAGGTTAATGCTAAGAGCTGCCAATCAATCCAGACAGGGTGACATAGCTGGCTGCAGAAGTACAGACATCCTGCAGCTCTAACAAGCTGAAAACACACAAACCACACAGACAAATCTATAGAATGAAAAAAGAAGAGAGAGAATCTTGTAGGATCACTAGATATCATGTAAAAAATTTAAGTAGAATAAAATAAAAACCAGCATTTACCAGATACATTGTTAATACACCAGTGCATAAATCAGATAACATTATAAAACAAGAAAAAGAAAATGATCTGCAAATCATTATTTTCTAAGCAGAACTACCGTGACATTGTCCATCCAAGCTCCCATTTAATTATCGTTTAGCTACTTCTTAGCAGCTCTATAACCAGGGCGGATTGGTCCTCTATGATCCTTTAAGGAAGGATTACAGACTCCTGTAAGTGAAGAAGCCGTGGCATGTACACCATTACTCCAACAGTTATCCTGGATTTCCATAGTTTTAATCACAAACATTCATATTTTGCAAAAAAAAAAAAAACAGGAAGGGAAAGGAGGGCTACTTACAAATTTCCAAATAAAAATGTAAGGGTAACAAAGGTGATTTGTCACTGGAGTGGATCATATTAAAGTGCCGTAGAAAACGATAAGATGGATTTGGAGTGGGGGGGGGGGGGGGGGGGGGGGGGGGGGGGGGAGTATGGAGTAAAAACCTCATGGATCGGAGTGTTGTAGGGAGAGAAGTAGCTCAGTGGCGTCTCAGATGGATGGCTAAGGCCTTACAGCTGGACGGTCAGAATGTGGCTTCCATGCTTCACACACTGATTAACCAGAGAAAGAAGAAGGCAGCGATGATGAGGAAGAGAGAGTCAGGTAATCCGAACATCCTGCCCTGGGGGAGGCCTGTATCTACAATGAGGAAAACAAGGAAGATTTTATTAAAAATTAAAAGTCAGACTGTGGACCTAGTGGAATAGTTTGTCTTTACTTACTAGCAACCAAAATGATTTAGGAAGCTATGGAGGGGAGTTAAACCAATTGATGAAGTATAAGGAATGACCCATCACAGAATTGTGATACAAAGCCATCTGTTATACAAAGGTTCCATTAATGAGAGTTTTAAACTTTTCCCCAGAGTGTCCCCTGTGATGCAGTGTCATGTCTCTCCTCTTGTACACTCTGGCACCACATTCAATCAGGCGATGTGTTGCTCATTCCTGATACACATTGCTTTGCCGGTGTCTTGTTGAAGTGCTCTTTGTATACCTGTAACCTCCTGTGCTCTGGAAACTTCTGTATAGTTTGCTCTGTTCCAAAAAGTCTTGTGTACCTATAACCCTTTTGTGCCCCAGATTCTTCTGTATACCCGTGACGCCCATGTGCCCCCCTCGGAGACTTCTGTATACCCGAGACCCCCAGGTGCCTCAAGGATTTCTGCATACCAGTAACCCCATGTGTGCTCCAGACTTCTGTATACCCATGACCCCTTGTGCCCCAGAGACTCCCGTATCCCTGTGAACCTTTGTGCTGCAGTGTGAAACTCTGCATAACACTTATGCCAAGCTCACCCCATAATGCATACAAGTAAAATATGCAAACTCTAATATTATATTATGCACCGGCCACTTAGCTTTATAAACCAAACAGAACTCATAGGAATGTTAATAGTGGAAAGATTTATCTAAACAGCTTTATGCTGCCCAGATCATACTGCTGTAGCCAGGTTTCAGCAGACAGGAAGCAAGAAGTACAAGCTAAATCAGCACACTAATTCAATATACAGTCCAGAAAAAAGTATTGCACAAATTACACAAAGGCATTTAGATGACATAGGTAAGTGCGGGGTAATTTATCATGTGGTTAAGGCCTGTTTGCCAGAAAAATGTAGATATCTATACACAGATAATGCAATTTTCTGACAGCCCCCCAACTTTGACATAGGCTTGGGTACACTTACCTACACGTGGAGCTGTCTGGAAATCATTTGTGTTAAAGACTGTAGTAAAAAAGCCAAAAGGGAATGCCCCAATGCCAAAGGACATGTGGAAGCCTGTGTCTGTGAATCCTGGAACACCCTGTGCACAGAATATGACATGGTTATCATTATGGAGTCATCACAACACAAGAGGCTACACCTAATCGACATGATTCCCCCACTTCAAGGGCAAAATATACACAGAAAAGTCACAGAGCAAAAGTTACTGATAGCAATACAGTGCTCCTAAAATTATGCTTACTCTCATATTACTAGATTGTAAGCTGTAAGCTCTGGGCAGGGTCCTCTCCTCCTCTTGTGTCACTGTCTGTATCTGCCTGTCATTTGCAAGCCCTAAATTAAATAATAATAATACTATAACAATGCCTGTTACTTTTTAAACCCCAAACCCTGCAAGTTGTGTACTGCACAATGTCTTAAAGTGTAAGGGTAACTGAACTTAAAGTAAAGGTTAGTTATAATTTGCCCGCCCGCCATTCTACTTGCAGTAAATGCTCACCTCGCTGCTCATGCTCTTTTAATGAAGAGAAACTGCAGCATGAAGACTTTTTAGATATCGACACTTCAGGATTTCTAACCTCTTGTATCCCCCCATTGGACTAAATGTTTTTTCCCACTGCCCCCACATCTGTATGGAACACAGCAGTGATGCGGTGGTTGTCAGGAGGAAACAATGAGCAAAGTAGGAGACACAGGAGATCACCTTTCCTGAAGTATTCCTTTCTAGAGCACTGGTCGCCAACCTTTTCGGTCCAGCGGACCACTAAAATTACTGGCTATGAACTGTGCATGCGTGGGGAGCCGGCTGTCACTCAAAAGGGAAGAAACTTCAGCAGATCTGAGAAAGCCTAGTGTCCAATGTCCAGAGACACAACCCTTCAATGAGCCTGCGTTCTGTATGGGGTACGTGGTCTGCGGCTTTGACAGGTGTGCCCTGCCAGCGGGGTCCTTCTCCTGAACTTGCTCGGGGCGCACCGGCCACAGCCGCGGACCACCGGTTCGCAACCACTGTCCTAGAGAATCTTATGATGCCAAGTATTTACTTTCTTCTTTACCAGTGGCATATTATTGATAGTCCTATGTTAGTGGCAGAGTTGCCTAAACTTGAATAAGAACTATATCTTACTGTCAAAAGGACACACTTATGGAATAAAGATGGAATCTAAATGTACTCCTTTGCTTTGATGCAATCTAATTCGGTGACCAAGATGGAAAAGAGAGTGCAATACCCATGTGGTGTCAAGCGGGATCAGCTTCAATAAGATTCAGAAAAGACAAATAATGTATCCTAAAAACATAAAAATGGAGCAAACCCTGAATGCAACATTGGATGAATTAATATTATAAGGATTACAGAGAGCATAAAAGGGAAGACAGCGCCACCTTCTGTCTGCATTTAGGTAGTAATGCTATTTGTAGGGTCAGGGGGTTTCAGTACTAGCAGTGCAGTAGAGGTCGTTCTACATATAGTAACGACACATGAATTATATTTACACATTGAGAGGTATATAAGTGTACACAAACGCACACATTACAATTGTAAAATTATATCAAGTATTACAAACATCTTACCCCTCTGTTTTCTGGTTCTGGTCTCTGTCCTTGAGGTCTTGGGGGGGTTCTCAACCTGAGAAGAGAATTGCATGAATTAAAATATAAATAATGTAACAAATGTAAAAAAAAAAAAATGTGTCAACTTGTCTCACCACAAAAAAAAAAAATGTTATATTAATAAAAACTTTGGCATGATGGGTGGTTATATCTCCCTTCTGTTTTGTTAACCTGCAGGAACCCCTTGATTCTGTGTCACCCTGCAATAGGAGGACCGCTCCATAGCCCCCTCCTGTCTATGCCATCCTGCAGGAGGAGGACCGCTCCATAGCCCCCTCCTGTCTATGCCATCCTGTAGGAGGAGGAGAGCTCCATAGC
>NC_092871.1:9977844-9986557 GCF_032062135.1 Pyxicephalus adspersus
AGGAGGAGAGCTCCATAGCACCCTGCTGTCTATGCCATCCTGTAGGAGGAGGACAAATTCATGGCTCCCTTCTGTCTATGCCATCCTGTAGGAGGAGGACAGATTCATGGCCCCCTCCTGTCTATGCCATCCTGCAGGAGGAGGACAGATTCATAGCACCCTTCTCTGTCACATTGCAGATGATGGAACAGCCCCGTAGCTCTCTTCTGTCTGTGTCACCCGGCAGGAACGGTCTCTTAGCTCTTTTCTGTCTGTTAGCTAGCAGAAGAAGACAGATTCATATTTTATTTTTCTATAAGTGTCACCTGGGGTCCTGCGGGTTGGTGTCTCCTCTGCCATATATCGGGATGACATTTTCTCGGCTGATGCCAGCTTTACACACAGGGCACTCCTGTCGCTCTGGACGCGTTTCGAACCACTAAAAGAGATGCAGACACATTAGCAAAAATAACCTGGAGAGCTCTTGTCTTTCTGAAGATTTCACAGCTTTGGAGATGGGTGAAAGTTCTTGTGCTTATTGTTGTTGTGTCAGTAGTATATTATCACGCTGTGACTCCCAGAACTTATGCAATATTCTTCTCTATCACAGTAACCATTTTACAGGCTAGTCTGCTATGGATAACACACATATCATAACGGGGTCTGTTAGACTGGCTTTGGTCTTTCCTTTGTTTTTCCAGGCTTATCACCGATACCAAATAAATCTGGGTTGCTAAAACTAATAATCAGCTTTTGTAATTCTCACCTTAAAATGGAACTGAAGGTAAAATTACAATTTTGCTAGGAGGAAGAATTTTTTTTGGCAAATGTTCCTCTGACAAAAAAAGTCTTCCACTTGCCCCAAGCAGCGTTTAAATTTTGGGAACATTGGCTGCAGCGTATGTGCTGTGTACACCTAATGTTCATCCGGCCATCTGTGTGGTACTGGGGCCAGGTGCTAAGCATGTGCAAGATTTACATCAATGGATACTCATAGGAAGAGATGGAAGAAGACTGGCAGATGTCAGACTAGGAGGATAGTGCGTTGTGGGTATTCTAGCACAGTGGTCCCCAACCCCAAGGCCAAGGATCAGTCTGTGCCTGGTGAGTTGGGGGCCGCAAATGGCGGAAGGCAGAAGCACCTGCAGCAGCGGTAGCGCCAGCTCCCCTCCTTACATTGCTCTAAATCTAGTGCCAGTGGGAGCATCTCTCCTCACACTGCTTAGACAGGAGCTGCTGAGAATGGCCGAGCAATGTATGTAAGGCTAACACTTCTCTGCCATTCCCAGCAGCTCTGACAGCACATTATCTCCCATACAATACTCTGCTATTCTCAGCTAGTGTACTGACAGGAGGCCGAGCTGCTGAGAATAGCAGAGAAGTGTAAGCTGTACATATACATTTAATTCTTTGTTACCGGGCCCTGCTGTCAAAAAGGTTGGTCTAGGAGATGAGCGGGAAACAATCTGCAAGTATGATGTGAAGACCAGCAAGCTATGACAATATCCCACAAGTGCTAACCTTAGTTAAACTTTTAAAAGTAAAAAAGTTCTGCTCTATAAGAGCCATCACATGATGTTAAATTCTATAGTCAGAAACCCTACTCTGTGCACACCCTTTTACTACGGCCATTCAATTCTCACTTTCTATCTGTATTTCAACCCAACCACCTACCACTACCTGTCCAGTGAGGTGCCACTCCTATGGTAAAGGGGATGGTAGGCTAGGTCCTAAAAACTTTTGAAACCCAAGCCGCTGAGATACCAGCAATTTTTCTGAAAAAAACAAAGAAAACTAATACTGGGAAGCTTGTGGTGCCGACATGGTAAAGAACTTGAGAAGCAAATACGGAAACAGAAAATACTTTCCTCCTGGACAACTAAAAGGGTCAGTGGGATGCAAAAAAGGGGGGGGTTTCCTCACTTTTTTAAAACATGATGAGGTGGAAGGGGGGGTAATTTTATTCATTTTGATGGTGGGGCTGCATCTTTGGAACACCCCAGGATGGAGTGAGCTTCCCTCTCTCTCCTCTCCACATGAAGAGGAAACAGGCCCATAATTTACAAAACTCAAAGGGGGCAACTTCTTTGGAAGGCCCCCCTATCTGCAGGCTGCCATTTGTGTATGTGGTGCATTTACAAAAAATGCATTTCAGATCCATTAAATATATTTTTTATCAGAACAATTCTCATGTAGCTTCACATTGCACAATACTGGAAGACCTTTGTGTTGGAGCTTGATGTATTGTTATGATGTTACACGACCTTATACTAAAGCAGACACTAAGAAATTCTTGGTTGGTCTCTGTGTACGGCGTCTCCATGTATATGTATAAACATTGAGATTTCACAACCTACCTATAGAAGTAACAGATCATTATGGGCTGGGTATGTCCCAGAAGAGAAATGACATTTTATTGATTGCAGGAACTGTGTGTCCTGAGCCAACCCGAGCTTATCAGTGTTCCAGGGCAAAAGACATGAACAGAAATGACTTCTATATGGATCTGCTTGGCTTCTGCTTTAGTGCTTCCCATAATAATGCTGACTCAGCAAGGTGACACAACAACTAACCGGTGTCACTCCATCGCTGGTCTGGAATGCTGCAAAATCTTGTTCATTCCAACCAGAAAAGGAAACTCCTAGTAATCCTATCATTGGCGAGATGTCACCAGCAACAGGACTGCTCACCTGACACCTTCCCAAGACCTAAGAGTTCTATCAAGGGCATCACATATTTATTTTTATGGTATCTGTACATTTCCTATTACATACACACAAATGTTTATTTTTTTATGGCATTTGCAATAAACCCAACATCCAGAGCTGGTTAGTAACCACTTATTGCATTAGCAAATTCAATGAAAAACACATACCTGATGCAGACAGGGCCAGCTGCAAAACAAAATAAACAAAATCAGTATGAATAATACAACTATATTAGTTAGGTCCATAAATATTTGGACAGAGAAAACTGTTTTCTAATTTTGGTTCTGTACATTATCACAACTAATTTTAAATGAAACTCAGATGCAGGTGAGCTGCAGACTTTCATTTCAGTGGGTTGAACAAAAAGATTGCATAGAAATGTGAGGAACTAAAGTTTTTTTTACACAATCACTTCATTTCAGGGGCTCAAAAGTAATTGGACAATTGACTCAAAGGCTATTTCATGGGCTGGTGTGGGCAATTCCTTCGTTATGTCATTATCAATTAAGCAGATAAAAGGCCTGGAGTTGATTTGAGGTGCGAGTGCTTGTATGTAGGAGATTTTGCTGTGAACAGACAACATGCGGAGCTCCCCATGCAGGTAAAACAAGCCATCCTTATTGTGCAAAAACAGAAAAAAAACATCCGCGAAATTGCTACAATATTAGGAGTGGCAAAATCTACAGTTTGCTACATCATGAGAAGGAAACAAAGCACTGGTGAACTCAGCAACGCCAAAAGACCTGGACGTCCACAGAAGACAACAGTGGTGGATGATCGCAGAATCATTTCCATGGTGAAGAGAAACCCCTTCACAACAGCCAACCAAGTGACCAACACTCTCCAGGAAGTAGGCGTATCGATATCCAAGTCTACCATAAAGAGAAGACTGCATGAAAGTAAATACAGAGGGTGCACTGCAAGGTGCAAACCAATCATAATCCTCAAGAATAGAAAGGATAGATTGGACTTTGCTAAAAAACATCTAAAAAAGCCAGCACAGTCCTGGAAAAACATTCTTTAGACAAATGAAACCAATATCAACCTTTACCAGAATGATGGCAAGAAAAAAGTATGGAGAAGGCGTGGGCAAGCTCATGATCCAAAGCATAGCACATCATCTGTAAAACATGGCGGAGGCAGTGTGATGGCTTGGGCGTGCATGGCTGCCATGGCACTGGGACACTAGTGTTCATCCATGATGTGACACAGGACAGAAGCACCCGAAAGAATTCTGAGGTGTTCAGAGACATAGTGTCTGCTCAAATCCAGCTAAATGCAGTCACATTGATTGGGATGCGTAATACAGATGGACAATGACCCAAAACATGCAGCAAAGCAACCCAGGAGTTTATTAAAGCAAAGAAGTGGAATATTCTTGAATGGCCAAGTCAGTCACTGGATCTGAACCCAATTGTGCATGCATTTCACTTGTTGAAGACTAAACTTCGGACAGAAAGGCCCACAAACAGCAACTGAAAGCCGCTGCAGTAAAGGCCTGGCAGAGCATTAAAAAGGAGGAAACCCGGCATCTGGTGATGTCCATGAATTCAAGACTACAGGCTGTCATTGCCAGCAAAGGGTTTTCAACCAAGTATTAGTAATGAACATTTTATTTTTAGCTTTTTAATTTGTCCAATTAATTTTGAGCCCCTGAAGTGAAGTGATTGTGTTAAAAGGCTTTAGTTTTATGCAATCTTTCCACCCACTGAATTAAAGCTGAAATTAGAAAAAAATTGTCTGTCAAAATATTTATAAACCTAACTGTATATAATATTAATCATATATTGTAATATACAGCTGACACTGCAGAACCTAAGCGTAAACACGTCCCAGGAGCCAGGTAAACCATGCAACTAAAACCGCAGATCCTAGGTGTTCAACCCAGAAATGCCATTCATGTGGCACAAAGTTTGGCAATCATGGCATTACTAGAGGTCAGACTTTGTGACTAAGTATTGGATATAGTGCAGTGTTCCAAATTTCTGGGGATCACACTGGGACCATACTTTGGGGTTAATAAAGAGCCTGTACAGCCCTACAGATCACTACAAAATACCTCAAAGTCTGCAGACAAAATATAAAACAAGCCAATGGCTGCTGGTACAGCTGCATGCTTGCATTAACCTTTTCAATGCCATTGTTTGCGGTACCAGTCCAAGGAATTGTTGTAAGCCGGGTGGGAAGAAATTATAGGCGAGTGGCAGCCCCTGTATTGTGATCCAACTCATCAGTAACCACCCAAAAACAGCCGGGTGGTGTACCCAGCTAAAAGGGACCGAGGAGAAGACTGCTTAGATTTTTTGTCTGATGTTGCTGATAATTATGCATAGAGATGATCCATACAATGTCAATATCACGGAGACTACACTGAACGCACTCCGACATGGCAGCAATGGGGGCTTGGTTTTCATAAAGAAGGTGTATCGATTTCCTGTTATGTCGCAGTGATCTCCCCCGCCCCTTTTAGCTGGGCGCACCTCCCGAATGTTTACTGGAAAGTTGGGTGAACCATTTGCCTGCAGCTTCTTCCCATTTTCTGGGGAGGACACGTTGTCAGACTGAACTATGTACTTCCAGAGCACTAGGGAGGAAAGAAGAAAAGGACAGGCTTTTGCTGGCTTAATAATTGAATGTTATTAAAGCTTTTGTGTCTATGTTTTTTGAAAACAGGACAGTAGTAAGGTAATGTTGAATTAAAAGTGTATTACTTCATAGTTACATATTACAATATATATCAGGGTTCTCCCCAGGCCCTTTTAGCAGGGCGCCCCACCCAGCACTTTTCAGCACCCACCCGGCTGTTTTTGGGTGGTTACCAAAGAGTTTGGTCACAATACAGGGGCTGCCACCCACCTACAATTTCTTCCCACCCGGCTAAAAAAAAATTCTGGGTTGAGCACTGTATATGAACTATATAAGTATAGAGGATAGCAGATCAATAATAAAACATACATGTGAAAAAGTGTTAATTAAAGAGTTGTCTTATCAAATCTAAGCGTCTCCGAAAAATTACCCGACACTTTTCCCCAAATCAATGGCTTCCTCGGGGGATCAAGAGACTTGAGTAGATTTATATGAAAATAAAGAGAGTGTATCAAAAGTCATAAAGTGAGAGAAAGGAATCGAAGTAATGTTGTGAAAGATACCAAAGTAGAGAGACAAATTAAGGATATATCCAGAGTAATGTAGTAATCGTTATATGCGTTTATATCTGTTGTAGAGATAGACTTTATGGATAGTGTGGAATGACCAGTCCTGAAGGGATGGTGGTGATCACAAAATGGCACCTATGTCAGGAGAACATAAGCTTCCGAGGACACATCTGTTCATAGATAGTGTGGTATAGAAGGTGAACAAAATCCTATCGGCAGCCTTCCAGAACACAACAAACATACTGGTCGGCTAATTGGGTTTCAAAGAAAGCAGGACCAGGGTGAGCATGGCGATCATCTAACACATACTATGCAGGTATAATCAGTAGGTGGAATACAGCTAGATTTATTTTTGGCCTATTGATTGATGGCCATGGTCAGTGTTTTCTGTACAACGCATATCATGCAGCTACTGTATACAATGAGAAGAATGAACATTTAGGGATGCTTTCTATATCCTACTCTACATTAATTTGATATAAATCAGGTACTGGCCACCTTTATACCTATTTATCCAGATAGAAGCTGAGGGAATACTTTCTCTTCTTTTATATACATTGATATAAATCAGTCTCTGAAGATTTACCTGTGCTGAGAGAAAAACATGGCAGCTTTAGTTTTCAGCCATAGGAATGAATGGAACAAGTGACAAGAAGTGCCATAGGCGCTGATTATGGTTGGGACTTTCAGTGCACAGACTGGGCAGTGCCAGCCAAGGCCACATAATGAAGATTTTGGGACCCGGGAGTGACATTCCATGCATTTTACTGTAGGGGGTGCTGTGATATTTAGGGTCCTTTTAGACTTATCCTCACATGTGGGTGCTTAGAAGGTGCATTGTGGTGTGATTATGACATAATGGCATTGTATCACACACAAGCCCAGGATGTGCCATTACCATATGATGAAGTAACGTGTGTGAATGTTCCATTACATAGGTCCAAATAGATCCGTAACAAGCCACTTCAATAAAATTGTCTTATGGAGAATAAGAGCACTTATATGTCCGACTTAACCTAACCCCTCTTCATAGACAAGTTATTATTATTAACTTGTATTTATAAAGCGCCTTTATATTACGCAGCGCTGTACAAAGTCCATAGCCATCACTAACTGTCCCTCAGAGGGGTTCACAACCTAATGTCCCTACCATAGTCATATGTCATTAACACAGTCGAAGGCCAATTTAAGGGAAGCCAATTAACCTCACTGCATGTTTTTGGAATGTAGGAGGTAACCCATGCAGACACAGGAAGAACCTGCAAACTCCATGCAGATAGTGCCCTGGCTGAGATTTGAACCTGGGACCTAGCGCTGCAAAGGCCAGAGTGCAAACCCCAGTAACGCTGTTACTCCAATACTCACCCTAATCCAAGGGTTGCAATTCTGATGTTTGCTTACGCTCAGTGCTGCAAGTCCTGGCCCTGCCTGCTCTTTAAAGTTTTAGAAATGTCCATGGGACCATAGAAGTCTTTGTGGCACTTACTGTATGCAGGGGCACAGCCAGGACATAGGGGTGCTGCACTGCTAGGGGTAGACAGACAGAAATTGCAACCAACAAATGCATCTATGAAGGAGGTTAAATCCGGGATGGGGGCAGAAAGGATAAAGGACCCTTCTGCTCCAGAAGTAAAAAACAAATCATAGTGCCGGCTGGTATTATTAAATAAGAACCTAGCAAGTTTTTATTGAGCTACCCCAAACTGAAGCTGAAGGATGCCTTGTAAATCTTGCTGTACCAGGGGGCCAGGCGTGTGCAAAGCTTGTTCCAAAAAAGACCAAATGGCTCCAGGACGACCTTCATACATTATTTACAGTCTGGTGCACAGTGACTCATGTGGCAGGGCCAGACACACCTCAGGCCAGGGAGGACTCTGCACTCCCCACACCCTCCATTCTTCTCAAGCATTTTGTTCAATTAAATATGAATTTAAGGACTTGCAACTGAATCCAGATTGGGGATGTGCCGGAATTCTAATCTAACCACAGAGATCACTGCAGCATCCGAGGTCATGTGGCAAGCCGGTACCTATGTGTACTGATAGCTGGGCTCACAGAGGAACATGATTACTAGCACGGTGGCTCAGGGGTTAGCACTCCAGCCCTTGCAGCGCTAGGTCCTAGGTTCGAATCTCAGCCAGGTCACTATCTGCATGGAGTTTGCAGGTTCTCCCTGTGTCTGCGTTGGTTTCCTCCGGGTACTCCGGTTTCCTCCCACATCCCAAAAACATGCAGTTAGGTTAATTGGCTTCCCCCTAAATTGACCTTAGACTACACTAATGACATATGACTATAGTAGGGACATTAGATTGTGAGCTCCTTTGAGGGACAGTTAGTGACATGACTTTGTACAGCGCTGCGTAATATGATGGCGCTATGTAAACACTGTGTAATAATAATAATGCGCTGAAAATGCCGGTTGCCTGCCGGTCCCTGAATTCAACGTCATTAAAGGAGAACTAAACAAAAGTTTTTAACCTAATTTTTTTCCTACTATCAGAAAAAGGCTGACCGCATTGTGCAGTAACAGGTTGTCATTTTGGAGACATTGTGTGACCCCCCCGCCCCCATGTCTTCCCTTCACAGCTCCTGTACTCTACTGCAGGTTTTTTTTTTTTTAATGTGACAGCCGATCCTGGAATGCTCAAAGTAAAGCACTTCCAGGATCAATGAAGGGGATGCTGGAGGGAAGATTTAATCAGGGGAGGCCGGAGGGCAAATTTATTGAGGGGAAGGCTGGAGGGCAAATTTATTGAAGGGAGGCCGGAGGGCAAATTTATTGAGGGGAAGGCTGGAGGGCAAATTTATTGAAGGGAAGGCTGGAGGGCAAATTTATTGAGGGGAGGCCGGAGGGCAAATTTATTGAGGGGA
>NC_092871.1:9986578-10047703 GCF_032062135.1 Pyxicephalus adspersus
TGGATGGGGACCCAGTGTTCTCCCTCGGCCTCTTTTAGCTGGGCGCACCACCCAGCACTTTCCAGTGCCCACCCGGCCAGTGTTTCAGGTTTTAACCCTTTTAGCAGGTTTTAACCCTTTCAATGCCATTGCTTGCGGTATCAGTCCGGTATTCTACACAGACTTTTTTAAGCAGTATGGGAAGAAGCTGTAGGCGGGTGGCAGTCTTTGTATTGTGACCCAACTCATCACTAACCACCCAAAAACAGCATTTACTGAAAAGTGCCGGGTGGTGCGCCCAGCTAAAAGGGGCTGGAGGGAACACTGATGTTTGATCTTCTCCATAGGAATCCCATGTTCTCCCCGGAGTTTTTTTTTTTTTTTTTGTTTTATAAGCTGGGTGAAAAGAAATTGTAAGTGGGTGGCAGCCCCGGAATTGTGACCCAGCTCCTCCGTAACCACCCAAAAACAGGGGGGTGGTTACAGAAAAGTGCCGGGTGGTGCACCCATCTAAAAGAGCCCGGGGAGATCACTGTATGGTCAGAGAATCTATCATCATGCAGGGCAAGGTGCCAAAATCTCTGCAAATCACCCCACAGACCAGCTCATACACACCTGACCGCAGCTCCCTCGCAGCTTGTTTGCAGCTCTGCAGTCAGACTAATGTTGGTGATGTCGCTCACTGGTCATGTGACAATGCGGGGGTCTAGTAACTCGGAACAGATGTATAGAAGGAGAGAGCGCCATCATTTGGCTATGAAGATAATTTGGAATGATTGTTCATCAAGGTGACCCGACTATTGGTTGCTTCTGCATCTCCGCAGTCTTAGCATGACGCCGTCATTAATAAAATTCCACCTTACGTTTCTATGATCAGCCCGGCCATTATCCGGAAAGGGACAGGCGATGTCCCATCGGCAATAATGCGACTTGCCAACCTGATTTGGGTTGCAGGCGGTAAAGCTGAGCATGTCAGGGAAACCCGGCAATCCTGGCTTGCTCTGCATGTACCGGGCGTTATGTCACCCAATCAGGATGGCAAAGATCACCTGTAGGAAAAGAAAGATGGCGGCCAGCAGTGGAATGCGGATAAGCGAGTCACACAGATTTATGTCAGCTTGAATATGTGACAACAATTATACATAAATATATAATTGTTCTGAATTGCGATTGGTTTTCCGACACACACATAGCTATTGGTTGCACCAATCGGAAGCGACGGTTCCAATACCGCTGCAGCCGATCGACCAATCAAAAACAAACTGGTGAAATTGACAGCAAATCAGCATGGAAGGTTCAAGATTGACCGCGAACGCCCCAAGGAGGGTCTCTCAGTATCAATGCATTAAATATACATTGATAGGTGTATGGCCACCATGACACTACTAGTGACCCCACTCTAATCAACATGACATTAAAACAACACCACAGACAGGTCCTCTTACCAATACAAATGTCCACACACACTGACCACCGGCTCCCGGGCCGTCTCCAAGCAGATATTACATTCATAAGCCGCCCCGGGGCTGCCAGCAGCCGCCGCCATGGCAACCGTGAGACCGGAACCTAGCCGGACACCGGGCGGAGCCTCGCGACAGACGTCAAGCAGCCGATTGGGCGACGCAGCGGTAAAAGTCGCGCATTCTATTGGTCGAGCGACCCTTACATCACGACTTAAAAAGCGCTCATTGGATGAGCTTGTTCCGCCTTCTCCGCGTGATGCAAGAATGTGTAATTCAGAGAAGACAGCCTTGATAGGCTGCACGGGAGGAAAGGGAGGATCTGATTGGCCGGAAGGGCTGTGTGTCATATTGGTTTTTTTTTGTCCCACACGGTTATGCAATTAAATGTCATAGTTATTTTTTTCAAACAACTTTATTGATTCGCAGGGACAGAACATAAATTGTGTAAACAAAATAGAATATTAGGAATTGGAACATCACCAAGGACTGGTGGGTCAAATATGGTTATCATCTCCAAATACTTAATGTGGAGGCAATAAGATAACATATAGAACAGGAAAGACATAAATATTACATAATGAATGTGGTCAGTGTCAGCAGACGTTGGTATTTTGGTCTGTGGCCCAGGTTTGCACCACTTCCTGTTTTATGACAACCACATTGAAAATAAGGGTTGTGGTTGTCACCAGGACAGGAAGGCCCTGATAATAATCTAAGGGGTTAACCCTTCTCTGCTCAACCGAAAATGTTCTTGTCTTTCCTGTTTGAATGATTCGACTTCATTGGCCTACAAATCTAAAGAATATATTTATGACACTGAGTAGCTACAACCTACCATTAACAATGTCTGTTTCACCACTTAATATTAATTTAATCTGCACTTACAATTCTCTCTTTATCCATCGGCATAGTTTCCCTAATGCAGCTTCCTGTGATGGTGACAACGATGCTGCACCGCTCCAGAATTTTGAGCGGAGTTGTTACTCCCATGTAGGAGGGGCCTGCTAGTACTACAGGTGGATGAGAATATGTTGTAGGGGTGCGGCTTTCAGCATTATCTCTGCCTGTAGCTTGTCAATAAGCATCAAGCTACACCCAGTGATTTCTAGCATGGAAGCACCGCCTCCTTTACTTAACCCCTCCCACTGGGAGCTGCAGTGTCTGGAAGGGAAGTAAGTGAGACACAAAGGGGGATTTGGCTCATTCCGGGAAAGATTTATTTATTGTTTCACATAAGAACTATATTTAGAATATTTAGAATGTCTTATAGAAGATACTGGCGACTTGCTGATTGGCTGGCTGCTGATGGTGAATCCCCCTCATTCTCTTCTTATTTGTGCAGCATCACACATTTCTAATTCTCACTCTTCTGCCATGATGTCCTTTGTTTTCATGATCCCTGTTTTCTGCTTGTTTCTTCCCAGATCTGCAACCTGCAAGGCTGACGCTCCCTGCTGATTGGACGATGACTCCAGGTAAGTGTCCATGCTAGATTTGTAGATGTTAGAATAGAAGACAGCATTTGGCAGGGGAAGGCTGTGCCAGGCCTGTGGACCTCATTAGGACTGCTGTGTCTAAAGCTGGGCCCCATACTAGGTAAACTTGCTGGGGCCCCATCCCTCATGCCCCCCCCCCCCTCCAAGCATTGGAGAACTAAAGCTATTATGATCCAGGGCTAGAACAGAAAAGCAGCGCAACATAAAGGAGGTTGAACGCGACCACTAAACTTCCATGAGTGCTGCCCAGTGCTAGTCAATAGGAATCTGATGAGGTCAAACACAGGAAATCAATGTCCACTGACACCCTAAATCAGCAGGGGGTGTTTTGGACTTCTGCAAAGAGACCACTGCTTCCACACAGAGAACAAGGGTCATGTTTATGGCATACTGGCAGTACACAGGCTTTCCTATTGGCCTATGGCTACTTTATACAGAAATCAAACTTTATTTGAAGGATAAATACCAATAGTCCTGCTTTGTAGCCCAGGACCCTGGGGGCCCAACCACAAGCTGGAGCATTGTATAGATGGAGCGAGGGGTTAGGTAAGTCAAAGCCCTAGACATAAGCATTTACCCGTTGTATTTTGGGACTGGGGGGGTTGATTTTGTACCGTAAATTTCACCTTCATGGGTTTCCCAGTTCCCTGTAATTATTAGGATTATTCACTTTTTGATGCAAATATGACAATGCCCTGATGGATGAATGTCAGGTGAACTGGTGACCATCACGTGCTGTGAGGATTAGGCTGCCAATGTATAAAACACTCTGCGGGGTCATGTCACATGAGAAAGTTTTGATGGCATGGCATGGTACTACCGGTCACATGACTCGTTCTTGACATTCCTGTCGCGTATGGTCTGATCTGCAGGTGGGGCCGAGCTGCAACCAGAATTTTTTTTCTTTATTTAAACTTTATTCAGTTTTTTTTCTGACAGGTAACAACTTTCAGAGAGGAGATCAGCCTGCGGGGTGCTGCCATTAGGAATAAGGACGTCCAAGCCTATGGTAGGATCATAAAGTTTTTAATGTTTTGCACTTTGCTGAACAAGTAATCCAATCACATGAGCAGGAAGTGAGATTTCCGGGGATACTCTGTACTTATATTGTGGTTAGATCTCCCCGAGTCTTGCTGTGGCTGCTGATTACAATGCACTGTGCAGCAATTATCGGCTTCTTTTCATTTAGCACACTAATAAATTTTTTTTGAGGAAGGAAGAAAGTCTTTGCTTTTAATACTTCACATTTCTGTAAAAATAGAATTTCCTATTTGCAAAGCTGCAGTTCAGTGCACTTTAAAAAATTCAGAATGGACCACATTTGTTGTGTATATGAGGTGGCATTGCATATGGCAGCCCAATCACATGGCAGTAAGCAGCCAATGTCCAATGCTAATAACAACATAACATTCCTGTGCAATACAAATTGGAGACAATCCAACACATCCTCCTGATAACAGATTAACAAATTGTACAGAACATTATCTTACTATTGGCTAACAGGTGGACATGTGATTGGTGGATGTGACCTTTGATTGATATGTAACCTTTGGAATTGGGATATTCCTAATAAATGCAACCGGTGTGGAAATTTGACGTTTAAGCTCACAATGATGTCCAGAGCCGGGCCCAGGAGGGCTGAATACACTGCATGGTTTAGAAGCAGCGGCCCCATAGAGGTCAATGGCAGAAGTAGGAGTACAATGGGGACAGATCTATGGAGGGGCTACGAATGCCCGCCAATTATATCCGTGTATGGGACTGATAGATGATATTCACATTGCACCTAATAATGGCCACACAGCAAAAGACTGATATTATATACAAGATGTACAGGCCTTTAGGGCAGTTTTGTGATCCAGATGGCTGTGCTGCATGGACAGGTGGGTAACCAATTTTCTTTAATATTTATAGACAATATAACTTGGCCACCACTTGGACCAGAGTTTCTCTACCAGGGTTCCTTTGGAGGTTGCTGGGGGTTCCTTGAGCAATGAGCAATTTGTACCTCTCAGGTCAGTTTAAGTGACACCAATGATTATTTTGGGTATTTATTGATTATCTGTAAGGGTGACGTTCCCACTGGCCAGCAATGTAAGAGGAATTCTTCTTACTGACCATCATACTAATATACTGTGAGCTGTGGATATAAGAATTAAAGAGTTTTCCCATGTTAAATAAATCGAGACTCGCATAGTAAAGCAGTAATTAACCCAGAAATTTCTTTTTAAGCTGGGTGGGAAGAAACCACCTAAAAACAGCGGGGTGATTAGTGAATAGTGCCGGGTGGTGCACCCAGGTAAAAGGAGCTAGGGAGAACTCCGGTAAAATATCAGTAGCATGGTGCTCTCACCTTCACCGTTTACACAACACAGCCCTGGGTGCCCCACACCCCTACCTGCCCTTTTTTTCCTGGTGTGCGTGGGGATTATGGGAAGCCAACAGAAAACTGATTTCAGCTACTTCTAATATTGTTTATGAGAATGGGGTAGCAGGCGGGTAAACTACCTCTGCAGATTTCTTCCCTCTTTATGAACTTCTGCTAAGGTGCCCCAAGTGCCCGCTGTTACTCCCTACCCTTCAGCACAGGCCTGCCAGAATTAACTTAATTTTTTAAAGCTTTCCAATACTGAAGAAAATAGACTATCATTGGAGAACCTGGGGGATCCAGCAAGCCTGGAATGGATTTGGTTTCAAGAATGAAAACATTTGTTATCTAATAAAAAATCTAGAACAAACCAATTCCAGGTTTCATCAGCTTCTCCCATGATATTCTATCTTCCGCAGTCTTGGAAAGCTTCAATAAATCAGGCCCATTATCTTTAATAGGGAGGGGATCGCATCATACAGAATCATGTGACACAAGGCTGCAGTCCCGAGACTCCTCTGTCAAATAGGTTAAATAACAAGCACCCCATAAAGGTCCTTAGACCCCCCTAGCTAGAGATAAAGTATTTTTATAACATTCGGACCCCCAGTTATAAGTACGCATTAAATAATAGCAATGGCACCCAAGACTGCTGCGTATCTGCAAATTATATCATCATATATAGGGGGACACACACGTCAGATGGCATGCAACAGAAACCGGCCAGCATTCTACGTTCAGGATCTGAGAACATAAAATGATCGTTTCCTCCCTTTACACTGACAATTTATGTGTTTTTCTTCTCTTTACATCATTTCCTGGATAATCCGTTAGCAGGTGGTGATCTGATTGATGCAGATGTTTGTTGTCTATTCCTTGTATTAGCAAACCTGTGGATACATTTCTCTTTGTTTTGCTATTGTGGATGTAGTTGTTGTGTTAATATTATTAATAAACAGGATTTATATAGCGCCAACATATTATGCAGCACTGTACATTAAATAGGGGTTGCAAATGACAGACAGATAAAGACAGTGACACAGGAGGGGAAGACCCTGCCCCGAAGAGCTTACAATCTATTTTACTGGTTCAGCGTTTTTTTAAGGGTTTTGTGTTTTTTATGTTTTATTTACCAGTAGGTGGCGTTCACACACGGCTGATGGCAGGCAATAGATCTGATATATAAAGGATGCAGCAGTAAAGGATTACCCAGCCCTTCCTTACCCTATGCCAGGGGTTCTTAACCTTTTGATGACTCCAGACCCCAATGGATTTTCCAATATGGTCCCATATCCCCTTTACTAGACTGTCAAAATAATTATCACCATTCCTTATATTAGTTGCCAGTATGACTTCCAAATATGTCAACAACTTGAATTTGCTGTACTTTAGATTTGGATAGCTAGGAAGAGAACATGAAATAAAATCATAAGCATTGATAACTTTATCATATTTATTACAAAAAGCAAAATGAAAAATGACAAATATACAAACTACAACTATTTTACAATATAACTTTGATTCACCTGTTTCAGATTATAAACCAATGATTTTACTTCTTACAGTTGAGTATTACACAAAAGAAGAAAAACCTAAATGTGCAAGTTTTTCAATATCTCGAACACATAACACAGACTTTCATTATTCTAGTGAGATATTTGTTGTTGTTTTCATGCAATCAAGGCATAGAATCGGGGTACAGTTACAGACGAAGCTACTCGCATGTCATCGGACACATCAAGTCGATTTCTCCACTCTGATTTCAGATTTAATAATGTACCCAAGTATAAATGAATACATTAAATAAATAGCAGTACTCAGAGATCGAGTCCCATACCCCCAGCATTTGGTTCCCATACCCCCAAGAGGTATGGATACCCCCAGTTAGGAACCCCTGCCCTAGAGAGAAGTGCCGGGTGGGTATGTCCTTGGCACTAAGGTTGTCAGGTGTTTGCAGAGAGGTCAAACACCCTGTGTATAAAGCTGCGTACACACTTCCAATTTTTATCGTTGGAAATGAACGACGAACGAACGACCGATTGGCCAAAAATCGTTCGTAAAAAAAGTAACCAACGACGCCGACGAACGAGGATAGTCGTTGGAAATGAACGGCCGGACCGGCGGATCAGATTGGACGACGATCGTTGACCATCTATCGTGTGTACGGTCGTTCAGTGATCGTCCATGGTCTGAGCATGCGCAATGAACGAATGTTCGCTCACTTCCTGTGGTGCACGTCACTTCCTGTATCGTTCAAAGGATCGCATCTATCGTGTGTACAATATCTTTGAACGATCGTGTCGTTATCTGTATGTACAGGATCGGTGCTATACGATCGTTCGCAGATATCGTGCAGGATCGTTTGTCGTTCGTTTACCAACGATAAAAATTGGAAGTGTGTACGTAGCTTTAGAAAGGCTTCAAGAACGCTGCTTGTAGCTTTCTAAAATATTTAGCTGTGCACATCCTGAGGGTTCTTTCCACTAATGTGTTACGATTACACTAGTACTAGTACACTAGCACGCGCTTGTGCACTGCAATGCCAATTATTTTTAATTGGCACCTCAAACACACATGCAATGCAATCAAAGCTTGGAACACTTTGGCTTAAAATCAATCAGCAGTAACAGGTTTAAGCAAGATGATTGGCATGAAGAGGGTAAATCTCCAGGCAATGGGCATGCCACGTGCAGCTGCCAGGGATCAGAGTGCATTAAAGACTAAGAACAGCAAAGATCAGGGACCACAATGCCTTGCAGGAGCAAGACTACACCACCCACAATGCTTTGCTGTGGCTCCTCCCTGGGGGTGACTGTGCCTCTTCATTCATCTGCAGATAAGATTGGGCATCTCAGGTCTATGATCCCCCTCCTCTCTTCCTGCCCTGGGGTGTTCCCCCTTTAAGCCTCCCATCAATTCTCTTTTTGTATTTGTTCTCCCCCCTCCTGCACTCCTCCCCACTCTCCCTCCACTGCCCCTTTCCCTCCTTTTTCCTGCCTGTGCTGTCATTGTGATCTCTTCCTCCCACCTGATCCTGCTTTTCCTGCCTCTTTACCATTCCAATTACCCCTCTGGCCATTCTATATCCCCCTTCCCTCCCCCTCTTTACCCTGCTCAGGGGCAGCTGATCTTGGACCTGGATTGCAGCTTTTTTGGCTCTGGAGGAAGGAGAGGGGGCCCTGGGTTTGTGGTTGCCCCCATTGATCCAGGTACTAACGGGTTAATCATTGCTGCTTTATTGTCACAGGTATGTCAGCTTTATGGAAGAATATTACATTCATGGGAGGTATAGGAAATGTAAAATGATTGGAGGGGTCAGAATGAGAAAAAAGTTTTGTCATTTTAGTCTTTGGGGGCTCAGAATGGTGGTGAGATTGGTTATGTTTGATTGGTAGATCTACAGGAACTGAGGATCCATTGCACCACCTGAACATGGACAAGGGCCAGCGAGGAACTACAAGGACCAGCATGCTGTGGTGAGGAACTACAAATACTGCCATGTTGTTGTAAGAGTCTTTGTATCCTTTTAAGGATCTACAAAAGCCAGCATACTGGTAACAAATACCTACCTTCTTGAAAACCCACATGGACTGTTTTGCTTTGCTGAGGAACTACAAGAGTCAGCATGTTCTGGTGTAGACGTGTTTGAGCCAGTGTGTCTTACTGATGAACTACAAAAGCCAGTGCACCCTGCTTGGGACATTAGAAGCCAGTATTCATTGAAAAAGTGCCAGCGTGCCCTTCTATGTAACAACATTGGTAGACATGAGGACCAACATGGACTGTTTTGCCCTTCTGAGGAACTACAAGAGCCAGCATGGTCTGGTGTAGATGTGTTTGAGGAATGCCTTGCTGAGGAACCACAAAAGCCAGTGCACCTTGCCTGGGAACATTATAAGCCAGTATTGTATAAGTGCCAGTGTGCCCTTCTATGTAACGACATGGGCAACCATGCCTTGATGAGGACCAACATGGTGAGTTGTGGCTTGCTGAGGAACTACAAGAGCCAGCATGTTCTGGTGGGGATGTATTTGGAGCAGCGTGCCTTACTGAGGAACTACAAAAGCTGTGAGAACTTCAAGCACCAGCTTGCACTGTAAAGCAAGCGCCAGTGTGATCTTCTATATAACAAGAACACTTGAAGACCTTCATTGGCTAGAGTGCCCTGTTGAGGAACTACAAGAGCCAGCATGTTCTAGAAGTATTTCCCATTGCTGAGGAACTACAAAAGCCAGTGAACCTTATCTGGGAACCTCAAATGCCATCTTGCAGCGTTAGACAAATGCCAATCTGCCCTACTAAGTAACCCCTAAGCCAGCATGCTTTAGAAGTATTTGGTGCCTTGTTGAGGAACTACAAATCCAGTGCCCGTTACTTAGGAGCTACAAGAGCCAGCATGGTCTGTTAGTAAAGCCAGGGCACCTTACAAAATAACAACTTGCTTTGCCTATGATCCGGTGTGTTAAGGAACCTTTTCATGGAACTACAATGCACCCTGAAGAACACCCAGCGAACCCCGGCAGCAGTGGCACAACTGCTGTTGTCATCTGCTGACTCTTTATAGCTGGCACAGGAAAGCTGATCAGTATCTGGCGGGTCATGCTGGTACTTGTAGTTCCACTTTATGCCATCGTTGGCCAGCCCTGGCTAGGAGGGCAGCAATGTGGGCACAGGGTTTGTAGGGGAAAGTGAAGCCCCTGGGCACAGACAAGGCAGCTGTCATTGAGAAGAGGAGGGCACACATTGAGGAGGGGGCAGAGGGAGGAAGCAGAGAGATCTGTGTCACTGTACAGCCATACATCACACATCTCATGTAGGTGTCTACAATGTATAAGGGGCTGGATCAATGCCTCCAATCCTCTGTCTTCTCTCATTCCAGGCAATACTGAAGCACAGCAGGAAGAACAGAAGCCTGACTGGGACCCTCTGTGTTCAGGTTAGTCATGGTGGCGGCAGGAGGGGGCAAGACTGCTGCGTATCTGCAAATTATATCATCATATATAGGGGGACACACACGCCAGATGGCATGCAACAGAAACCGGCCAGCATTCTACGTTCAGGATCTGAGAACATAAAATGATCGTTTCCTCCTTTACACTGACAATTTATGTGTTTTTCTTCTCTTTACATCATTTCCTGGATAATCCGTTAGCAGGCGGTGATCTGATTGATGCAGATGTTTGTTGTCTTTTCCTTGTATTAGAAAACCTGTGGATACATTTCTCTTTGTTTTGCTATTCTGTATCCAGTTGTTGTGGTATTATTATTATTATTATTATTATTAATAAACAGGATTTATATAGCGCCAACATATTACGCAGCGCTGTACATTAAATAGGGATTGCAAATGACAGACGGATACAGACAGTGACACAGGAGGAGGAGAGGACCCTGCCCAGAAGAGCTTACAATCTAAAGCGTGGGGGAGCAGCATACAATAGGAGGGGGGTAAATGTCTTAATAGTTACACCTCATTCAGTGACCATGTTACCAAGAGGAGATATGCGGGGCTCAAACTTGTGGAGAATGTTACCCCTGGGGGCAAAAACGATTTATATCATCGAGCGCTTGGTGTCTCAGCATGTTGGTGGATAACATCTCACGGTTCGCTTGTTTATCTGTTGCATGGACTCCGTGGGTTTGTGTCCTCTTTTTTTCCATCTTTATTGTGATTTTAGTATGATGGTACCCAGACTTCAGTTACAGGAGGGTACCGTGGTGGCCAATGGGTGCAAGAACGTTTTTTGGGCCCCAAGCAAAATCATTTACATGGTTGATGAAGAAAAGCCTTTGTGCTCTCTCGAGCTTTTTATGGTTTATTAGTGTGGACTTTTTTAACATGGAGGAACCCTTAAAATAACTTTTCAGGTCTTCAGGGATCCCCTTCTATAATTATTATATCCACAGATCACAGTACATTAGTGTGGTGATCAGTGGGAAGAATGTTATTATTATTACACAGTATTTATACTGAGGGGAAACCAATTAAACCTAAATGCATGTTTTTGGAATGTGGGAGGAAACCAGAGGAAACCCACATGGGGAGAACCTGCAAACTCCATGCAAATAGAGTCCTGGTCGAGGTTCGAACCTGAGAGCAAGCAAAGGCCACAGTGCTAACCACTGAGCCATCGTGCCTCCAAAAAGATCATTGGTCTCACTTGAATGGACATGAGAAGCACAAACTACCTATTGCTCAAATAACCCTAAAAACTTGTGGAAGATGCCTGGTTGAGAAACTCTGGTTTAAATTATGGAGTCAGAATGTCAACCTTCCATTTACTTTCGTCTAAAGAATATTGGAACATAAACTGACAGATGGCACCACGTCGGTCAGGCAGTAAAGGAGATGCTCGCGGCTGATCACCACCAGTGGGACATATTAGGAGTGAGGACTTCTCATATGCAAAGGATATCACCAGAGGGTTGCCAGGATTTATATGACCCAAAGCTACTATTAATGGGCCCCCAAATCCTGCAGGGCCCCAGCACACCTTAATGGTCTGCCCTGCCCTGGACAGATATCGGCCTGCTCTCCCGGTGCACACATCTGTCTATGTATAGGGAGTGTTCCTATGTGTTTACATATTTGTACTTGTGGGAGTAAGCTGGATTTCTGGTAACTGTTTATTGGGGAAGATTGCTTTGTGGCTTGCTGTGGAATCTAAAAATGTAGTTTTGTAAATTCTTACTGAATCTGACTTATTTTAGTAGGGCAAATAGCAAAGAACAGAAACCCATAGGAACCAACCGGCAATTATTATTCATTGGGCAGCATGGTAGCCCAGGGGTTAGCACTCAGGCCCTTTCAACGATAGATCCCAGGTTTGAATCTCTGCCAGGACTCTATCTGCATGGAGTTTGCAGGTTTTCCCCTTGTCTGCGTGGCTTTCCTTGGGGTACCCCGGTTTCCTCCCACATTCCAAAATTAGGTTAGGTTAATTGGCTTCCCCCCAAATTGACCTTAGCCTGTATTAATGACATGGTGGGGACATTGGATTGTGAGCTCATTTGAGGGACAGCTAGTGACATGACTATGGACTTTGTACAGCGCTGCATAATATGTTGGCGTTATATAAATGCTGTGTAATAATAATAATAATTGTTCCAAGGTTAATGGAAGCTGTCCGTGGGGTGCTGGGGATGGGATGGGCCATATTCCCTATACACCCTACAAATACTAGAAGTTAGGGGTTATACCCTATTTCATACAAGTCAAAAACTGTTGGGTGCAGTCAGTGTTGTGGCAATATGTCGGCATCCTTACAATTCTGTTTGCTTATAAACAGGAGGCTGCAATGTGTCCAATGTGTCTTCTGTGCAGGAATGATATAGAATACCTTATATATATATATGTGTGTGTGTGTATATATATATATATATATATATATATATATATATATATAACATACCCCAAAACTTGAGGTTCACAGCGACTGAGAACCTGGCAGACGTGCAGACGTTTGTTTATAAAGCATTAGGTTACTATGTGTAGTAAGTGTGAGGGGTTGTGTGGGGTTTGGATTTCAGATCCGTTGTTTATTGCAGCAATTGGGGCCTAAAATATATCTGATTCATGTAAAGTGAATCTACGGGATTGTAGTGGGGGCGGTGATTTAGTAAACCAGGAAAGGACAAACCGACATACAGTAAATTTAAGGAAACAAATCTAGTGGCCAGATATCAGAGGAGGTCAGGCTGAGCAGATGGCAGCAATAATATTTTAGGCTTGGACACGTTGAATACCCAGAGATGGTTACATGACAAAGCTGCTTTGATTGTCATACACATTATACAGTTATGTGAGGATGGACTGAGCCGAATCCTGGAAAATGAGACGGTTTAGGGCTCCTTTGTGGTGGGGTAATGCTGCTTGGTAATATCTGTTACATCATGGCAGCTGGTTAATAATGAATGGGCCAACGTACCCTAAAAAAACCCTCATACAAAACATTTCCAAATAACAATTGAAGGGAGGGAATCATACATATGGAATACCCGATTGCATTTAAAATATTGCCATACACAGGGAGGGAAAGGGAGGAAAGAAACTAACACAACCCCTTGTAGCTAATGAAATGCACCGTTGTGCATTGTTGTGTTTTGAGAAGCACTACCACTCAGGTGCGTTACCTAGTTTAGGTGCCATTCAAAGTAAATGGTGCAGCAATGCATGTAAAGTGTGTTATTGCACGTTGCATGTGTTCCTGCAGCTTGGAAGGTTAATTGGGCCCTGATGGGTGGTGGGCCCCCAGTACAATCGTGACAAGTCACAAGGATCACATTTAGCATTGAGTCATGCTGACTCCATGGTCTAGAATCCAAAAACCTTCTGAAAATAGAATTTAAGGTCTTACAACAGCTTTGGGCCAATAGTGAGACTCTGGTAAAGTAGGAGGGATGGGGACCTAACCTGACTTCTATAGACAAAGTCAGCATTTGGATAAAGATCTGCTGAGTATTTATTCATCATTGGCTCCATTTGAATTACCAAGGTACTTTAGGCCGCCCCTTTGTCACATGATTCCATTTCCCTTCCGAACAAACAAAGCTGTCCTGGTCATATTCCAGCCGTCAATGAGTTTTCGTCTCGTTGATATCTGTGATATGCAAATGGTAACACCTAATAACCGCTATCCTGGTTGGGTTCCAGGTATTAATCATTATCCTGTGTGGTATAATAGAAGCCTTAAGCAGTCTTATGAATGTTTTGGAAGTTAATGTAATTTTGGCAGAGTGCAGTTATTCCTAGAATGAAAAAAAAACCTCAAGGGGGAAGAAAGCCGGTTTAGGAAGTGTTGACTTTTTGCACAGCGTGAAACAGACCTGTCCGTGCCTGTTACCACGTGTACAATGCGGCGAGGAGAAGGCTTCGGGGAGGTGGAGGCAACTGACTTCAATCTTATGGTAAGGTTGTGTGTTTTAGCCGTCCGTCAGCTGCAACTAATTATGTGTTGTAAAACTAAATGAAATGATCCTGGGGGACCTGAGAGGACTTTCTTCCATTCTGAGTATTTATGTTACATTAGTGGAATAATTGTGCCTCTATAGGCTCTACCTGAATGAAGCTCACTGGGGGGTCGGCTAGGTTGGGCTTTCATCTGCAAAGCTGCCCCACTCAACAGATGCAAGCATACGGATTGTCTTGTGCAAGTGCATGCAAACTGCTAAACTTAACATGAAGATTTTCTGTAAGAAGCTTTTATACCCTGTTGTGGTTCAAAGCACAGAAATATAGAGCAGCCATCCTTATTCTACTAGGGTGCCTTCCTTGGTTGCTAGGGCAGTATTCTCCCCGGGAATTTTATTTAAACTGGTTGGGAAGAAACTGTAGGCAGGAGACAACCCCTGTATTGTGAACCACCCAAAAACAGCCATGTGGTTGCTGAAAAGTGCCGAGTGGTGCGCCCGGCTAAAAGGGGCTGGGGGGAACATTGTAGGGGTTCATTAAGCTGTGGTTTATTAACCTCCTATGCATAATCCTGACCCCAACGTCAATTGGTAGAGCCATTAGTGACCTGACCGATGATTTTGGTTGTCTAAGGGTTGCATTCTTCCTTCTGAACACAGATATAAGAGGCTTTCTTCTCCCATTTTTTATGAGTTTTCAAGTGTTAGGTTAAAAAGTTGAGAAAAGCTGCTGGAGGGTCACCTGAGTGACTTTTTTGGGCTGCTGACTTCCAAGATGGTGGAACCCAGCACCCGTCTCAAGGCTTTTTGGATGTCAATCTAAGGAAGTCTTTACAAGGTAACACTATGAATAACGTCAGCTAAATGTATATATAATCGTTCTGTCTTTCTAGTCAAGGTTTCTGTATTTGCAGCAAATAAAATATGCAGTAGGACCGTTGGACAAGTATCTGATTTGGAAGGGTTTCTGTGGCAGTGACACCTGTGATTATTGAAGGGTCTGTGCTTGTACCTGTTTGCAGCTAGGTAGTCCAAACTTGCTTGGATCGCTCGTATCATATTTGGCTTTTTTTTAGAGAATGGCGATCTCTGATGTACACCAACCCCTTGCTGCCAAGATGGAGTTTCAGGCTGTCCAATCTGTCATCAAATCTTTAGCTTAATTGTTTGAGCAAATTACTTTCTAATTATGTCTCCTTCCATTTAAAGTATATGTGTGGGCAGAAAATGCAACACATCTCTATAATTCATGCACATTCCCCCCATTCAAGCTCTTCTCTTCTTGTTTCAGCGGACAACATTGTGCTTCTGCTGCTCTCTACCAAAAATTCCGGACCAATAGATTTCTTTTCTGATGGCTGGACCCAAGAATCCCGGGCATGGGGTTCTTGGCAGAGGTAGTTCTGGGAGGGAGTGGGGTGCTTGCATGTATAGATACTCCAATAGCTGCTCCAGCAATAATTTTGCAAGCTTGGAGTTATTAAAGTGGAGCTAAATTTATAAAATAAAAAACTGCAGCTAGGCTGGGTCCCTTATTGCAGAATGGAAAAGTGATGTCCCTGCTGCAATAAAAAAAAAAAAAACATACCTGTCCATATTGGTCTGGTGCGGGCAGCTCCTGTTTTGGGTGTCTGGGCCATCTTGACTGGCCAGGATAATATAACTCCTGCACATATGCATGCAGGAGCTCTTTCAGTGCCAACAGCCCTGGGGAATGCCAAGATATTCTGTATATCCAGGCATCCTGCACTGAGCTGCACATGCCACACTTGATGTTTTTGCTTTTACATGTGGGGCAGGGTCTTCTCCTCCTCCTGTGTCACTGTCTGTATCTGTCTGTCATTTGCAACCCCTATTTAATGTATAGCGCTGTGTAATATGTTGGGGCTATATAAATCCTGTATATTAATCATAATAATAATTTGTTTTAAACTGGTTAATAGTCATCAACCATAAGCCCTCAGGGTCTCTATGTTTGCAGCTATGCAGCCCCATGAGCTTTGTGCCCATGTAAATTGGGCTTTAATGAATGGGATCATTTGATGTAGCAAGATGGCTTGTGGTGTTTGCAATACTTCAAAAACAAGAAATGACCATTTATTCTTCTGGACAGCCCGCCAATTTACAAGCCCTTGGGACAGCATGGATGGGTGACATGTGAGGAGCTCATGGGAATTGGAGGTGTCTGTTTTTGCCTGCTGGGTTGCTTTGCTGGCAGATAGCAGTGGAAAAAGCACCTGCTGTTACCTGCCTAATAGGAAAGTGTCAGACGTAATAAGCTGCTGCAGGTGTCATTTTGGGCCACAGTCAGTGATGTGTATAGTTGCCCATAGACTGTTCTCTTCATAGCTTGGAGAGCCACCTGGAATCATAACCGATGCTACGTGCAATCATTACTGCATTTTCTTTCTGAAGAATTTTAAATGATATGTACCCCATGATGAATTTATATGTCATCACAGGTGATGGAAATTGTACAAAATTAGCAATAGCACAATATGCACTAAAGGGAGGCATCTTCATGGCCCCCTTACCCCTTTTTTTTTTTTTTTTGGATTAGTAACTTGTTATACCTTTGTGACGGCATTGCTGTTCCATTCATTTTCAACAGCTTTAACGCAGCTCCGTGCACGTGGGAATCAGCACAGCACAATGTACATTAATTCTCTGGCATCTTTTTCGGTGTTGTGCTATAGGGAAAAATTAGGCTTGGCCATTTTGGTACTTTGGTAATCTATTGCCTGCCTAGGGTATACCATGCCCGCCTAGGTGTGACCTGATGGGCCATATCTCCTCCCCATTATGCCATTGTGCCTGATTTCTTGAAGCTCTCCAAGGCTGGAGAGGATACACTTTCATCAGTGAAGACGGGTGATCCAGCAAACCTGGAATTAATTTCTTAAAAGTTATTTGTTAGCAAATGTTTCGAATCCTGGACCAGATCCATTATAGGTTTGCTGGACCACCCAGCTTCACTGATGAAAGTGTATCCTTTCCAGCCTTCGAGACCTTTCATAAATCCGGCCCATTATTTTGCTGTCAGGACGAGGAAGCATTTCCTTAGTCTCTACATCATGATCTGCAGCAATGCACCTTGTCTTTGTACAATTCTTCTTCCTTTAATATATTAGATAATGGTCCCGGACAAGCTATGTCTCCATAGAGACCAATCAGACGCTTCCTCTTACTGCACTTGGGAGAGAAAATCTAATTGGACACTTAGGGCAAAGCTAATGACTGTCTGAGACCGTTAGACCTGTTGGTACATTTCTTTCTAAGCTCTGCAAAATAAACCGTTCGTTCAATAGTCCCATTGTGTGGCTAACACAGACGGTTTAAATTCCAGACCCATTCCATCCAAAACTAAAATGACTTTGTGTTGTTATATCTTAAAGTGCTTAATATTTGTTAGTTCTGCATTCCATCGCTCCGTCTTCAAAGCTATTCTTTTCCCACAGGAGGATAATGACATCACAGCTACACATTCACTCACTCAGAGGCTTTTCATAAATAACCCAGATTCTTAGAAACTGTTGTGTCAGGGGAAAATTGTCCCAGTTGCATCTTTCTCAATAATTTGTGTATGTGATATTATATTTATATATATATATATATATATATAGAGAGAGAGAGAGAGAGATTTACACACTGATAGTTTAAATGTTTAGCACAATCTGCCTAATATTGTGTAGATCCCATTTGTGCCACCAAACAATTCATATCATCAGAAAAGGCCACCTTCTTCCAAAAATGCATGAGCCAATTGTCCAAAGATTAACTGTAGGCACTAATGTTGATGGACATCATAAATAATCCTTGGGCGCTGGTGCACTGGTCGTTCTTTCTTGGATAACTTTTGGTAAGTTTTACACACTACGTACTGGAACACCCACAAGACCTGCCATTTTGAACATTTTTTGTCATCTAGCCCAGAGGAGGACGTAGTGGGCCCCTGTTGGCTAAGGAGGGTTTAGGGCATCTTCCTATTAGCGCCACCTCCTTGATCTATCCATTTCTGTTTGGCCCTTGTCAAAAGTTATTCAGATCCCTGCACGTTTTTCCTGCTTCCAACACATCACCCTTGATGTTCAGTGCTGAAATTTGAATCCATGCCGGGGTTGGTAATCTAGTGTAGACCTTGATAAAGTATGGATGGTTATTAACCTGGCAAATTTTATTGTGATTCCATCTCATAAACCCCACTTTGTGTCTACGTATTCGTGGAGGCCCCTAATTCCCTACTATGGCATGGGTAGGCTGCAGTTGGCAAGCTTCATGGGTTGAGGAGAGGCGCCATTAACTGTACTTAGGATGTCTAACGCAGTGTGTTGGCCTAGTGGTTAGCATTGTGGTCTTGCAGCATTGGGGTTCTATCTTTTTTTATTCCCACCTGAGACTCCATGTCCTTGAGACTCCCTGCACAACTGAAAAGTATCAATGTACTTGCTCCGTAATAAGAGTTTTTATAAAGATATTGGATTTCTTAAACTGGAAGATGCATTTGCACCACTTTGCATATTTTGTCATATTTTATGATAAGTAAAAATGAGTTTTTGGTTAACCAAATCTCTTCAGGATGCATTGGAGTCCAAAGATAGATGGCAAACTAGTGGTCCATATTTGGTGGTCTGTAAGGGTGCAGTGGGTTCCAGATGCTCATTGAGTGGCTTTTAGTCCATTAGGCTTTTTTTGTACCTACAAATTTTTATGGATGCTTCTACATTCCAACCTTTTTTTAATTATTTTTATTATTAAGTACCGAACAGTGAAATTTTAGTAATTATTCATATTATGTTTTTCGGCTGCTTAATTTTAGGAAGCAACTAAATAATTGCTGGATAAATTCATGAAGCTCACGTGTGACTAGAATAGTATTAGTTGACTAATGCCTAAATGTATAAAAAACAATGGGTGTGATTTGTTAATGCTCTCAAAGACTGGAGAAGATGGACTATCGTGAAAGAACCTGGGTGATCCGGCCATAGTTTGCTTTAATAAGCCCATTGTTTTTACCTCTTCTTCTTTTTTGTTTTTTTTTTTTTTGTTTTGTTTTTTTTTGCTGTATAATTTTTGATGGTTGGCAAGACCAGAAGAGACAACTGATGGTTAAAAAGTTAGGAGATTCTCATGGTTCAAATAATTTTTTGACTCGGTCATCTGGCCCAGTGGTGGACATAAGCAATAGTGGGCCCCTGTTGGCTGAGGATGGTTTGGGGCATCTCTCCATTTGCACCACCGCCTTGATCTATCCATCCACAATGGGCCCTTTTAAAAAGTTTTTCAGATTCTTGCACGCTTTTTCTTCTTCCAACACATCACCATTGATGTTCAGGGCTGAAATATAAATCGGTGTCGGGGTTGGTAATGTACGTCTTTGCATTCAGCTGCCATATACACAGCAATGTACTTATTGTATTGTAGCGCACAAGATAAAGCATACATGTAAACCATCCGTGTTGAGCTGGAAGCCCGATCAATATGAACTTTCATCCCTAATACAACAGACCGTTGTGAACCAGCCCTAAAGCAAACCAATTGCTATGCCATGAAGCAGCCATCCAGCCTTGCTGTTTCTGTGCCGTGTCCTCCTATTCCCTCATCTGAGTTTCCAGGAGATCAGAATAGAAGCAGTTTAGGGATTACGGCTCTTCAGGTATCTTAGTATAATGAAACGTGAACCAAGCCTCGGCACAAGGGAGCAGATGTACGGTGACGATAAACTGCCTGCTGAGTTCCTTGGGATTCTGTGTGTGTGTGTCTGCAAGGAATTCTCAAGTAAACAGGACTGGAAAAGACGTCAGCAGCTGCGACACTGCGAGGGGGCGTGAGGTCTCTGCCATTGATTGGAGTGAGGTGGGGGCATTAGTGAGAGCAGACAAAGAGATCAGTCATGGGGAAAAATATGAGGGTAACAGAAGACGGGAATGCTGAGAGTAATGAGAGAAAAATGAAGCCGGGCAGGCCGCAGACAGGACACAATATATTGGTTGGGACACCATTATCAGGTCTGCCAAGCTTGTCCCTACAGAAGGGTTGTGGGTCACACCTGTTGTGTTCAGTCAAGAATTGGAGACATTGTTAGTGACTCAGCTTTCACATTCATCCTTTATTACTAAAACTTTGTGTTATTTATTATCTACCACCTTATGATGCTACAAAGACCAATTGGAGACACTTTTGTTGGTGGACATCATAAATAATCCCTGGGAACCTGTCACCCTGTTGCTGATTCAGTGGTCAATCTTTCTTGGACAACTTTTGGTAGGTATTATGCCCGGCGTACCGGGAACCCGCACAAAACCAGCCATTTTGAACATTTTTTTGACTCCCATCATTTAGCTCCGAGGCGGACGTAGCCAACAGTGGGCCACTGTTGGCTGAGAAGGGTTCAAGGCATCTCCTCATTTTCACCACCTCCTTTTCTAGCTATCACAATTTGGCCCTTGCCAAAAGTTGTTCAGATCTTTGCACGGTTTTTCTGCCTCCAACACATCACGATTGATGTTCAAAAATTTCCAACCATTGATACTTTCCTTACTCAATTATTGCCAGTGTTTGGGCCTGCCAATTGGATGTTTGGGCTCTAAGCCTAAAGATCACAGTTGATCCATCTACTCTACTAGAACCTGGATTGTGGGGGGCAGGAAGGTTCCTATTAGGAAAGGAGAAAGCAAATGGAAACAATTGTTGCTTTTATATGGACTTTAAAGTGGAACTAAACCCTGGAGATGCTCACCTGTACCCTGAAGATACTCACCTGTACCCATTCCATCATGGGCGCCATCTTCTCCCTTATTTTCCTTTGCATTCTGATCTTCAGCTATCTTGATTGGCTTGGCCGGGACATGCAGGTGTTTGTTCAGTCCAGGCACATGCAAGGGAAGCCGAGATTTCTGGATATCCTTAGAAAAGGGAATCCTTGGCAACAAGCATTAAGCTGCACATGAGCATGCACATCTTTGCAACTTTTGACAGATGAGATGGCGATCAGGCAGATAGGAGGGATTATTGCAGAAGGGGAATCACCCGTCCCCTTCTGCAATGATGTCCTGCCTGATGCCAAATTTTTAAAGTGGAACTTTGGTTCTACCTTAAGCTTTAAGACTGATCAGCTGCAGAGGAAAAACAAATGGGTGTTTGATCATTTGCCCAGACTATGTATATCAATCCATAATCTGAACAAGCACCAAAAGTACTTTATAAACCGCCTCCATTCACCTCCGTATCTGTGAGCAATGGAGACAAATTAGTTTCCAACGCTCACTGAAATCTTTGCTATTTTTTTAAGAGAACAAAATCTTGGCAGCCTGCCAGCCCTCTAATATAAGTAACCTGTAGATATTTCTAAGCTGTTAGGAACCTACCAAAATCTGATTCTTTGTTGTAATCCTTAAAAAGCAATACGTTCACTTTAAAAGTTCCTACGAAAGTCAGGAATTTGTTTTAAAGCTCTTTTGCTGCTTGTTAAATATGTATAAATCGTTCGATGTCTGTGGTCACTTTGAAAGTCTGGTCTGCCTTGGATTAATGACAACTAAGATCTCGTTTCTTGTAATGGGTGATCTAGAATTTCCCTTTTCTACAGTTTAGATACACAAGTGCTTGTTACCGGTGTCACCGGGCCTTGCCTGGGTCGGTGATGAGGACCTTTTTCAGAAATGTATATGTTGTTTATCTGTGTCTGGATTAGGAAACTGACACATCTCCAGATTGCACAATTACACTCAGACCGGTGCTATCACTTGACAGTGGGGAGGTATCATTCCCCCGCTTATCTAAAAACTTTACAACACCGAAAACTATACCTAAATGGCACAGAAATATCAGACAAAACAAAAGCAGATAGGAAATGCTGGCAATGCTTGCTAAAAAGTATATAGAATTTATTCCGAACAATTAATTTTCTGAACTTCCTGATTTCATCCGATTCATGTTTAAGGAAGGAATTTTTTTTTTCCCCCTGTTGGAACAAATTGTACCAGGGTTTTTCTTCCTCTGGAGCAAATATGTCCATAAGGTTTTATATCACTGTGCTCGTCTCAACCTGCCCTTAAAGCGGGACTCAAATAATAAAAATATCACGCTTACCCTTCAATCCTGAAGATCTGTTGATCCATTAACGAGGTTTCTTCAAACGAGTCCTGCGTCGTCCTGGTATCAGCCTTCGGCCCAGGACAACGCGGGATCGGGCATGCGTAGAAAGAACCGCCAGAGCCTCCCAGGATGCGGGACATAGGTATCCCAAGAGGATCTGTGCTCCCATTCGCTGCGGTGATCATGACAAGGGGGTGGTACTGCACCCTTTTTTGCAAAAAAAAAAAAAAAAATTATAGAGGTTGTCTACCTTTTTATGTAAAGTAAAATTTTTGATTTTATATCCGCTTTAATCTGCAAATTCTGCTCTTATTATTGTATCTTTTAATGAGTTTCTGATTTTTGCCCTCTGATATCCATTATGTGCTTCAGTTCTGTTCTCTTTTCTCCATAGGTTTCCTGTTGAGCATCGTGTAATGACCTCAAATGTCGTCAAAGCAGCTTCTCCATTGGCTAGCGCTGTGACAGGTAAGTCATTAATATCCTATTGCATCAAAGACGTCAATCAAAAGCTGTCCTGCACATTCACAAATATTTACTCTCTGCTCTTTCCTAAATATGACTCTGCTAAATTTAGGTTAAATTTACAGAGATTAAACGTGAAATATATATTTCCTGCACTTTATTAGAATATGAGGTGCATTTGTGACCTTTTACGTTGGCTTCATTCATAGCTGATATTTTAGCTTTTCTTGGTAAGTTGAACCTGCTGGCTTCGTAAATATTGCAGACTGTATAGGTGAAGATCAGATATTTGTTCTGCAAGATCCTCTAATTGCAAAATTCCAATTGAACCTGCACAGAAAAGTAGTCATTTGATGTTTGTTTTGCATTTTTTCCATTTCTTCTGTGGGGGGCTGTATCAGTTTTTTGTGAAATGACTGCACAGGAAGTCCGTTGTGTGCTGGAAACTGTCTGAGTTTTGCATATCCTGTCTTTATAATTTTTAAAGTCCTAATGAACTCTAAAATTAAATCCAAGCAAAGACAGAGACATGTATTCGGTAATCTTCATGTGCTTTATCTAGATGGAATATAGATAAAATATATTGGAATATATTGCAGAACAAATTCCCTTCTGCATTAAAGCCATGCCAGATGCCAGTTTTTTAAAGCAGAACTTTCGTAATAACACATATAACTTGTCCAGCTTTAAACTTTCCCTTTTTACTCTTTCATACCAAATAAAATCTACAACAACATGATGAATAATTATCAGAACTGGACCTCTCTGGGGTTAAATTGAGTTGTTGAGGGGAAGTTATCGACTTAGCGACCTTATAATGCTGTCACACAATTAAAGGGAGCCAGCATGTGACCTCGGCGCGGTCTCACGACCTGGACACAAGCAGAGAGGCCAGCATTGCGGCATCAGACAAAGGCCTAATACAGCAATACAAAAGAGGGATTGAGCCCGGGCCAACGATGGCAGAGGGCAGCAGAAAAGGGGGAGTGATTGGGGGGGCAGATTGGCTCCAGTAATATAGCAAGTCATTAGCGGAGTTATTAAACCACCAATGAAATTCTCCCGAGGTCAGATTTGTGCAGGTCAGGGAGGGGGGGACAACTCCAAGTCACGCTGCCCTGGAACTCCGGTAAGATTACGAGATATGAATGTGTTACTTAACAACCAGATAACGTGGTCTTATCACAGTACTAGCCAGGTGTGGCCACGCTGCTGAGTATGTGTATTGCATTGCCTTCCTTCTATACTGTGAGTAGATTCTTTCTTTTCTATACATTTATATATTTCCAGGAAAAAAATAAACTTCTCTTCATTAGGTTTGATATGAGAGGTCGCCATGCTGAAATGCAGTGTAAAAGTATAGAGAAGTATGCCAGAAACCCTTTCCTTCTGCATAAAAATAGTAAATCATGCAAAGTTTAGGATGCTGTGATTCCTAAATGTCTGGAGGAGGAAGAGCTGAAAGAATTAGAAAACTGAATTACTTTTAGTTTATTAACTGGTGGCCAGAATTGTTCAGAACAGCTCTATAGGTAATGTTAGAATGTTCAAGATGAATGTTTGACTTCATTATAAAGATGGCCACTGACTGCAATTTGCTGTCCTGCTGATAATGCTAACGGGCCTGTCTGATAGGGTTGATCCTCTGTCTTCAATGAATTGAGCCACATCAGAAAAGTCAGACCACCTTTTATACCCCCCAAATATTCCGGTTTGGAAGGACTGTCTCTTTCTTCCTTAGTTGTCCCTTTTTCCTTTCTATACATGTATAAAAAATACATTAGATTGTGAGCCCCTTTTAGGGACAGCTAGTGACTTTGGACTTTGTACACCGCTTCATAATATGTCAGCGCTATATAAATATGGGATTATAGTAATAATAAATTGTAATATTTACATGCTGCGATGTGTTACTTTGCACTAAATCTTCGTCCGACTTCTACATTATCCCAGTAGTTATGGGTTTAACCAATCATCTTTTTATGTTCCGCAGAATGGGGAATTGTTGCTATTGTTATTATTATTATTATTACACAGTTTTTATATAGCGCCCACATATTACGCAGCTCTGTACAAAGTCCATAGTCATGTCACTAGCTGTTCCTCGGGTCACAATCTAATGTCCCTACCATAGTCATACAGTCTAAGGTTAATTTTTTGGAGGAAGCCAATTAACTTACCTGCATGTTTTTAGAATGTAGGAGACAACTGGAGTATGCAGAGGAAATACACAGAACACGGGGAGAACCTGCAAACTCCATGCAGATAGTGTCCTGGCCAAAATTTGAACCAGGGACCCAGCGCTGCAAAGGCCAGAATGCTAACCTCTGGGCCAACGTGCTGCCCCACATGGCATGGGTTTGCTGTTTGCTTACCTTTAGCTAAAAAGCGTCCCTCTCCAAAGTTTGGGAGGTGTGCTACTTAGCCACAGGGTCGTTCCGGGTCATTGACTTGGGCTATAAAGCATTACAAACAGTCATTTCATTTTCATAAGTCATCAGGACGTTTGTTTTGCCCGTAATGGGGTTATTTTATGCCCCAATGCATTGCTATTTTTCCTTCTTACTGGTTGTACAGAATATATACTCTTCCTGTTTTCATCCAATAATACAATGGCCCTGGTTTATTAAAGCTCTCCAAGGCTGGAGAGGATACACTTTCATCAGTGAAGCTGGGTGATCCAGTTAACCTGAAATGGATCTGGACCAGGATTCAAAACATTTGCTAGCAAATAGTAAATGACTTTTAAACAAATCCATGCTGGATCATCCATCTTCACTGATGAAAGTGTAATAATAGTGCGTTAATAAATCAGGGCCAATGCCTCCAGGCAACAACCTATCAGCTGGCACAACCATTTCCATGTCAGCTGGAGGGGCTGATGCCACTTGTGACCATCTCATTGTAATTCAGCAGAGTCCTGGCCAGCAATGAAGGGTTTATTATTAGGTAAAGGGGTTTGTCCTTCATTAGTTCTCTGGATCATGTTTAAAGTGCATAATGTTCATTAATATGTCTATGTTTACCAAAAAATACGTCTGTGTAAGATATCCGTCACCCGAGGTGAATGGTTATGTTCCTTTTGAGTGAAAATTACACAAGTACAATGGTACCCTGATGTCAGATTGCCATGGCAGATTGATGAATGACCAAGAGTACAGTGTGTGCCACTTATTCGTACTCCCTGCTCCCCTCTCCGTAGAACAGAATAGCAATGGGAATCATCACCCAAAATCATTTCCAGCTATAGTCCTCTGATGTCTATTGGACATCTATATGAGGCTTTAGGTTGTCTGTATTTTATTTTTAGGTGCAGACAAGTTTTTTCCTAGTAGCCATACATGCATTGTATTGTACAGGGGGCAGACACTTAATGGATTTCACCAAGTCTCGTCCTTCACTCCAATACATGTAATCCTAGACAGCCAGTCTCCAGTGATTTCACAAGTGTATTGCAGCAGAGAAACAATCGTTCCTGGTAGTGAAGATATAGAATCAAACTACACTGTGGGGTCAGATGCCATGTTTAGACTCCTTGTCTGCAGTTGCAGACAAAAATTGGTTAAATTTAAATGACGCAATATTTTCTCTGCAATAGAAGCCCTGGAAGCACAGAGAAAGAAAAGGCAGATATAAAAGATTTTATCGGAAATTTTGTTTTTTGGTAAAATGATTAAAAGTGTGCACATATGCCCCTCGCTTATCGAGCAGGTTCTGTTCCTGAGACCTGGTCGGTAAATGGTTTGGCTGTTAAGCAAGGAACGTAGGAAAGACCCAGCGTACAGCTCCTGTTAGTGAAAAGTTCACCGACAGTTTGCAGACCACGGAATGTGGAGGACCAGGATGGAAGGCGAAGATGTACAGTTTTGTATTGTGTACTCATCAGGAGAGTGCGTCCTGTATAGGTTATAAAAACACTAGATCCTTTAAATCTGAACTCTAGGCACCTTCATGTTACCCACACACTAGATGATTGTTGCCCGAGACAAATGATCTTGGGAAAAAACGTATGTGTGTACGACAGTCCCTGACATCATTTATTGATCCATCCAAATGCATCAATAAACAACCAAGCAAGCACAACCACTGTCATTTGTATGGAGGACTGTATGAACTGAAGTTCAGAACCGTTTGTTCTACGGTCATAGGAATTGATCACAAAAGATAGTTTTCAGCAATATAAATCTAGAGTGTGTGCATAGTTTATTAAACAGCCGGCTGCACTGGATGCTTCGGCTCCCACTGTACTTCCACGGCCTATAAGCACCACAGGTATGATAGACCCCACTACTAGGCTCCCTGCTAGTAGGTTCACAAAGTTCTATAGATAGCTTTTTTAAAAAAAGCTGGATGAATAAAATTATGAATGAAAAATGATTAAAGCTTTAAAGTTAAGATAACAGTAACTGCTGATCCAGGGAACATCCGATTGCCTCATGGGATCAGGAAGGAATTTTTTTCCGCTAGGGTTTTTTTTTGCCTTCCCCTGGATCAACTATGTCCATACGGTTTTATATCTGGGATATGTTTATTTCCCTAGTGGTTGAACATGATAGACTTACGTCTTTTTTGCAACCTGACTAATTTATAACTAGTGCCATGCCCCCACTTAAAATGTACGGCCACTGCAGGCAGAAATGACATCGGTGCTAGTATCTATTAATATGTATTGTATGTATGTACACAATATAGCAATAGCTTTATGATCTGAGAAAAACTGCTTTAAATCTTAACCATTGAAATAACTTTCAGGTCTTTAGCGAACTCTTGCTAGAATATATATATATATATATATATATATATATATATTTATTTATTCTATCCACCAAAGTACATTAGTATGGTGGTCCAATTGAAGAATGCATCTTACGGTGCTGTCCATTGGGAAGAATGTCATCCTTACAGATAGCCAAAAAAAATCATTGGTGTCACAAATTGCTAAAGGAACCCCTCAGCAACTTCTGGAGGAACTCTGGTTGAGAAACCCTGCTCTAGATAGGGATTACTTGTAAAGAAATGAAAGGGTGCCTGAAATATTATCTAAACTGTGTATAAAGGGGAAAATGATAGCAGTGTGTACAAAGGCGAGAGACAATACAGTGATGGTACAAAGAACAGTTTGCATCTAAGACATCCCACTGAACTCTGCTCATCCAGCATGTATAGGGTTGATAACATATGGAGCTGCATGCATGTCTTCTCTCCCTCACCTGTGTTTGTAACCGTCTCATTCTCATTTCTCTCTTCATCAAGGTGCGATGGAGCTGTCTGTGGCTCAGTGGCTTCTCGTCGTCTGTCTGGTGGCTTTCCCTCTCCTCTACGAATGGAGCGTCTCCTTCAAGTATTTCTGCAAAATGGCTTTCTATAACGGCTGGATCCTGACGTTGGCTATACTGGCTATCCCTATATGTGCCGTAAGAGGACGCAATGTGGAGAATATGAAGTAAGTTCTGTTGAAGTGTTCTGGTATCATTCTTTTAATTTCAATTACCCTGACTTGGAATGAGGAAGGTGAAACTTTTTTTTATTTCTAGAGATTGCACACTGCTGATCTGTTCCTAAATCTTCTTTCTTTGTGTACATTAGAGAATGATGAGCAGTGAGACACTTGGCTATCTTCTTTAGCATTTATTTGCACCAAGCTTCTCAGGAACACTAGAAAATGCTCTGCCAGTGCTCATTATTGTATTGAGCAGGGCCCATTCCCACTACAACTGTGTATTACACTTTCAGAAACGCACATCTTGCCATGTGTTGTGTAGAGCAACCCAATTTTTTAAATGGGCAGCTCATTGCACAGAAATGTCGGACATTCTAGGTTTTTGAAATCCCATCTTTTAGAAACACATGGCAGTGCACTGGAATGGCTTTGATATAGATGCATTTTAGAATGAATGGCAACCCAACACACTAATACAAATTGGGTGTGTTGCCTCTCATTCCAATATTGTGTAAATTCCCACAATGCACTAGTGGGAAGGAGCCCACCATGGCCCCATTGTCACAAGCACGCTCTCATGACATCTCACAGAGACGAGAAGAAATTGGAAAGTGTTTGTGTGCAGTCACTCCTCATCCATGTCATAACTAAGGTGGACTGAACCTGCAACAAAAACTCAGTTCTCTTGGTGTGCCATGGGCAAGATTGCATGATATGACGGCTAAGAATAGCAATGAAGATCTTTAAATGTGAGCTGACCATTTTGCATAATGTCTGCCCTTATTGCATGATATTTGGCTGTATTTAGCGGCTAAAGTAAAAATTTGCATACATTTTTTTCTCCCATGGTTCCTCCTCTCCTCTCTATCCAGGCATTTAAAATTTTTGCCTTCTTCACACACTTTTTTTTTTTTCAAGACCTCTGTGCTTCTCTGTGCAATGCAGGCAAAGCATAGCTGATGGGTCATTGAATGGTGGGTATGAGCCTGAAATCATAGGCCATACTTTTTTCAATTTGTGAATATAATCAGCATTCTACCCAGTGATTCCATGAACTGCATCTTTTTATTCCTGGTGTACCACTGGAGTTTCTTTAGTTTGGAAACTAACTAATTTATAGTAGTGCCCTGGGTGTCACTTGGGCGGGAAGTTTGAGGCACTCCCCCATAGTCACAGGCAGCAATCCTAATAGTACTACACCCTCCTGCCAGTTTGTAGAGAGCTGGCGTCTGTAAGAAGTTTTGGGTTTCCTTTTTTGTATGCGTTGTTCATGCCCGGACTATTTCTTGTTTTTGCTTCGGCAGACTACTCTGTAGTAGTATGTGTTTTATAATTAGCTTGACCATTGACCCTTCCATTACTTATGTCTGACCTTGTCCATGCCATGTTGTTTCCTTTTGCTTCTTCCTGCAGAGCATCCTTCCTCATCACTCCACCTGCACCAAATATCTCACATGGATTGTTTTTCCTGCAGCCGTTCCTGTGACATTATGTGCTCGATAACCTCTGGCTTTTCCATATTTCTTCCTTGTAGGTGCTCAAAACAATCATTGGTGATGGTATCAGGCGAGCGCTGTGCAGACAGGGTGTTCAGCTACTTGCTGCAGCCTATTCTGCCCTATGTAGACGGGAGAACCAACTGGGAGGTGACATGCTGCATTCTCCCAATAACTGTCCAGTCCTTAGAACTACATAACAACTTACTTCTTTCTTTTCTTCATGACATAGAAAAAGATTTTCTGTAGTTCATGGAGAGAACAGACCTTTTGCTTTTTTTTATGTATTGCTGTAATGCACCAGTTCAGTCTATTGTCCTTTGTAGAACAACAAGCAATCTGAAAACCAATGCTTGTGTGCCACTAGTGCAGGAAATAAGGTGAAATGAGTGGACACATGGAAATAAAATGATGGTTCTTTTGATTGAACTCTGTGGACCAAAGTGTTTTATCCTAACCTATTTAGGAGTGGGTTTGCATCTGTGCAGGCAGCTCAATGCATTGGCGCATGCATAAGACTCTTAGGAGTGCCGCAGTGCCATTCCCACACTGTCCACAATTGCATAGTTCATAGTCCATTCATTCCCAGAGATTGACGCTGCAATGCACAGTAATGCAGTACCTTGCTTTGTGTCATTTTATTTAGTGGTGCTGTGTGTTCGGCTGCCCATTTAAATAACTAGGATTCCCCCAACACAGGGCACTGCCCAGCTCATGGTAACACTGGGCATTATTGCACCATACAAATGTGAACGGGGCTGAATGATGGCAGGAAAGCTGTTACTTATTATAATTTACATAGGCCAGTCTACAGTTTGCTTCCTGTCATTTTCTATAATGAATTGGCAATAATGCCCTGGAGGTGATTTGTAAATAAACAGAAGATTTTTATTTGGCAGTGTAAAGCCTTCAATACGAAGGCTGCCAAAGGAATAGTGAGTGGTAGATCAGTACATCCTCATACAACACATTGCTACCCTCGCCCATCGCAGATTGTGATGTGCGTTGCTGCATTCACTTTCAATGCAACAGTGTTGAACTGCATAGTTTGCTGCTCCCAGGCGCCCAGGAAACTGCTGCTGCTGTGTGACCGGGAGAGGCAAACTTCAATGTGCGCAGCCACATTTACACACCGCTATGACAACTGCATGGTCAAACGCAGCTGCATGCAAAAAATGCATCCTGTCTGCTCCCATTAAACTAAAATAGGAACAGCTGGGACTGTAATTGAACCTATGGCAGAACTCTTCTGCTCTCCACGTGCCTGAAATGCCCAAACTCTCATGTGACAAATTGGGACTCACAAATAAGCTGAGTCCTGGAAATGCTCATGATCATAAAATCAAGCCAGTAACAAGGATTGCTTGATTTTGTATGAGTATCTGTAACATTTGCACAATTTCATTGTTAGTAAAGCAGGCATGGCATGGAATTTTTTATTGTGCAAATGTTACAGATGCAGGTATTTGCTACCTCTTAGAGAGCACAGTACCCCCTAAAAATACCTTTATCTGCTTCTCTCTTTAGAATGAGGGCACCATTTTTGTTTAGACATCATCCAGAATCACCATCCACCTAGCTTCTGTACTGAGATTCTAGCATATTGACTGCACATATTCCTAGCTTTTCACCTTGTGACTTGCTGGAATGTTACAATGTACAGTCTGGTGTTTGCACTGACGGGTACATACAGTTCTGTAATAATAAGATACAATAACAGGATCTGTCATCTGTGTTCCAGGGTGCTGCGATTCATGCTTCTGCATATTAAATATCTCTACGGGATAAAGATCGAGGTCCGAGGCTGGGAGAACTTTAACATTAAGGAGCCGTATGTGGTTGTGTCAAATCACCAGAGTTCTCTGGATCTGCTGGGTAAGAGAGAATAGATATCAAACCACAACTTCAGTTCAAACTCTGGCCTTATCCATTCTGCACCTACCTTGAAGGTCAAAATTCTGGCCCCATATTCAAGTGTTGGTGGGACAGAGCTTAGCTTTCCAGCTGATATCATTACTTTGAGTATCCGCATAGAGTTCAGCTCCCTGGGTATGGGGACTTTTGTGATAAGGGGGTTCAAGTAATGATGGGTGAAGGTAACTCTAGGTCTCTGTTTTACAATCTTGTTGTTGGCTTAGTAAGCCTGGCTATACCATTGGGCGGTTAGTTCAATTCATAGTAAGTTAGGGTAAGTGTCGCTTGCCGGGCTCTCCTAGTTTTTCCCAGATAATAACAATGAAGTGGTTGTGTGCCAAAGCCTTTTTCGTCCAATAGTTGGACTGTACAGTAGAAATATGGGGAGGGAAAGGAAAAAGCGGGCTTTTTAAGGCACAGGTAAGTAGTTATTATATAAAAACAATAGTACCTTTATTGAGATACACAAAATAATGTTTAAAACCGTACATAAAGATAAATCGACATATAAAAAGGTGTGAAATATTCAATTTATTCACATAGTACTGAACAATTATTAAGGTGGTCAAACTTGTATGGAAGCAAGAGGTCACATAACAGGTCACATCCCGATGCGTTTCGCCCCTAAGGGCTTCCTCGGGGGATTTGAAAACCCTAAAATGTATACAATGTGACGATTAGACCAACTGGGGAAAAGCTGTATGTCGTTTATTGGTCCAGGATAAACATTCCAGTCAAAATGTTAGTAAGGCAATATGGATGCTTTGGATGTCGGTCGTAGTATGTAGTTGTTGCTGATGTGGTGATGTCAGTTAATTTACTTCATAGAATGAAGGTTTCATGTAGAATGGAGAAAAACTATGTCCAAGGGATCCTAAGGGTCCTCTTTTTGGCCTACACTATACCGCAACGCTCCAAACCAAAAGATCTACTTACCCTGGCTTATTTGCAATTTTGCAAATACATGTCAAGAACACCTAATTAGTACAGTATCTACTATTTCAAGAACTGACATATCAATTACAGCTTCAACATCTCACAGTAACGCACTTATATAAGCAACCCTTTTGAACACTGTAACCCTCCAATAAGCAGCAATTAAATACCACCTAGAACAGGGGTAGGCAAACTCCGGCTTTTAGGCCAGATACATAGCCAGTGGTTCGTTCTGGCCTAAGGTCCCCCTGGTCGATCCGGCCTAATTCTGGCCGGCAACCCGCGGCTCTTAGGCCTCCTTGTTATGCCTCCCTTCCTTATTTACCACGGCCGGCGTTAACACTTCTGCCACCGATGTGTAAAGGGACATTCTCTCCGTATGCATTGCGGAGGAGAGAGATTTCCTTTCAGGGGCGTTCCCTCTCCTCTGTATGGATGAGAGAGTCCAGCCTTGAGTGCCTTCTTGACCTCCTAAAATGGCCTAGTAGCCAAAAAAGTTTGCTGACCCCTGACCTGGAAGATCCTTCGGATATAATTTGTCTCCATTCTATATGAAACTATCATTTTATGAATTTAATTAACTGACATCAACACGTCCGCAACAACTACATACTACGACCGGTCTTATCTTCACATTGTACACATTTTGGGGTTTCCTAATCCCCTGGGGAAGCCCATGGGGCGAAACGTGTTGGGATGTGACCCGTTATGTGACCTCTTGCTTCCTTACAAGTTTGTCAACCCTAATAATTGTTCAGTACTATGTGAATAAATTAAATAATTCACACCGTTTTATATATCTATTTATCTATATGTAGGATTTTTAACGTTATTTTGTGTATCTCAATAAATTTATTATTGGTTTTTATATAATAACTACTTACCTGTGCCTTAAAAAGCCTGCTTTTTCCTTCCTTTCCCCAAATTCCTAGTTCAATTCATATTCTGGCAAAATTTATGCCCCAAACGAAACCATTTATATGGCTGAATGTCTTTTTCATGAGCTGGCAGCAGTAATCAATAGTCAATATCCCCTTAAAGTAGAACTATGGGCAGATTTTAAAATCACAAATGTGAGTTAAGGTGCCCATACAAATAATACTAGACTCACTGGACTCATCTCTGGAACATATGTAAATACCCATTGATCCTGCAAACAAAACCCAAATAAATGGGCACTTCCTTTAATGATGATCTTTCTCCTTCTAATAAATGACTGTAAAGTTTCACCCTTTGCTGCTGCCGTAGCTGCTTGCATGGAGCTCTGTCAGTGAATTTCCACATCTACTCCATCCGCTGTCCTTTTAGATTTAAGGACACCTTGTTCTAATTGCAGGAGCTTAGGGGATTTATGTGAAAGCTCTGCTTATTTATTCACCCCATCCCCTCCAGTAGTGTTTAAACTTTTAATTTCTCATACAGGCTACATTTGATATAAACCCAGACAGATCATTTATGCCATTACAGGGGAAGATTCAATTACTCCTGGATCTTAATAACACTTACAGGTCACTCCTAATGGCTGGGGTATCTTCTGCACATACAGTTGTTTCCTGCTGCATATCTCCCAATTATTTTAGCCATCTTTCCCTTTTCCTGGCTGTTTATCCAAACAAATAGAATGCTAACATAATAAAGGGTTCTGGCATTGATAATGTGTCTTATAGCTAAACCCAAGATCAAAAGTTTAATACATCTGAGCCTGTTGATTCTTGGATGTGGTGGCTGCATTCATTTTTCTTTTTGTATAATTAGACATCACTTCCTTCAGTGCAGAATAAATAAAGATGCTGGCAGAATCAGGATTTTTTTTCTGCAGATCAAATGTTCTAAGCCTGAATAAGTTTAATGATGCAGTTACAACATCTAAGAATCGGTAAATGGTAACATATTACATTTGGGATTAGATTTGTTTGGAATTGCTAATCTATTAAGTGTAAAACTACCAGATTTATTGCCGGTAACAATCAATTTGTGTACAAAAAGCAATCTCACAATTATGTTATTGAAAACCAGGAACAGTGTTTCTTATCAGCAGGTCATGAATGGAATATAAATAACAGCAGAATTTCTGATGCCATAAACTGTCACCTTGGAAGTTGCTCCATCTCTTACCTGTTTGTGGCTCCATAATCTGAAGTCCATGTTATATATTAACATATAGTAATTATTAATACCTTCCAGCAGGATACAGGCCCTGTCAGTCCATGTGTGGGTTATTACCCCTCAAGGTCCACCAGCAATCAGGATAATTCATTCAAACTCCGTTATCCCATTTACACCTAAAGTCTTGTTACAAGCAAAAGGACTTTTACAAAGATATATGATACTTTTTATAGTACTTTTTTTTTCCCTACAGGATCCAGAAAAAAAAAACTTGCAACGGGGGTGCTACCGTCACAGATATTCACATATAAAATAAGTTTCAGCACTGCTTTGCACCCTTGAGGCTTCAGTGTAGTATAGTCCTTGTTTTCATGAGACAAAGTCTCTGTTAAAGCAGAACTAAACCTTTACACTTTGCAACCAGGCAAGTCCTGTATTGGGGACAGGGACAGGCGATGCACCTTCTGCAGTAAAATACCATTCCTTGCCTGATTGCAGTTTTTTGAATGCTTTCGCCCTGCCCCTGTACAGTCGTTGGCCCTGTTCCTTCTTCTTTTCCTGGTTCCCTGGTGCATTCAATCCTGGCAGCCCGGGGGGATGTTGGGATACCTGGTAGATAATACGCTGAGCTGTGCATGTGCCACTCAGCATTTTTTACATTTTTAAATCTAATTAACAGAAGGCAATAGTTGGGCTTGTAATTGTGTTTTATTGGAGTAGGGATATTGCCTATCCCTTCTGCAATATTGACTAATTTATCACTAGTTTTTTCGCCATGACAAAAGAAAAATGATTCCAGCAAGCAAGCTCTGTACAGACTGCACTGTTCTATTCTCTGGAGATGGACAAGCAGGAGACTCCTTGCTGCTTCCTCACCAATGGAAAGCAAGAGCAGTCCTTAGCTGGCATGGAGGATCACTAAACCGCATGATAGGACAACTGTATGAACCTAGATTTTCACCTGTGATCATGAACAATTGTTCGGATTGGTGAAATTCTAGTGTCTTTACAATGCTTTGGAGTAATTTCCTTACCTAATAAGAGATTAACAGACCGAAGGTGAGGAAGAATCTACAACAAGGTACAGACTGCAGTAAAGAGTTGACATGGGTTCTAGCCTTCTATAGGCTGTGTCCAGTGAAACTATTGTTATTTTGACAGTGAATGCATCTTTTCTATTTAGTCCCATGTAGAAGCAAAAGTCAGAAAAATGTTCTGAACCTTCTCTTTAGCAGGAAAGAACTAGTGCTCCTAATTTCCACTACTCCTTTCAGCAAGGCTTACAATGCTCAGATGGGATGCATTCCTCTGGGCCACCATAATTTTAATATCCTTTCCACTCCAGCAAATATTTTCCCAGCCAATCAGCCGCTGTGATGACATACGGTCCAGAGATGGAGAGAAAGTCAATGAATCTCCCAATCAACTTGCAGCAAGCCGAGGCTCAGTCTTTGAGCAAAAAATAGAATCTCAGCCAATTTCAAGCTTTTGATAATCTAATAAAGATCAGCTGTATTTAATTTCTGATAGGTCATAGCAGCCACTGTATGAGCAGAGAAAGTTTGTCAGATAACATTTAGAAATTAGTGGAAAAGAAGATTTTTAAATAGAAGACCATTATCTTTTGAAGTGAACCTGTCATGGGAATGGGAATAGTGCATTGTATTTGCTATCCATCTTCTGTTAGGTTGTGTCTTTATTTACTTGTAACAAGCATGCAAGTGAAGTCTGACCTACTTCTCTAGCCCTGTGGTCCATTTTACTATGTAGGATGTGCCCTCAGTTTACAGTGATCATAAAATGGAACTATAAATGGCAACAGGTAGCAGTTTTCATATACCAACAAATCTATATCAGTGTCTGCCATATTTATAGGTAAGCTGGACCACTGGCATATGTTATGTTGGATAAATCAGAGGATACCCATTCTCCACTGGGCTCTGGGTGGCAGGTTTCTATTTTGAGATTCATTATAACAATCTATTCTGGTTCTGTACTGAGAGCTAAAATGTAGAAGCATTTGAACTCTGAACACAATACCCTTGGAGAATCGCAGCTCTAAGATATACATTGATTTTTTTATCAATGTAAAGGAAATTTGTAGTAATATCTGCTGATATTAGAATTAAATTAAAACTAAGGCTGGCTTTATTAACAAAATCCAAACCTAAATCTGCTACATACTGAGGCTGCCCATGGACATAGGGTGGTCGAACATTGAGGTGTGTTCTGACTGCTTTACAAGTTTTCTAATCTTCAGAGCACTGCAGATCGATCAATAAACTTGCAAGTGAAGCTTTGCCAACCTAGTAAGTATGGAAGGAAGGTAAGAATAGCAGCTGTCGCAGGTCGTCCATACACACAGCCATCGACCCTTCACTTATACCTCTTCCTGCCTTTACAATGATTTGCATTGCCAATGGTGCCACTGTGGTCAACTAAATGTGCAGGAAATGGCCAACACATTGGCAGTCAATCTTCAAGCGTTGCTAAAATCCCATGCAGTACAAATGGCCAATTAACATTCAACTGCATTTTTAGGTCATCTAGTCTGGTATTCCTGAGAGCTTTCAGCTGTCACATATGCTATTCAGAAAAGGCCTTTATAAGCCAGGCAGACTATTTGTGGTGCTGATCATAGACATTTTTGACAGAAAAGAGGAAACTGATTGGCCTGCACCCATTTAATTCACATTTGTTTGGTTTCTTCTTAGGAATGATGGAGATTTTGCCAGGTCGCTGCGTGCCTATCGCCAAACGTGAGCTCATGTACGCCGGCACCGCTGGCCTGGCGTGTTGGTTGGCTGGAGTAATTTTCATCAACCGTAAAAAGACTGACGATGCCATCAGTGTGATGTCGGAAGCGGCAGAGACCATGCTAAAGGAAGACGTAAGAAGGGAATACAGAAGGGAAAAGGGGTCATTACACTTATTAGAGCAGCAGAACCTCAAGAACTGAAATTCTACTCCAATCTCTCCCAAAGTCAGCCCTGGTCCCTCGCCTTAGTGCTAGTAGTATTTTCATCTTTTCATGATCTGCATTTGCATCCTTTAGACTAAAGAAGTCACAGGTTGTTCATGCGGTGCCTGATTTTGTAGACGGCAGAAGTCTGTCTGTACAGCAAGGGACCCACTGATTATAGCCATTATAGAACACATAGCGCTGGATGACCCGAGCCAAGATACAGAGAGCAGGAAGCCCTACTAGCATGGACCTTTGGTCTGTGCATTTATATGTATGCAATGAGAAGGACCTGTGTGAGAACCTAAAAAGTTTTTGTCTCCGGATTATACATTTCATGTGTATATAATACATGTGATGTGCCTGTGAAAGCCTTCCTGTAATCTGAAGGCTCAGAGATTGGTGCTTGTATCTTGGATGTGATATCAACAACACCAACAGACTCAAAGGTGGAAGAACTAGGCCCACAGAGAGGAATAATAGGACACTCCAAGATAAGGACTGTACTAGGGAACTTACTAGGTCAATTGTCAAACAAGGTATATATGGTTCGTAAACTAAAGAAAAAAAGAACACTGCAAGCAAGCATGTAAAAAACTTGTGTTGTCTTGCTTTTATCTGATGACAGGGTCTCCTTAAAATACACTTTCTCTTCCCCAATTAATCTGGTAGAATGAGCTTTTCCAGTACCAGGTTGTAAAAATACAAGCATTGTGGAATTTAAATTTAATTTAATTTGAGTACCCACCTTGTGTTATCTGTAGGATTAGTCCGGACTTGTATGACGTATTGGGGGTTCATCAAAGAAAATTGCACTGTATATGGTTTTTGCTCATAGGGAAAATTGTCACTAGGGCCTAGTGTTTTTGTGTGACAGGTACACTTTAGGGATTCATTGGCAAAGACAGTTTTGGATAGATGCAAGTATATTCCAGGGAAGAATGATTAGAGAACAGAAAGGCTTTTATCAATATGGGTCACCATTTCTCATCATTTCTTCTCCTCCTAGGTACGTGTGTGGGTTTTCCCTGAGGGCACCAGAAATCACAGCGGCTCTCTTCTGCCCTTCAAACGAGGAGCCTTTCACCTGGCTGTACAAGCTCAGGTAAGAACCCATCCACTCTGTAGACTATTGCGTCCCGTGTACATGGGCTTTTGTTGCAATGAGATGGCTTTTGCATTGTGCTACAACTCTAAAGGACTGCAAAACCCATTTCAATCAACTCTATAGGCAGACAGTAGTTTTGGAGGTTGCTAAAAATGCTGCACGCCTAGATTTTTGTCTGGCTTCTATACCACTGAGTTACAGCCCATACAACAAATGAAAACCTTTTACTTGTTCCAAAGCTAATAAATCAACTTGGTAGCTGGGACACTAACAAGGCTTTCGAAGAAGATATGCAAGTTGACATTTTTGACTTCTCCTTTTAAAGTATGAATGGTCTGGTGGTTGCTGTTTGAAAGACTTCAATACTTTCTGGGTTTCTAATTCAGAACAAGTACTCATATCAGAAAATCCGACCTCTCTCTCTTCCCTGACCACCTCAGCTGCATTTGGACCGGGTTAAGGACTTAAAAGTATCAAAGTCTATGAATCAATATTAAAGCTTGATAATTGGAGTTTCTGAAAGGTTGTCAATGAAAACACCTTATATATTTCTTTAAATGCAGGTTTTCTATAAAGCAGCTTGGCCCACAAAAAAAAAAGAATGTGAACCCCAACTGTATAAGAGGGATATAACACTTGCTTTATATAAGGAATTTACAAATTCTTGCCTTATACCCCAGTCAAATGGCAGCTCTAGTCTTCCTCCCACCCATATTCCAGGGCAACGGACAGAAGAATAAAGCTGCTGCTTGGCTGGGGAATCGTGTAAGAATGCGCATGACTGTAGGAGATTATTATTTTTATTATTATTATTAAAAATAATCAAGATTTATATGGCACCAACACATTATGCAGGGCTGTACAATAAATAGGGTTTGCAAATGACAGACCGATAAATGACACAGGAGGAGGAGAGGACCCAGTCCAGGCGAGCTTACAATCTAAGAGGTGGGGGAAAGTATCATACAATAGGCGGGGGATTTGGAATGGTGGGCAATGGTTGAGGGTTTAAGAGAAAGAAGATGGGTAGGTGAGGTTAAAGCGTTGGGTTTTGAGTTCTCTTAAAATAGGCAGAAAGTAGGTGCAAGCCGAATAGGATGAAGAAAGACCATTCCAGAGAGTCCGGGGCAGCTCTAGAAAAGTTTTGATGAGCGACTTCAGTGGAGGTGTCAGAAATACCATAACAATCTTCAAGGACCACATAATAAGGAAAGTAAAAATTCCCATTCACAGCCTTCCAACAAAATGAGCATTATGTCCTTCAGCCTTGGCATTTTCTGTTTTGCCTCCAGCATTTTTCAGACGTTTATTGAGAATTTCCTTAATGACTTCTGACAACCACAAAAACATTTTTCAGGCGCCACCAACAATTGAACATGCAAATAGTTTTTCATAATGCTTCGTCTTCTAAAACGAAAGGATTGTGCGAAGTTGGAAGAACATTACCTGTGCTGATGTAGGAAATGACATACAGAGACAATCATTTGTTAATCCCTTCCTGAATCAGTAGGCAATGTTGAAGAAGTGCTGCCATTATGTAGCTGAAAAGATTCAACAGGATGAATGACTGACTTTGAAGCTACCAAACACACTTTTTTCTGTGTCCCTCCTAGTGGTCGGGGAGTGCAGGGATAAGGATGGAGTGGACTTTAAAGAAACTCTGTCACTTTGCTTATTTAGACTTTTAAACAGTTGCTGAAGTCAGATATTAACTAGAAGGATGGCATTGTGTTTCATGAGTCAACTGACTCCTAGACTTACATTATCAGAAGGAGCTGTAAAGCATAGGCATTGTGTTGTGCTGCAAAGCAGGAAACAGAGCCTATGTATATGATAAGCAAACATGGCTGCCTCCCCATATACATAAATAATAATGATCAATAGCAATAGTATTTGAAAACTTTAACAACAAATGCTAAAAATAAATCCATCACAATAAAATATTGTGCAGGATGTAAGTATAATTTGGTACAGTAAAAATTAAAGTAAGTTTTTTTGTCTTACTGTTTCTTGTGACAACTATTGGTGCCCTATTAATAAATCTTGTTTATGTCCATGCAGGTCCCAGTTATTCCTGTCATCATGTCTTCCTATAAGGATTTCTACAGTAAGAAGGACAGAAAGTTTACAACAGGTGAGTAACAAGGATGGGGGCAGAGGGGCTGATGTGTTTAACTTTTTATGGAAAGAAGTGTGATTACTAGACCCATTTTGTATCTGTGCATCTATCCACACTGCCAGGACCTCTCATGCCTTGGTTAACATACTGAGATCCTACAATTGCTCAACACTTCCTATACCTACAGTCTTTTCCCCCTCATGTAGACACATGGTTTCCTTGTAATGCAGTCATGCTGGCAAATCTAGCCTGGCATCTATTCTTCCTAATTTAGCTCTCGCATATGATTGACCCACGTGCTGAATTGAGGGGTAGGACGAAATGAGATGTAGTGTATTACAGTATGCTAGCACATTTAGCCCAAAAAACAAGATTTTTTTTTTTCACAACACTGCCTTTATACACTGTACTCGCTTATTAACCTGATTGGTATTAGAATTTGCCATTTTTATGGCTTAGGCTTTACATTATCAGGTAATATCGATATATCAAATCAGTCACAATGTGACTTCCTGTCTTTTCAAAAGTAAATCTATTTATCTGTTTAGTGATTGTCACCTTGAATACAAGACCACCTTGCACAATAAAAGTGAGCAGCAGTGTCTTAGGCTAGGTACACACGTGGAATTGTTCTCGTCCGATAATTGGTTCGGGGCCGATATCAGACGAGAATCTTACGTGTGTACAGCGCTCGTCATCCATCGTCCGAACGACCGTCCTGGTTTGATCCACGGACCATGGGCGACGAACAATTGTAATGGAAGGGAAGTGAAGTGAAGGGGTAGAGGGCACAGCAGGGTGCCGCTCCGTCGTTCTCCCCCTCCTCTTTCCATAGAGCTGAACAGTCCTGTATGTACAGCACTCATTCATGCATCGTGCAGTGCTTAGTCGTTGGAAAGGATCATGAAAGATTCTTTCCAGCGACAAATATTACACGTGTACATTACATACACTTATAGGAAATACCTGATCGTAAGCAAATTACAGAACTTTTTCAAACTGGTTTACTGCGTAGCTTTGAAAGAAATACACTAAGGAGGTTTTGACTACCCAATACCTCTTTGGCCAATATTTGGTTAGCCTAGATCTCAATTTTCTGTATAATTTATGTTTTTGTAGAAGTGGAGTGGAGAGTAACAAACACAGCAATACTCATACAGTCATATAGCAGAACAATATCCATATACCCAGTAGTAAATAAACTAAACCGAAAATTTGACATCACTCTCATAAAGCTTATATATGTTGTAGATCAGAGGTGTAAAACTCTGGCCCGCAACGTCCTTTTTTAGGCCCCCAAAGGAATCCTAAAAATGAATTTCAGCTGGCCCACTTCTGCATTGAAATAGCGCCACTACTATAATTATCGACATCACTTGTGTCCTATAGACCAGCGGCCTCTCTGCCTATGCGTTGCCCCGCATTGGACTATTATTCTGACACGGAATTGTAGTAGCGGTGCTATTTCAGTTTCATGTTTGGCCTGCAGCTTTGTCTAAGTTTTTAATTTTGGCCCACTGTGTTATTGAGTTTGACACCCCTGTTGTAGATTTAGATTCATGTTTACAAGGTTAATGTCATCCTAATAAATGTTGTGTGCTCTGTAATAAGCATTTCCATTTTGTTGTCTTTCAGGGAAGTGTACGGTGCAGATCCTCCCGGGCGTACCCACCAAAGGCCTGTGTGCTGATGACGTCCCTGCCCTTGCAGACAAAGTCCGAGAGGTGATGCTTGAGACTTTTACAGAAATCTCAAGTGAGCGTCCAGGAAAAGAACCTGGTGGTGGACACTGATCCCCCTTCTAGCATCCATTAATTGTCATTGTTGGCCAGGGAACACCCCCATTCAGGAGAAACCAGGAGGAGGAACCCATCTAGAGGAAGAGAGGAGAGAACAAAACCATTTCAAAACCATCCCTTCAATATCCTAAGGAGAAAACACGAGGAACTCCACTGCTAATACTGTGAGGGAAGCAGCATGGAATTGGATCTTCCCTACTCTTGCCACCATGGATGAAAGTCTAGGATCACCATTACATAACCAAATTGGTAAAATTTCTCCAGGATAGTATTAGGGACAGCACATTTAGGTCAACATTTCAAGCAGAGAACACTGCCTTAGGAACTGACGAAGGAATGTCCATGTACAAAGTTTAAAGTGAACCTTGCATATAGATATCGTTAATAGAAAGTTTGTACATAATTCAGCTTTAAAAAAACAAAAGCTAATTGCTGATTTTCCCCTGTAGATGAGCACTTGGGAAAAACAATATTTATGTAGCCTGAAATTACACCCAGAGCACTTAGTTTCTGCATCCCCCCTCATTGCAAGATATCAGACACATATGGTTATCTTTGCAGTTCAGGTGAAGGCGCATGACTGATATTACATGACCAGGAACGGTGGGGGTCAGTATATCACTTGGCCAGCAACATGAAGGATCAGAGACCATTAATCGCACTTTAGATACTTTACATTTCACCAACATTACCCAGCCTGCGGTAATATATAATATAGCCTTAGAATGTAATTTTCCTTATGCAAGGTTCCCTTTAAGCACTGATGATCGATTAAAGAAAAGTAAAGAGGACTGTTAAGGTGTTGTAGTTGGGTAGGTGGCAGACAAAATAGGGCAAAATATTTAAAAATCCTCTTCCTGAAGACAAAAGAGAATTTCAGATCGTAGAAAAGAAGCATGCATTAACCCAGATTTGATCTGACCAATGGCAGTACTGGAATTGTCTAGCTGGGAGTCGAGTTCACAAAGGAAAGCTGTTAACATTCCATTTCTTGGAAGGAGATGGGGGTCCTTCAGTACAACAGAGTTGGTCTCTTTATTAATTTATAAGGGGGTGCCTTAAATCTGTCTATTTATTTATTTATAGTATGCTAGTACTTTTCTCTCCAGCTCTTTCCTTGACGGCTTTTCATAGTCTCCTCCTCCAGCGGCGGCTTTCTCACGCTCTCTTGATTTCATGCCAGGAAATCGAATTGGTCAGTTACTTAGGGTAAAAAAAAAAAAAAAAAAAAAGGCATTGCCCTAGCTAACTGCCCTCTATGGCCTTCCAGAAAGCTACATGGACTTGACATGGGGGCAAGAACCATGGAACTGCTCTGCCCAACTTGTGGCCTCTTCCCCAGGAAGCCTTCCCATCTCCTCGAGCTCCCGTCACTTCACAACCGCCGACCTGCAGCTTTTCGCCTCTTCCCAGATTCTCGTCTTGTGGCCTGAGATTTTCCACGTTTTTCTTTTCGTTTTGTTACACTCCAGCCACCTCAAGCCCTTCTTTGTGTCCATATTTGCCTCCCCTTTCTACGCCTTTCTTGTGTACTAGTGTGAGGCGTGGAAGAACTACATGTGCCAATGTGTTTGTACCTGTGGTTTAGGGGGAAGAGGATATTATGTGGGTATGACGTGGGTTGGGATGGTGCGTGGGCGGGAGGGGGCATATTAATCTCCTGTCCTGTAAATGTGAAGTAGCATTGCACAAATTTTTCTGGGTCATCTGTGTCCTGTGTCTTATTTCCACCAGTATTTGTTGACACCTAGACAAAAGCATGAAAGCATTTTGTGAATGGAATGAATGTCCTGGATGATGAGTGTGATTTCCCTCCTCCATGCTAGCAGCAGTCATGTGCAGACCCAGTGCTCACCCCAGGAATTTTTTTGAGCCGGGTGGGAAGAAATTGTAGGCGGGTGGCATCCCCTGTATTGTGACCCAACTCTTCAGTAGCCACATAAAAACAACCAGGTGGTTACTAAAAAGTGCGGGTGGTGCGCCTAGCTAGAAGGGGCTATTCACTGCCCCTGAAAAATTGTGCACAACAGGCTGACAACACTGGGCCTGATTTATTAAAGCTCTCCAAGGCTGGAGCGAACACACGCTTATAAATCTGGGTGATCCAGCAAATCTGGAATGGATTTCTTTAAAGCCAGTTGCTTGCAAATGTTTTGAATCCTGGCCCAGATCCATCTAAGGTTTGCTGAATCGCCCAGCTTCACTGATGAAAGTGTATTCTCTCCAACCTTGGAGCGCTTTAATAAGTCCAGGCCCATTGCATGGCAGCGGTTTAGCTGTTATCAGTCTGAAACATGAAGTGCTGCTATTGTAAGGAGCTCTAAGTATGAAACTTTGCAACACATTTACAGATTGCTGACCCATCAAATGCTGCTTACATGGCTGCCACATTAATCCTTTTTGTTAGTTTTAAACAAACAGAACCAGAACAAGTGTGGAGTGCTGACATCCCAGCATTTACGATGGTTTGGGGTGGGGGAGTCCAGGCGTAGAATATAAAAATAAGATCTACCTTTTAGAAGGTCGATTAAGGCATTCTTATATGTCTTGTAAATCTTATCTTTGTAAGGTGAACCAAATGTTTGCTTTAATGGCCAGCACATACCCAACTTATCGTTACTCCCTGCTGCTCTATTGCGTCAATGGAGTCGGAGAAGGGTTCTGGTAATTCTCTATACAGTATTTTTATATCTCTCTATATATCCATCTTTGTCTATTTATCTATATCACACACATGCCCAGGTACTGGCACCAGTCAAAGGTAAGGTTTGAAATTTAGCCACTTTTATTTGATCGAAGAATGTTTCTCTGATGTGATGGAGCAGTGTGGGGTGGATGGAAGTGCTGATTGATAGGGAAGTGTGACATGAAGGCAATTTGTGAATCTAAAACCTAAATTCCACCTATTAACAATGCTCAAAACCTACATGCTAAAAAGCAAATATAGAAACAAAAACCTTGGGAAATGATGTGTTAAATATATTTACCTTTCCATGATTGCAACCTATTTCAAGTACAGTGCTATGTATTATGTTAGCACTATATAAATACTGTTCATTAAAAATAATAATAATGGGTCCATAATTCTCCTTCCTGTAGGGTCACAGGTAATGCCAAGTATCCAAAATAACTTGATCACTGCAGGATATTTAAAGCGTACCTAAACTCAGAAATATTACAGGGTACACAACTCTTTTATGTTAGGTAAAAATTCCGTTTGTTTTTTTTAAGGGCAACACCTTTTTTCTTTTTTTAAAGGGTGCAGAATGACCCCCTAATTTTCTTATCGCCTAGGCGGTCAAGAATGAATGGGAGTGCAAAGCCTCCCGGGATACCCTCGTCACGCATCCCGGGAGGCTCTTGGTTGCTCATTTTGCGCATGCCTGAGCATCTTTTGGGCAATCGCAGAAGAAGCCTTTTTCGTGAAAACGCATAAAAATGCCGATCTCACGCAGGCGCAGTAAGATCAGCAAGTTTTTTTTCCAGCGTACATCACCCGATCTCACACCTAGGTTGGGTGACTTTGGAAGAAGAGACAAAGATGGCGGTGCCCAGTGCGCCGGCTCGGAGATGAATACCGGGACAATGCGTGACCGGGTGGAAGAGACCAATTGACTGAGCTGCGGGATTAAAGGTAAGTATTTTTTTTTGTTTTGGTCATTTTTCAGTTTACTTCCTCTTTAAGCATTTTATAGTGCAGTGTTTTTAACCAGAAATCCTCCAGAGGTTATTGGGGGTTCCTGGAACAATGAGCAGTTTGTACCTCTGATCATTATTATACACTGATGATTCTTTTGGCTATATATATCTATAGGGTGACATTCTTCCCAATGGTCAGCAATGTAAAAGGCATTTTTCCCACTGACCACCACACTAATATACTGTGAGCTGTGATATAGAAATTATAGAAGGGTTTCCCTGAACATAGGAAAGTTATTTCAAGGGTTCCCCCATGTTAGGTTGAGACAGGCTACTCTGATGAGATTTGGGCTACTCAGCATTCTTTAGCACACCCTCTGTTCACCATGTGCTGTGCACGCAGCTATCAGGTGGCCCCAGGTGGTCCCCAGTCCAACGCTCATTGTTCTTAGCTACATGGGGAGCGGTTCTATATGGATAGCAAAGGGCTGATAGTAAACTGCAAACACCCCTGCCCCAGGAATCCGTCCTATATCTGGCATTTAGAACACCGGACTTGTTATCTGGATGTGGCACCATTTTGCTGTGTTTTACATAATTTCATCCTGTGCTGTTATGACAATGACAACCAAACAACCAATGTATTTACCAGCTGTGACAATGGTCAGTTCTTGGTGGGCTGACCCCAGACGGGAATCCTGACATTAAATTAACCTGTGATTTCAGTTCTAAGGAAAGGCGTGGACTTTGCACGGTGGGCCCAGCTCCACTTATTAACTTAGTTCTCCTCCCCAGTGCTACAATGCCGTAGAAACTTGCTGTTTTAGGACCAGAGATGGATCATGATAGGCCTACACAGTGTGCAAGCCAGAAATGTTTTTAATCCGGGTGGTAAGAAATTGTAGGTGGGTGGCAGCCTCTGTATTGTTATCCAACTCCTCAGTAAGCACCCAAAAAAAGCCGGGTGGTCACCAAAAAGTGCCAAGTGGTGCACCCAGCTCAAAGGTGCTGGGGAGAACACTGCTACAGATTATACAAGGCTGCTATAGTATATTTTTTTTATGATTCTATAACAATTCAGATCTTCAGGCTGATGTAAAAGACACAAATAATGCTGCTTTGTATTTGTTACTAAGTCATTTATTTTATTGCAAGTACCTACCTTGGACATTGGTATTGGCCTCCTATTGTCAACTGTACATCAGAGCTCAGGCAAGAAAAGAGAAGCAGCACATGGATCAAATCAGGAAAGTTTTAGTGCAAACGACCATGTTGATAAGAGGAAGCAAAGCATAGACATTAGCCAAATTGTGAGCTGCCTCTCTGTCCACTGTACAGTCACGAGTGTAAATATCTTGGAAGGAAATGCAAATTATTTGGCAGATTAAACAACTCATCAATGCTTGGAGTTCAGCTTTAAGAAAAAGGGGCACATGGGTGCAGAGGCAAAATGCCGAGCATGCTGTGGTGAAAAGTGGCCATGACAGCACGGTGCTGAATATTGGGGGTAAGCATTGGTCCTCCTCTTTTCATGATCTACAAAAGGAAAAGAGGCACCAGGGCCAGGGTTAGGGGGTTCTAGGGCAGAACCATGGTGGTCATGGAGCCACTGCACTGTGTTGTTGGAGCTGTGCAGATTTCCCAGTGGGCCATTTCTTTACTACATTATAAAGCGGTGGCACAGCTGGCATCATTGTGGCACATATATGAAGCGGAGGTGGTTTAGATGCTCAGTATGCACTTCATTCCTCAAACCACTGAGCCACCACTAGCTAGTTGACAGAAGACGGAGAGGTGGCTCCTTCATTGGGGTGTCACAGCAGAAGTTATCCTCACTGTGGGGGATTCACCATATGGGGGAACCGAGCTCTAAAACAGAAGGTAAAAATCCTGGGACAGCCATTTCTGAGATAAACTGAGGTCATTCCATGGAGAAGAACAAATAGAACCTCAGGTGGGTTCCATTGGAGCACCGTGTCCTGTGTGTTGCATTGACCTGAGCAAAAACTGCAGGCGGCACCTACTTTTCTGGACTATTGAGTTGCATTGCAGCACATTGATTTTCAGGTTGTGACCTTACTTATAAAGCAGTGTTTCTCCATCAGGTGTAGCTGGGGGTTCACTGAGCAATCAGTAATTTATACCACTCAGATCAGACTAAGCGACACCTATGATCTTTTTGGCTATTTGTAATGTTGACATTTGTCCTAATGGCCAGCACACTAATATACTGTGAGCTGTGGATATAATAATTATAGAAGGGCTTCCATGAAGACTGAACAAGGGTTCCCCCCTGTTAAAAAGATTGAGAAACTCCGCTTTAGGTTCTTTTCATTGGGGTTCAGAAGTTGCACATTTATTCAGCCTCATCGTGCTCATCTATAACAATTCCTGCTTTGCTATCTGCATGGAGTTTTTGTTCTCCCTGAGTTCTCATCGGTTTCCTTCAAATTCCAAAATCATGCATTTAGGTTAATTGTCATCTCCTAACATTTTCCTTGGTCATTGGAAAATAAGAAGCGCTGTGCGGGCAGTTGGGTGCGATGTGGATGCAGGTTATCACTATTAATAAAATCATACATACAGAATTATCCTAAAATATCTATCTGGTATTAAAATACCTGCTTTGGACTTTTATTTAGTCTTAAATACCCCACCTTTGGGCTCATTCAGAAATACATTGGCATTTTTTTGGTGCATTTAATATCATTTCCAAGTTGTTGAATGTGTTTAAACTCAGAGAATGCATAAAAAATAATAGAATTAAAAGGCAGGTTCTATATTTCAAAAAAATTAAACTTAATTCCTTCTTCGCAGCAAGTCTGGAATTACCAAATTATAGGCTCAGATGTTTCCTAACAAAATGCAGGGTTCTAGCCACAGATGGCCATCATAGAAACCCCCATAGATTATATGTGACTTTATTTTTTCTGAAGTATGCAATACCTCGGGATTACCACAAGATGGCAGTGCTAATTTAGGTACGGTAAATGTTGTATAGGTGCAATACTGAGTGGCTCCCCCTGCAGGAGGTTGGAGGTACTACCAGTGCTGTACTGCAATACTTATTGGATCATTGGAGCATGGAAAATGTTAAATATAATGGTGTAAGAAAAGTGTTTTGAATACCTAAAGCAATTAAAAGAAAAATTAGAGTAATAGATGGTTACACCCTTGCAACATTTTAATGCCACTTTTATTGTATTGAAGTATCTCATACTGCCCTATAAACCTGGGCAATACAGCCATCATCTGCTAGAGAAATGTGCGAATGATGGTTCCATCTGAGTGCTGCAGCTCATGTATTGACCAAATAAACACAATGCGATCTGTGCATTTAAGTAAAAAAACACACACACACACTTTTCATTGGAAAATTTATGTAGTTTGTGCACCCCAAAATATTTACCAAATACAACCCTCTGGCCCTAAGGCCATGTTCACCTTGGTGGTGAGGTTGTGGTGCCGTTACCTCTTCCTAATGCCATGAATTGCTGTCCCCAGATTGCAGCCACATTGAGAATTTGCATTTATCTTAGTAGAGCTGGATATCCTTTTGATGCCACATTGTGATAAAAATAAAATAAAAGTGAAAAAAAATCAAGTTATTATTGGTGTTCTGCTCTCCCCCACCTATTAGATTGTCAGCTCTTCTGGGCAGAGAAATTTTGCATCTGTTTGACATTTGCAACCCCTATTCAATGTACAGCGCTGCGTTATAGGTTGGCGCTTTATAAATAAATTGGTGAGGGCACAGCCAGTGGCTCCGGCCCATGTAGTGTCCAGGTCCGGTTCAAATTGCTGATTTCTGGCGCTGCTTTAAAAAAAAATGCTGAGATGAACAGCACCATCCTTCTTTTTTTAATTGCACCTGGGACTTAAGTGGCTACCGGCGTATTGTTTAACTTGCAGCCCCAATCAGGAAACATTGTACCCCCAATGTTATCATTATAATTATTATACAGTATTTATATAGCGCCATCATATTACACAGCGCTGTACAAAATTCATAGTCATGTCAATGGCTTTATTTTAGATTACATCAGGGTGCACCCCAAAGTTTATTGGAATGGAGAAACATGGATGATGGGGCAATGAAAAACTCTGTACAGAACTTCGGGAACAAATGAGCTTTGTACAGGTGGAGGAAGCAGCAAGAAGCACTCCATCCTCATCATTAGTAAACCATAGAGGTCATTAGTTAGAGATTTGGCACAAAGGATCACTAAATAACATTGTGAGATGGGTGCACTAATGATGGATTTTTCACCCAAAGCCGGAATTATTTTTTACTACACAGTATTTATATAGCGCCAACATATTATGTAGCGCTGTACAAAATCCATAGGCATGTCACTAGCTGTCTCTCAAAGGAGCTTACAATCTAATGCCTCTACCATATTCTTATGTCATTTACACAAAGTGTCAAAGTCAATTTTGAGCAATTATTCTAACTGCATGTTTTTGGGATGTAACCCACGCAGACACAGGGAGAACCTGCAAGCTCCATGCAGATAGTGTCCTGGCCGCGAGTCAAACCTGGGACTTAGTGCTGCAAAGGCCAGAGTGCTATCCACTGAGCAACCCTATTGCAGGAATACTGGCTTTGCTGGGTGCATTGCAACACAATGGATTGGCACCTTGTGCTGCTTCACCTTCTTCCAGCTCTGAGCTTTGCTGTCCAGGCTCTGCAACCTTTATATACGCCCAGAGCTCAGCTTTAGGTTCCTTGGCTTGGAAGCCTCTGATCATTGGCACAGCCACAAATGCTCTTGGCCACCTCTCCTTACGCCAAGTGAGATCCATGGCTATATATAAGTGTTTGCACCTGCTAATAGGAAGTGGATGACGAAGACGTCCGCAGATCAGCCCCTGCAGATTGTTGTGTTTATAGTGCAGGGAAGGGTGGTGTTATGGAAAGCAGCACCTTACATGGACACCACCCAACCTCCTACCATCTCAGGAAGGGAGGAAAGGCTCTGTCTACTCCTTGATTCCATTCTTATCACAAGCTAGCACATGGTGAGAGGGAGAGAGGCCGGAAAGAGCCGGAGAGGAGAGGCTGGGGAGCAATGAGTGGGAAGTTTGTACGCTGAGAATAAAGCAGCCTTGTGTCTTATAGATGTGAACGCAGACACTTCTGTATGAGGGATAGAAGTGGGGTCACATATACATACAATGGGGGCAAATATAGAACTAGAAAGGAATGGCAAAAATATGAAATGAGCCAGGAATGCGATTAAAGGGGAAACACAATGAGGAAGAAGAACCACCCTCCTCTGCTTCCCGAGCTTTCTGATATAAACCCATATAGTATGGAAATGGCAGGGGTACGAGTGCCTTGTATAAACATTACAATAATGCTTTGTATCAGTCTTCCTCAACCTTTTTATCATGGGGGGAAATAACTTTCAGGACTTCAGGGAACCCGTTATAATTTCCACAGCTCACTGTACATTAGCATGGGGGGTATTTGGAAGAATGCCTCCTCCATTGCTGGCCAGTGGGAAGAATGTCCCCCCTACAGATAGCCAAAAAGATCCTTGGTGTCACTTAGTCTGAATTGAGAGGAACAAACTTATGGAAACCACTAGGAAACCTGGTTGAGAAAAACTTTTCAACCTTTTGATTTATCTTTAGAGTTGTCCACAGGCAAAACCCCAAAGAATAAAATACAAATATGCAAGCTCATCGGTTCCCCTTTTGGTTCCACCATTAGTCCAATTGGCTGGTGGAATTTGTTGACCCTGTTACTTATGGAAAAATATTTTCAGGTAGATCCGAATAATAAACGGAACCTCTGTTATCCTAATTCACTCAATGGTATTTAACTGCAATACAGATGGTATGGAAACAGCATGGAGACTCCATTTATATGGAGGTGGCACAACGGAGGTTACAGTGGAAGAAAAATCCTCTCCTCTCGCCCCCTTGGTGCCACTTTACATCTTTATCTGATCCTTTTTCAAATTTAGGGTCTTTGGCCATCTTGGTTGACCGAGCCAGAATGACGTACCTCCTGCAATTACCAACTACATCTACAAGTCAGAAAATGAATCTAATACATGAATATGGCCAGATTCTCAAATAAATTACCCAACAATATTTTCTACATGTGCCAAATCCCAGCTAACATAGCTATATAGAACCAAATAAGAAAAGGGACTTTTACAAACTTTTATGTCTTTTATATTGGTGCCTAAAAGTCCCTTTTTTTCTTTTTTGTTTTTTTTGGTTCTACAAATCAGAAAACCTGTCCTGTCTTCCTTCGCCTCCAGCACTTTGCTATTGGCCAGTAATACCCCCCATCATAATAACAGGTCAATAGAAAAATCCAGGTAAGTTGGGGGTCCAGACTAGATGCCCATGTTGTAGTCATTGGCCACTTTCCGAAGTTTGAGGTAATAACTGCTGTGTATGTAAAATAAATAAACAACTCCAGAGTTTTACAGAAATAGTTTTTTTATTGATAAATGTAACGTGACAAAAAAAGGAGTAACAGGGTTATAAATAGGAGAGGGGGCACATAAATAAATTGGTCCATGGGAAATATAAATAATTTTAGGAGCTCTGTGTAATGTTAGCGTTTTAGATTTATAGGGATCTCTATGTCATTACCGCGACAGGAACCTGCAGAGAGAACAAAAAAGAACAGATTACAAATAAACCAATACTATAGGACACTGACAGAGCACTCAGTATGGGTGGGGGTAAAAAGGATGGAATAATGGGGGTCAAGACCACGGTGAATGGAGCAACAATCAATATGGCATGGTGATTAGAATAGGAGCCATGTGGTGCCCAAAAATATTTACATAAGCAATTGATTTGACATAGACGTAACATGAGTGATCTGGCCAATTTTTGGGCCCCCACTTTAATTTCTAGTGACCTATAGATACTTTCTGACAACCAACCACAATGGATAGGAAAACACTTATGACCCTCATGGCACCACATAGCCCATCACAAAGCACTGTTTATGCATTGGGGTGCTCTGGGGTGCTTTGTGCATTGGGTTCCCGTGTACAATGCCCTGGGGTGCCATTCACAATAGATGGGGCTATAACATACACAGAGCAGGTGTATTGCCATGTGTTGTGGTATTGTGCATTAACGCTTGCTTTTTGCCCATGCACATGTCGGAATGGGCCCTACTGGACACGTTGACATTATCAAGAGCTTTTACCAAGCCTTTTTTCTTTTTCTATTTATTTTATAGCTTGGAAGCTATGCCACATAAATCTACATTGATAGAAGAAGAGGCAAGGATCACTCTTTACTGATGAAGGAAAGTGAAAAGAATATAGAGGATGGTGATTGGTGGATTGGAGGGACCCCTATTGCGGAGAATCGCCCCTGCCGTCACTCATGACTTACACTCGCCCATCTTTTCCTCCATGTACATTAGCTGATCACTCAAGAAATCCACCCGATCCAAACTGCGAATCCGCTCCCAGAATTCCTGCACCTGTTCCTGGCCGATCTCGGAGAGTTTAATAGGAATGAGCCGCTGCAGGGCCGAGAGGGTGCTGTCCAGTTTCTGTAGGGAAGAGGAATGTAATAGCAAAACTCATTGTCTTATGTTATACTGTATGTTATACATCTAATGTATGACATTTACCAATCAGGACTCCAATCTTCTAAATCAAAGAGATGATGGAATCCAAAGAAGCCTGGATGTGTGAGTATGCGTGATCATATTTTTGTGACCCATTTGCCTACTTTATGTATATAAGGGTATACAAGACTTTTATTCAAAATAATCCTTCATCCTAATAAATGCTCTCATGGCATAGGACGTTGTGCCTGAGATCCCTGCGTCATGTGGTTAAGGGAAGGGGGTGCCCTCATATACAAGCCTTCTCCTGCCATTCATCTCCGCCTCCTGAGCTTTGCTATTGGTCTTCTATTATTGATGGGTATTTCACTAACCAATAGAGAGGCTCAGAAGGTGTGAAGAGGTGTAATTAGGAAGTTGCCAGACTATCAGGGCAGCCCAGTACTTGGTCACATCTGCAGAGAATTTAGCTAGGGAACCTGAAGGTGTACACAGTAGGTAGTTTTATATACAGATTAAACCAGCTGCAGATATAATTAGTAGGTGTACAGGGGAAGCCATAAAAAACTTTGAATTGCATATCTTGTTCGTCCTTCTTTTTCCTTTTTGTGGATTTGCAGCCTCTATGATTGGCCAGACCCAGCTGTCATTTTTACAGCTGGGACTTGCTATTGATTTCAGCAACGGCTGCTCTGGTGTAAAATGGAATCTCTAAATCATGTTTACTGCAAAGTATAATGTGACATCATTTTACTCTCTTTAGTTACACTCAGAGGGGGGTCTTTGCTTGGAAAAATATTTCAGTTACAGGATCTTACAAGGAAAAAATAAAAGAAAGATGAAGAATTGTCCAAAATGCAACAAACCTGGAGATAAAAGACTTACCTGTTCCAAGGATGTGACCAGACCGCGCAAATCATGGACCTCATTGGAGAGTCTCTGGGATGCATCTATGAGAAAATATCATTTACAATCAACAGTTTGTGTTTTATGAAATAATAAAGGATGAAGATGAGTAATGGAAGGTTTAGACCTGCTTAGGGATCAAGCCATTCCATGTGGCTTTATCAGCACTCGGTCACTCACACCGCAGCCCTGGTTTGCAGCCTCTGCAAATGTAATGGCCGGGGGCAGTGAGCAGTGCTGGTGTTCACATTGGCCATGAAGTTGGGGTGCGGTCACTGCTTCCTCATGCCAGTGAACTGCTGCCTAGAGGGAGACACTACAAGTATCAGCCCCATACAGAATGAATGGGGGTGTCAGTGAATGGTACAGTACTGCCCGCTGTTACCCGCTAATAGATGTTGGTTCTTTAGTGCTGTGATTGACCGAATGGCAAAGTGCCAGCTGCCAGGAGCCGTGCAGGATCCCAAGGCAAATCTCAACCTGCCCTTAAAAGATATTATTGATCATGTGATCATATAGATTGTAAGCTCTTCGGGGCAGGGTCCTCTCCTCCAGCTGTGTCACTGTCTGTATCTGTCTGTCATTTGCAACCCCTATTTAATGTACAGCGCTGTGTAATATGTTGATGCTATATAAATCCTGTTTATTATTAATAATAATAATAATAATAATAATAATAATAATAATAATAAAAAAATAATATTATTAACAATGTGATAAACTTTCTCCACCCCCACCATGCTTCTATCTGCCGGGTCCATGTGTTCAGACCCCCCATTGTTTGCCCCAGCCTGGTGACAAGTGTTGATTGGTTACAGTCGGTGATTTTTAGCAGCTCCTTTGCTTTGGAGCCATTTCCTGCCTTTTAATTATCCTGGAGCAGAGATCTGTGTGCGATATGATCATTGATGGCGGTTTCCTTGCTTAGTCAGCCCTTGGATCTGTGCCAGTCATGGATCCCGCCAGCACACGTTACACTGGGAATGTTTATTTTGCTTCAGGCAGGATGTGAAGAAAGCTGATGAGGTTTTTAAAAAGGAACTCCAGGTAATGAATGCAGCTCTGGAAACATTAATACATCCATAGATGTGCAGAGCTGAAAGAGGGGCTGAGGGAAGCAGCACAAGCAGTGCAAAGTGCATGCTGATTGCAGAATAGAACAGAATGACAGAGAGATGAGCTTATAAGCATTCTGCTTCTCAATTCACTGTCCAATCACAGATTGGGGATGTTACCTGTAAGTGAAGGTGAAACTGCAGCAGAGGCAAATCAGGTCTTTTTCACCTGGGACTGGTAAATCTTAGAAATAGACTAGGAGTAATAGGAATCTTGTCTATGGATTTCAGGTTTTGCATGTTTATCTTTAAGGGAAACCTGTATAGTCATTCTGATCCCAAGGCTTCAACACTGTCAGGAACACCTACCAGGAACATGTCTATGGTCAGCAATGGCAGTCCAGCTTTTAAAGCATAGAAATTCCTCACTACTTAGATTTTAAGCTCTTCCGGATGCTATCCTTCTCCTATGTCACTGTCTGTCATTTGCAGCCCCTATTTAATGTACAGCGCTGCGTAATATGTTGGCGCTATATAAATTAATTAATTAATAAATATTATGGTGGCTGCCATGGCTGGAGTCCAGACTGGATAGGCTGGTCACATGGGTGTCTTTGCATTTCACGTTCCTGGCTTCATCAGGCAATTACTTTATTTTAATTACTTATATATCCAAATGAAATAAATTGAGTCAGAGCCTTGACTTACCTTCAGCTTGCTGCACCGGCACAGACGGGGGAGTTTGATCTTTCATACAAGACTTCCTGTCCTCCTGAAGTGTGTACCCCGCATTGCACTCACAGCGGTAGCTGCCCCAGGTATTGACGCACAGCTGGGCGCAGTAGCGGGTTGGGCGCCGGCACTCATCTATATCTACGGAGAGAGAGGCACAGAATCGCGGTAATATAGACAGCAGCCCTGAAATGACGTGTTCCAGAGAATGGGGCGTAGAGTCTACTTACCTACATGGCAGTACCTTCCCCCCCAGCCAGCAGGACAGCGGCACATGTTGGGTTTAATACAGGTCCCCCCGTTCTGGCATGGCTTCCGGCACACAGCTAAGCAGAGAACAGAAGATACACATCAGGGCCACCTATGTACAGATCATCATTGCAACTTACTGTACAGCTATAATGATCACTAGAATGCCACCAACCTACAGATCTGGAGGTATCATGCGCCCAGGTGTGCAATATATGGCATTCTTTATCTGGAGCTCACATGTCCACCCTTATAAATCATGCAGCCGACATCTCCTAGATTGTAAGCTCTTCGAGCAGGGTCCTCTCCTCCTCCTGTGTGACTGTCTGTCATTTGCAATATTTAATGTACAGCGCTGCGTAATATGTTGGTGCTATATAAATCCTGTTTATTAATAATAATACAAATAATAATAATAATCTAAGGACTGGTGAGCTACAATATACGACATTTAGTATTGGTATAATTATTTTTATTAATATAGTATTTAGTATAGCAAAGACACAGGAGGAAGAGAGGACTCTGGGCAATTGAGCTTACAATCTAAGAGTTGGTTGGAAGGAGCTGGAGGGCGCTTAGTGAAGGGTTAGGATGGAGATGAAGATGGGTAGGATAGTAATTGTAATACAAATCCCCCTGATCTGAAACTAAACCAACAAAACTCTGCAACTTGCCAAATTTTCTGTATCTCATTGGCCATCTCCAGGCAATAATAGGTCATGGGAGAGAAAGAAAGGGCCACCGAGGGTGAGAAAGGGGGATGATCAGAAATGTAGGTGGGAAAGGGCAGACATAGGTAGGTGGAAAGTGTGCAATTACATGAGGGCCCCTGTTCATCATCAGCTAACAGGGGCCCCCACATAGGTGGCAAGTCAGTTCGGTAGGGGGACCCCAAGTCAGTTCTGCACAGGGGCCCAATATTAGCTATATCTACCACTGAGCTGGGGCAAGAACTGTGGAGGGATTTGAAGGCAAAGCACAGGAGCTTGAATTTGATTCTCTGATGAAATGGAAGCCAGCAGAAGAGGAATGGTGGGAAGGCTGTGTAGGTAGGTACGGTAGGTAGGTGGGAAGGATTAGAGTGTAGAGGAGAGAGTCGGGTTAGTGGAATACCAGAGAGGAGGATGTTACAGACCTCCAGACGAGAGATGATAAGAGCATGTACAAGGAGTTTGGTGGTCTCTGGGGACAGGTAGGGGCGGATTTTGGAGACGTTGCGTAGGTGGAAATAGCAGGACCTGGAGATGTTCTGGATGTGTAAAGGATTATGTGGAATCAATTTCTTCTTGGGTTTAGATATAGGTAAGGAATATAAGATGGCACCCCCTGTATTTATCCCAGCAATGGTTTCTCGGGTCTTGAAAAGTAATTCAGTAAAAGTTTTCCCTCACCTATCTCGCAGGATTCAGAGTTGGGCTCCTTCTTCTTCCACCCCGGGCAGCAAACCGACTTGACCTGGACAACCTCCTTCTTCACCTGCCGTACTGACACCGAGTACACAGTGCTGCAACAGACGGAGGGCTCAGATTCTCCTTGCCAGGGTCATACTCAGATACAGACATTGGATGGACATATTGGTGCAACTTTCCAGAAGAATTCAGTTCTCCACTCCACTGATCTTTGTGATCATCATTATAAAAAAAAAACCCAAACTAGAAAAATTTGGAGGCTGCCCCTGCTGTACTCCTTGTGAAAATGTTGTGTGCCTGGCTGTCCCTGGTTCAGGGCTGCAGGAAATCTAAGCTTCCTGCCTGCAAATCCTGTATCTGCTGCAATACTTCTGAGACACAGAAAGGTAGCTAGGGTAAGTAAGGTAGATACGGTCAGATTGTTTTATATGGGCACTTGTTCCAGGTCAGTATCTTGGAAAGTAAGCAAAGCAATGGATAAACATGACAGCCAGGGACATAACGACTTCATTGGAAGTCAGCAGTGACAGTTGTGTGGTTCTGTGGTCATTTCACCTTTACTACAGGAGCAATGAAATGGTTTACAGCGGTCTCATAGGCTTATCCACCTTCTATCTCAGAAGCAACACTTTCCCTTCTCCCCCTCTCAGTATTGAATTAGAAGCTTACCTCTCCTTGATCTGCCCTCCCAGAAGTAACTCAGCAGCTCAGCTCACCCTACTTCCTTCCCAACAGTTTTTCAGCAGCTCAACTCACCCTGTGACCTCTTTCAGTAGCAACTGAGCAGCTCGAATCACCTTGCTACCCCACCCAGATTTAAATCAGCAACTTCCCCCTTGTCTATCCCAATGGAGTTGACTTGTTTGTTCAGCTTACACTGTCCCCCTATCAATCAGTGACTCTGCAGCTCAGCTCCCCACTTCCTAGCAGAGACTCATTAGCTGAACTCACCCTGCTCCCGCTTTCAGCAGTGACTCAGCAGCTCAGATCCCCCTCCAAGTGGTGATTCTGCAGCCTTACTGAATTTTAATCTCTAAATTAGCACAACCCAGGAACCCTTCAGTGAAGGTTGAGCTGAGCTGCTGGGAGAGCTGATTTAGATAACCTCCGTAACACACCAGGGACCTATTTATTCTAGTATTTGTTCAGTAACCCAAAGCTCGAATTAGTAAAATCTGCCCTCCTTCATTAGATATTAATGGATGCGTAAGTGCTATAAAAGCCCCCCGTAACAACCCAATTCATTGTTAGTGTGTCAGAGATAACTTAATCAGCGCTGGGTTTTGTTGGGTTAGCAGCTGCTAGAGATCTCCGACTTATACCAGGGACAGCATTAGGGAATAGGAATCCTAGGTATGTATGATGTGGAGGTTCCAAATGCTCAGCATTGCGGCTCCCTGCACCCCCTGGGTCCTGGAGAAGGTGGGTACCCTGGGCAGTTATTTATTTTGCCCCCAGACCCCTTTAACTCAAAATGGGTGAAGCATATTCCATTGACATCATTCCTTGCTGACCCCCCAATCTTACCGGTAGCTGCTGCAGATCCGGTGACCTTGGCATGTAGTCAGGAATGGCTGGTACACCGGCTGGATAAAAGTTTCATTGGAAATAACTGGGACTCTCTCCACTTCTCTTGAACAAACCCCGGTGAATGTGCTGAAAAACAAAAAAATACCCATTGAGCGGTCCCAGGTGAAGACTTAGGAAGAGGGAAGTAGAAGAACGAAGTGGTTTGGTGCAAATATCATCTTCTATTACAGATTGACAGCCAACACGTTTCAGGATGGCAACATCTCCCTTCATCAGGGCTTAAATGTACAGAAGACTGATTGACTCGATGGGGTGAAGTACAATACAGAATAAATACAGAATAAATACAGCAGCTGCAGAATAGAGTGCATGTGTGCATTTCTCTTATTAAAGGCTCAGTTAAAGCAGATCTATCACTAAGAGATTCTCCAAGCTGGCATTTCTGTCCTGGTTCTATAATATACAGCTTGCCTGGTTCTGATTCTCTGCCTTTATTACCTCTGAATCACAGAGTTTGCAGCTTATTCTGGGGACCTTGGGGCGGGGGTGTTTGGACATGGGTTGTGGGAACATGTCAGAAGTGAAAAGTATCATTAAATTTATATGCAGAGTTTTCAAATGTATTAATTTTGTCACTTGTCAATTGCAGTTCACTACACATATAATTGTGACCAAATTATCTGGGGACGTATTTAAAACAGAATGTAGTTTTCCATAAATAAAGTTGTAATACCGTTCACAAACATTTTTCAACAGCAACTAAAAAAGTTTTATTCACTGGGAGCTGTTCCCACGAGTCTCCCTGATATCCCAGCAATATTGTCCTAATACTATGTTAGGTGACTTTGCCATTAAAAATTTGGCAAGTGGCTCAAAAAAACCTTTGATTTGATTTAGGGAAGAACTACGTTTTTTTTTAAATTTTTTTTTCATTTCATTTGTGCCATGTTCCCACTGATCATCCTAACCACGCCCAGCAATTTTAAGACAAGCTGGCATTCAGGGGGCTGTGCGCTTATCTTGTATAGTAGGCTTGGTTACATTCACAAAATCATTTTTTTGCAGTAAAATCAGCTTCATGCCCCTATCCCTCCCCGCACACAGCTATGCATAGAGCTCACCTGGGGCCTTGCGCTGGTACTGACAGATCCATCATGAAAATCAGATCCATCCACAGGGAAGTGGCGGGAGACATGTTCATCCTCTGCAGATACAGCAATGATATGATTACTATCACACCCCAATATCATTATGTATTTCATGCATCAATAATCTGAAATAATATGCAGGATACAGAAAATAATGCAACCTTCCAGGTCCAGCTTCAATTTATGGAACTGGAAAGGGTGTAGAGTGGAAGTGACGATCAATTCTGTTCTCACCATCTAT
>NC_092871.1:10047906-10080682 GCF_032062135.1 Pyxicephalus adspersus
TAGCAAATGTTTTCAATCCTGGACCAGATCCATTCCAGGTTTGCTGGATCACCCAGCTTCACTGATGAAAGTGTATCCTCCCCAGCCTTGGAGAGCTTTAATAAATCAGGAAAAATTGGTTTGCCTTGGCTGAGTTGAAGCCATCAGTCTGCTGCAAGCAGAAAAAAGCATTTCCTCAATCCCCTCTCACTCCAGTGATCAACAATGTAACCTTACAGCAAGTCACAAGAGTGATCTGCATCAAATATTTGTAACTTGGCCAAGAGCAGCACCGACATCCAGATGAGCGCATTCTATCCAAGCCAACATCTCAGAGATAGATTCTGCCGTTATTATTACACAGTATTTATATAGCACCAACATATTACTCAGAGCTGTACAAAGTCCATAGTCATGTCACTAGCCTCCCCTCAATGGAGCTCACAATCTAATGTCCCTACCATAGTCATATGTCAATAATACAGGCTAAGGTCAATTTTGGGGGATGGCAATTAACCTAACTGCATGTTTTTGGAATGTGGGAAGAAACGCAAACACAGGGAGAACCTACAAACTCCATGCAGATAGTGTCCTGGCTGAGATTTGAACCTGGGACCTAGAGCTGCAAAGGGCGGAGTGCTAACCACTGAGCCACCACGTTGTTACTAGACATTCCCTGAACAAAGAAGGTGCCGTGCTTGTTAAAAGAAGAGCAAAGCATATCTGATGACAGGTCCACTTTAATTCTTTTGTTGTTGAAGTCATTTTATCTATCCAGTCATTTCCCTTTCTCGTATAAAATGTCTGCACTGCTTTGTTTCTTCTCTCTCTCCTTCCTCCATTCTTTCCCATCCTCCTCCATGTATGAGGACACATGTTACCCTCCACGTGTTCCTATGTGTGACATCCCATTGACTTTCAATGAGCAGCACACAGATCGCATGTCATGCATTGCACCTAGCGCGTCCTGAGATTCACCCAAACCCCAGCTACATTCATTCAGATGGCAGAACTTTGTATTGTTCTGATATTATGATGATGACATTGCTGTATAGGGAATATGATTGTTCCGGTTATACATTTCCATATACCCCCCGGCTGTGATGTCACATATACAATGCGCTCACAATGGCTTCCTGTCCGCTGTATAGGATGTGCAGTTTCCACTCTACGAGGTGCCGGATATAAGTTCAGCTTTTCATGTGGATTTTGTTTTTAAACTGAAGAATTTAGTGTGTATTGTCATTTGTTTTCTCAAGCCGGGGAACTTCAGGACTTGTTCTGCACTATACCATGCAATAGTGGAAAGATTTGGGGGTGCAAGATTTCCAAAAACAGCCAATGAAAAGGATCGCCAACTTTTGTGGATCCTTGTTGTTTATTAATAAAATATTACAACGCCCGGGCAAATAAAAAGATAAATCCCTCATATATCGTTGGACCACCTTTGGCTTTGGTTACGGCACACTTATTATTTCTATAATCCTATTCAATGTCACAACTTTTATATCCATCCAGAGATCATACATCACACAGATCTATGTAAAGTCTTCTCCAGCTCATTACACAGATTCTCAATGGGGTTCAGGTCTGTACTTTGTGGTGGCCAATTCAATGGGTGATAATGATGTTTCATGTTCTCTGACCCACTCTTTTACCCCAGATCATAACTCTGCCCCTACAGGTACCCCAGATCATAACACTGCCCTGACAGGCACCCCAGATCATAACACTCCCCCCACAGACACCCCAGATCAAACACTGCTCCCACAGACACCTGAGATCATAACACTGCCCTCACAGACACCCCAGATCATAACACTGCCCTGACAGGCACCCCAGATCATAACACTCCCCCCCACAGACACCCCAGATCAAACACTGCTCCCACAGGCACCCGAGATCATAACACTGCATTCACAGACACCCCAGATCATGACTCTGCTCCCATAGGCACCCCAGATAATAACATTGCCCCCACAGGCACCTCAGATCATAACACTGCCCCCACAGACACCCCAGATCATGACTCTACTCCCACAGACACCCCAGATCATAACACTGCCCCCACAGATACCCCAGATCATAGCACTGCCCCCTACAGGCACCCCAGACTATACCACTGCCCCCACAGACACTCCAGATCATAATACTGCCCCTACAGGCACCCCAGATCATAACACTGCTCCCACAGACACCCAAGATCATAACACTGCCCCTACAGGCACCCCAGATCATAACACCACACCCACAGACACCCCATATCATAACACTGCCCCCACAGACACCCCAGATCATAACACCGCCCCCACAGACACCCCAGATCATAACACTGCCCCCATAGGCACCCCAGACTATACCACTGCCCCCACAGGCACCCCAGATCAGAAGACTGCATCCAATAGCACCCCAAATCATAACACAGGCACCACAGGACACTGCCCCTACAGGCTTGGGCACTCTTTTTTTTTGGCCAGGCAATGTATAAAATAAAAAGATATATACGGTATTTTCTATTTACCACTTACAGACAGCAGATGGAGAGGACCAAGCAGACTCCTCCCCTAGCACAGACAGAAATGATTAGTCAGTTACACCTAGGCTGCCAAAAGGCATGCAGGCAGTAGTTGTGAAGGAGGACTTTGTTAGACAGCCCAGCATACTTTGCAGACTGAATGTCATGGATGCTCATTCAGTCTGCAAAGTTAAAAAAAAAAAAAAAATATATATATATATATATATATATATATATATACAGTAAATATATCTAAAACCAAAAACAAGCTATCATCTCAGACAGAGCAAAGCCAGCACTCCGCATTCTCTTCCAGGTCAGTGCCTTGCAATGTGATGAAGATGTTGGATCAACATAACAGCCAAGCATGGAAATGTCATAAGAGCACAGTAATGATCTGGTCACATTGTTGTCCTTTTAAAGAGGTTTTGATGTATTTTTGTAAAATTACTAATTTTTATTATTAGATATTTATATATATAGCTTTTAATGATTTATTTACCTGTTCAATATTTAGAATCTGAATTCCACCTAGCAGTACAGTGGCTTATCATCCCATTGCAGGTCACCCAATCACCTGATAATATTATTATGTATTATTATAGCACTGACATCATCCATAGTTCTGTACTAACTCAATATGCTTTTTAACCTATTTCTGTGCAGTCTCTATTGGTGTGAAATGAGCACAATGCTCCCCTTATCAGAGACCATGTGACCTTTGCCCAGGTTCTGAGTTTCCATAAGAAGCTCAGGACCAGCGATGTTTAATTCCAGTAGATACCTGATTAAAATACATTTTTACCCCCCCCCCCAAAAAAAAAATGTGAATTGGTCTGATATCTGTGTCTGAGATGAAGAGATTCCCCCTATTCTATCACCAGAACTGAAAGTTAGAAACTCTTGAGTTGTAACTGGTTTAGAGAAAAAATAAAAAATCTGCAAAACCTCCAACTTGTCCTATTGACAGCTATTTAGGAAGAGATTTCCCTCACTTCCTGTTATGTCTCCAGAACAGGAAGTGAGGAGAAATCTGGTACATGTATGGCAAATAAATATCCATACCATGGGTTTGAATCTCTTTCCTATCCAATAGTAGAACAAGTTTTGGCTTTAGATATTTTTTTAACAAATCAATGGCCGTACTGAGTACAATACTCCAAGTCAGCCAGATACAATCTGATTGTACAATCTCGTTCAGATCCACCAATAGCCATAATGGACCAGATTGGATGTTGGGTTGACCCTCCTATTATAGAGTTGCAGTTGATCGTATGGTCAGATTGTAGCGTGTATGGTAAATTTCAGGTTGGTGGATGATAACGGCTCAGTCCCGATTGTTTGTGTTTTATAAATCAGACTCATGCGGATTTTATTCATCTGCTCAGTTTTTTTTATCTCTCGTTAATCCTTGAGGGGTTTCCATTAATCTGCTGTGAATTGTCAGATCCTCTCGTTCTGTCATTGTTGTTTTATGGGGGAAGAGATCAAATACTCCACTCAGTGGAAATTCTGCTTCCTTATCCACGCTGTCTTCCTTCTCTGACCTATATTTCCTGCAGCATGTGGGACCAACGCAAGGAAAGGCAGCAAAGTTCACAACGTGGTGGAAACAAAGCCAACCGATGGATAAGCGTGAGTGATAATAAGAGACAATCCATTCACTGAAAAGATTCCAAATAATACCAGATACATTCACACGATATGCACAGGAATGAATAACAAGAAGGAAACATTGCCCACACATAGTACAGCAAAGGTCAAACTACTCAAAACTGAAATTCCTAGACTCTTAGGGTTTTTTTGTATTGGTTTTCATCCAAGATTCATCCAAATTTGATTTATTCAGTTAGAAAATTAGTGAATCTACTTTTATTCATGATTTCTGCATTTACAATTTGGGTAAAATTTTGGTGAATCACAAATAGATAAATAGCTTCATCATTAAATCTCCATAGAAGAATTCCTTAATGGTTATCCTGGTTCTGCCCCTCTCCTTGTTCTGCCTTCCTCTGTTCCATAAATAATTACATAAACCATATGAAATAAAGAGGGGGCAGAAACAAGAGTTAGATCCTCACCTCCAGTCCTCAGGGACCGGGGTACACACACTTATTGCCTCTATTTATAAAGCTTGGAATCTGACATTCACTAAAACATTCCCTGGTAAAGAATCAAGTATTACAAACGAAATTTATAATTCCCTAGGGAATGGTGTACAAAGAGTCCAAAAATACAGAATTCTGGCCCATAAGTTGCCCCGTGGACTCACAGTGGGATCATTTCCTAGCGGACGCTGTGATCTGTGAAGTGATCTGGGAACTCACAAGGCCAAAACTAAAATTCCTCAAAAGTATAACATGGTGCCAAATGATGGGTCAGAATTTTTAGGGGCAGTTTAAATTGCCCCAAATAAAATTCAGCATACACCGAGGTCAGATATACAGAAATGTAGAGAGACACAAAGATATGCTATAGAGGGGAGAGATCCCTATAGAGAGGGAGGAGTAGGTAGGTTGGAGCAGGTAAGTAGGTAAGGTGAGGCAAGGACAGGAGAAGAGTGCGGAGTTCAGGACTCACTGTGATGGTTGTGAATGTCCCAGCAGTCCCAGGCTGAATAATCTCATACTGGACAGAGGAGAAGAATTGTGAGCGGAGGAAGCACACGCCCCTCATACAAAACCACAATGTGTTACTGTGCCAGCACTCCAACCCTCTGTATGGACTGCAGAAACATTATATGTTACATATACCCCCACCCACCCCACCATGCAAGTCTACAATACCCCCAGTTCTAAAAGATACCCCCTCATATGGGGACATATGAAGCTGCACAGGTTGGGTAGATGGAATTAAAGAGAGTTCTTTAATTGCAGAAATCTACCTCTGTAATCCTGGAGATCTACCCTCTCTAATTCGGGAAATCTACCCTCTGTAATCCTTGAGATCTACCCTCTCTAATTCAGGAAATCTACCCTCTGTAATCCTTGAGATCTACCCTCCCTAATTCCAGAAACCTACCCTCTGTAATTCCGGAAATCTACCCTCTGTAATTCCGGAAATCTACCCTCTGTAATTCCGGAAATCTACCCTCTGTAATTTCGGAAATCTACCCTCTGTAATTCCAGAAATCTACCCTCTGTAATTCCAGAAATCTACCCTCTGTAATTNCAGAAATCTACCCTCTGTAATTCCAGAAATCTACCCTCTGTAATTTCAGAAATCTACCCTCTGTAATTCCAGAAATCTACCCTCTGTGTGGATACAGGATATGGAATTACAGAACTCTCTTTAGTTCCATATACCCAACCTGTGCAGTTTCATATGTCTCCTCTCTGTAATTTCATACATCTGTGCTCTTCCCTTCCACATATTTACCCTCTGTACCCCACACATCTACCCTCTGTATTCCCATAATTACTCATAACTTCCCCCTGTAATTTCATATATCCAACTTCTGCAATCCCACACATCTTCCATCCCCAATTTCCATTCATCTTCCCCTGTAAATCCAGATATACATAGTAACTGACTCTTGTAATTCCATATATCTTTCCCATAGGCAATTCCATAATCTTCTCTTTGCAATATCACAGATAATCACCCTGCGATTCCATATATCCCTATATATTTCCTCTCTGTAATTCCATTCACATTTGACCTTAATAATTCCACATATCTGTCCTCTGCAGCTCCATACATAATCCTTGCAATTCCATAGATATCCATACTGCCATTCCATACATCTCCATATATCTCCCCTCCGTAATTTCATCTACATTTGCCCTGATAAAACCCATGTATCTACCCTCCATACATATGGCTTATTCAATTCCATAGATTTCCCATCTGTAATTCTATATATCTTCCCATTTTGTGTTATTCCATACATAATTCATCTCTCTGTAACCCCATACAAACTCCCTAGTACATTCATCCCATTCATTCATTCATAATTCCATACCTCACCCCCTATATTTCCACACATCTCCCCTCAGCAAATCCATAATCACACCGTAATTCCATACATCTCCATATATTTCCGTTCTGTAATTCCATACATCTCCAAGAACTTAACTACACAGCACATACACGACCCCTCTGTATTTCTGTACATTTTCTCTGTGCAGTTCCATAGATATCCCATATGTATTTCCATACTTACCCCCATGCCCCTCCACACATACCTCCTCTGTAGTTCCATACATTTTGCCTCCGCAGCTTCATGTGTATCAAGTTATTACTTATCATGCAATTCCAAACATACCCCCCCCCCCCTATGCAATTCCATAACACCCTCTCTGCAATCCCATTATACCCCTATGCAATTCCAGAATACCCCCATGCAATTCCCTAATACCCCCATGCAATTCCATACATACCCCTATGCAATTCCATAATACCCCCATGCAATTCCATACATACCCCTATGCAGTTCCATAATACCCCCATGCAATTCCATACATACCCCCTCTGCAGTTCCATAATAACCCCATGCAATTCCATACATACCCCTATGCAATTCCATTATACCCCCATGCAATTCCATAATACCCCCATGCAATTCCATACATACCTGCTTTGCAATTCCATTATACACCTATGCAATTCTATTATACCCCCTCTGCAATTCCATGCATACCCCCTCTGCAATTCCATTATATCCCCTATGCAATTCCCTAATACCCCCTATGCAATTCCATAATACCCCAAGCAATTCCATTATACCCCTATGCAATTCTATACATACTCCCTGTACATTTTCATACATACCCCATCTGCAATTCCTTACATCTCCCAATTACAATTCTAGACATGCACTTTTGTAAACCCTCCTCTACAATTATATTTATCAATCTTATACAATTCTATACGTATCCCTTATGCAGTTCTATCCATACGCTTCCCACAATTCCATGCAGCCCTGTGCTATCCCATGTATCCATCCATAAACCATTGGAAACATTCTCTGATATTCGGGATACCCACCTAGTAATATACCCCACTATAGAACACACAATAGACCTACATTTCCATAGATGCCCCCTATAGCTGTACAATGACCCCTGTCCTTCAGAACTGCCCACCCTCCACTTTCACAGAAATAGCTTCACATCTCCAAAAAATGGAAAAAAACTAAAGTTTGTGATTTTATAAGATTCTTCTTTTTTCAGCATGTGTCATCCTTTCCAAAGAACAAGAAATACTTCTATACAAGCTGAACGCTTCCAAAGCATTATAGAAATCCACCTAACTACAAAATACATATGTACCCCACCAGAGATTCCCATCTCCAATCCCAATATACCGGTACTTACTGGCCAGAAAAATGGAAACCCCTATAGTAACACTGATATTTTACATATCATCATAGGAGTTATTCAAAACTAAATCGATTCTCATACTTGATTATTAAATAAATGCATTGCTAAAAATTGGCTTAAAATTAAACTTTCTGCATAAAAACTTTATATATATTCCTAAAAAACCTTGAAGGTTATAAATTCACCAAATGCTTTTGAACCTCCGATATTACTTGGTAAAAGTAGCAGTGACATCATATCTGGGATACAGCTTGTGCTGAGAGCAGAGCTGTGGGAGGGACTCTACAGGTCCTCCTACTATAGGCTGCCTGAAGAATAATACAGGAGGGGCGGAGACAAGACCAGGCGCTGTGCACAAGGGGAGACAGAGGCAGTGGCTGGTCTTTGTTACAGGAAACTTCTGCACAGCGGCAGAGAACATTGGGTTCATCTTAGAATATTACAAGGATCTGGAAAAAATAAACAAAGGACACTGAGATTCAAAGATTCGATAGATACCAAGATTTATAGATATATTGGATGCTGAGATTCATAGATTATTATTATTATTAATATTAATAATAAACAGGATTTATATAGCGCCAATATATTATGCATGAATCCTTTATATGGGAGTGAAAAATGACATTAGAATATATTTCTATGAATGAGTATCAGATGTTCAACAATTGTGGTAATAAATAAATATTATTATTAATATTATTAATAAAATATTATTAAATATCAAAATTTAGGCTACCTTTTTGCAACCAAATCCTTCCAATGTCCATTGGGTGCAGCCATCACAGTGAAAGAATTTTTCATTCTGTCCCTCCATGCAGAACTGGTTGTACCCCTTTTTAATGTACAGCGCTGCATAATATGTTGGCGCTATATAAATCCTGTTTATTAATAATAATAATAATAATAATAATAACATTGTAGATCCTTATAAGGAGAACCTGTCACCATTCATTGCATCAACCATCTTCCCATAAGATAATATGTGCACTTAGTGTGTTTTATGTATGGTAGTTACCTGTAAAATCCTCCCATGTGTAGACATCGGGGCGAGTCTGCTGCTGGGTGCCGCCATATTGGATATCAGCAGCCAGAACTGTCAATCAAATTGCACTCTATAGTAATCCCATTTGCTCCTCCCCAAGCAGCTACATAAAAGGAAGTAGGAGGAGGGGCAGAGGAGCTGGGCCAGTACAGAAACTATTAGACACACTTATAAGGAGAGAGGGATATGATGTGAATGAATGATGGGGCTTGTACCAGGGAATGGACCCTTCATGGAGTATTCAAAGTTTCTAATGGCAGAGGTCATTATCATTATTATTATCTCAGATTTATATAGCGCCAACATATTCCAAAGCACTGTACATAGACCATAGTCATGGCACTAACTGTCCTTCATAGTGTAATGTCCCCACCATAGTCATATACAGTCCATTGACACTTTGTCCGCGAGCCAAATAACCTAACTGCATGTTTTTGGGATGTTGAAGGAAAGCCCGGGAGAATGCAGAGGGGTTTGCATGTGCTGCTCATCATTGTGTATATTGGTGACAGGTTCTCTTTAATCATTTGTCTTCCCAGGCAAGCACTCTGTTCTGTATATCTGTAATGCTGACATACAGCTATCTGTGTCTCTCTTCCCTCTAAACAATGATAATCTACCAAAGCATCCTCTTCCTGCTCTTCACCAGGTCACACGAAGAAGTCACAAGGCTGATAAAACGTTCACATCTTGCTGAAACCCCAAAACTCCACCTACAATGTATATATCAGATTGGCATGGTTGGTGGAGATCATAAGCTGGCTGATATCGCTCAGCTATTTCTAAGAATTCCCAGATCCATCTGCACTCATTACAATGCCCAATATTAGTAGAATAATCCGCTATGGTTCAGCTGCCGGAGACTTTGTAATTCCCATGCATTCCCATTTGCATGTGCAGAAGTTTCATCATGGGGGGCCCATCTAATGTTCACGGAGTATCTCCGTCTTCATGGAAGTCTGCAGGGGAGCCGGTGGCAAAGATGGTGCCTTCTGTGGATGCAGGGATGGCGGGGCATGGGCCTGGGTGGCTGCCCATGGGCAAGTCTGTGCCATAATCGGCAAGTAACAGAAGGCTCAACACCCAGTATGGCAAATGCTCAGCAGCCACCAAATTTAATTCCACTTTAACTTTACCACCCAATCCTAATCCTTTCCTTTATAACGTGCCTATTCCTTTATGTCCCTAACCTTTACCCTTCACCGTCTCCTCAATGCCAATCCTTCACCCCTTCAAACCATCCACAAACTGAGCCCATTGGGTTCCATGCTGTCCCGGCTTCTCTCCTCAATCCAGAGCTGCCATCTTTTTTCTTCCAGGTTCTGCCTGATATCTCCTGATCTCGCACTGCGCAGGTGCAGAGGTGACGTGTCTTCATCCAAATCTAACAAAAAAACCATAAGCGGATCTCACTGCCCATGCGTAAGATTGAGCACTTTTTTACATTATGTGAAAGCCCCGATGAAACATACTCTGATTTATTAAAGCTCTCCAAGGCTGGAGAGAATACACCTTCATCAGTGAAGCTGGGTGATCCAGCAAACCTGGAATGGATCTGGTCCAGGATTCAAAACGCTTGCTGGCAAATAGCAAATGATTTTTAAAAATCCATTCCATGTTTTCTGGATCACCCAGCTCCACTTCTGAAAGTGTATTCTCTCCGGCCTTTATAAAGCTTTAATAAATCAGGGCCTCTGTCTCAAGCATGCACAGACGGAAAAGCCCACAGCCACCTGGGATATGTGGCACAAATATATAAGGGGCTGTAGGTTTCCCCTTCTGTCTTTACCACGGGGGCAGTAAAAACGGAAGGGGAGGGCACCACGGGGCATTATGGCTTTACATGGTGTCATTGTGGGGCTCAGCTGTGTGTCCCCTCTGCAATTCCACCGCGCTGTCATACTTCATTTATTGATAGGATTCTTACTACTTACAGTTGATATAATGTTTTTGTATTTGCTCCCAAAGCCCTGCACAATAATAGAAGATTCAACAAACCTGCACATGTTAATAAAGATGTCGGAGGAAAAGAAAAATCTTCCTATTTAAAGTATAATCTAATTTGGATTGGGTGATATAGGGGTTGGAACCCTGCCAGGTTTTATACCTATCTGAGCCTATAAGGGTGAATCCCTATGTGTAATTGTCCTGATCACCACTGAGAATCCAAAAATTTGGGTTGTCACCAGAACAGAAATAGATGGGAAATCTTCCAATTGGGACATTTGTTCCTTTGATGACTTGGATGTGATATCCCTCACTCGGGCAGATATATGAGGCCATACAATGTTAGATCCAGAGAGGTTTCAAAATAACATTATTGTTTAAGCAACCCACCAAAACCTTCCACTGACGCGTTTCGCCCCAACGTAATAATAGAGCTTGGAGATGGAGGAAGTAGGAGTATGTATATACAAATCATAGGATTGCTTTGTAATTCTTTAAGGAACTCAGTTCTGGTATATATCAAACATTTCATATCTATAGGCAGAAAAATCTAAAATTCTGGTTGGCAATACCCATAAGAAGCGGGAGTACATCTGAGGGTGGTATCATGGCATGTGTCGGTACCAAGATTTCCCTCACATTGGAAAGATATCCTTTATTTCCAGGACAGGAAATACGAGGAGATCTCCATAATGAGTTTTTTTAACCCTTTCCTATTCTTACTAAGGGACAAAATAAAGTTCTGACTTTAACATCTCAACTCTTCCTAATACATAATTTATCGTAATACTCTTATACTCTTCTTAATACAGTTTATCAGATGTATCTCATTTTTTTGGGATTGTTTGATTTTTAAGTATGACATTAAAAATAAATACTTATTACTATTAATAAGTAATACCCCCTTATTACTATTTTTGTTAAATAACTCCACCCTGCCTTGTACCAGAAAAATGACAAAGCACAGAATAAGAGTTGTTTGGGGACTATGGAGAAATCAGATGTTTTATTTCTTAGACTCAAGATAAGAAAAACTTTATGGGAATTTAAATAAAAACTTGGCTTGGATTTATCATGATCACATGATCATTATAACTTAACTAACTCTGTGCTACGCCCACTTTGAACACAACTACTCCCATCAAACCTGCAAAAGTTATGAAAAGTTTTTTTTTTTTTGTTAATTATTCATCCCTTTGCTTTTCTTCCAGAAATTAGTAAAATGTTCCTCCATGTCTGGAAGTTGCAGGTACATCTAATATAATATTAAATATATTATATTAAGTATATTAAATAGAGGGAGTGTAGACAAGGTCAGTATATGCCATTAAGGATGAGTAAAGCGGAGGTTTGCATTCAAACCCACCTTCAGCTCCCTGGATCCTCCCAGTTCACTTTCCTCTACCCTATAATGGGAACACTCCAATCTTTCACAAATATATGTGGCTATATTCTTTTTAGAGTTGTTATAATTTGGGTCTCATGACTTCACAGTCCTCTATTTTGGCCGTGGTCAGGCCCTGAACACACTCTGCAGAATTCTTCCGAGGCGATGACGCACCCACGAATGACAGGTCCTTAACGTCCCTGGGCTCATAGCGAGTGCCTTGAATGTTGCCTACAAGAAATAGCAGAGCCCTCTAGTGGCCAAAGTGACCTACTGCATGGGACAGCAATGGAAGTAAGTATCTTCTTTATTTTTCTTCTTTTATTTCCTACTTTTTTGGCACTGATTTTTAACTTCTAGTCTTTTCAGATTTCACAAAAAAAGGCATTGGAGGACTACTGGCTTTATTCTTTTTGATGGTATTGTGGAAATAAAACATGAAATCTGTTTGGGTGTTATGAGCCACAAGAATGATGTTTTTTTTCAGATTTTGCCGTTCTCATTGCTGGGGGCTCCTGGGGAGATGTGAGGTCCTTTCTGTACAATGTCTGCCCTCCTCTCACCCTAATAACCGGTCACATTCTCTGTTTGTTTCATGTATAGGGGACCCACTGCATGGTATAATAAAGTCCATTCACTCCCCTGAATCAGTAAGGGTCTGGGGGGGTATGAAGCTTGGTCAGGGGAAATATCAGAGGAGAGAGGGGGAGTGTAGTGCCAGCAGTTCTGCCCCCTCCGTCTGGAATCTCAGGCGTCACAGACAAGGGATTGCCTTGTATGCCCGTGGTGGCATGGTGCCTAGGTTTTGTCCTGTATGCCATGGCCTGACACGCGGGTCTCATAGGCTCCACTGACCTTATAGACAAAGCTTCCCAACCCCTTCAGTCTGCAACTTTGTGAATGTTCTCCATACTCTTTCTACAATAACTGCGGCTATCGGTGAATAGTCAACTATACTTTCCACCCAAATTCGCTGCATGACATGGTGTCATGACTATTACACGCAGATTATTTACTGTTTTCCTGCCCCATTCTTTTCTATTGTTAAGTATAAAACTAATAACCATTTGTACCTTTAATTAGTTCTGTTTTCCACAACTTTTTGCTAAATGAGTCCCCAAAATTCACAAAATAAAAAAACCAGCTACAGCTACAACATTCACCTTTACGCTGGAGCTGTCATTCCTTTTTACCAAGATGTCCTTAAATGGTGAATAATGCATATTATCTTTTAAAGCAGAACTAAACCTAAAACTCAAAAAATTGCAATTGCACGCATGTTGTTATTGCAGAAGGGACAGGTGATGTCTGCAATAAAACAAACTTACCTGCCTGTTTGCAAACTTCTGTAGAATGTACACTGAGCAGCGCATGTGCACAATCTTGGCAAACTCAGGTGCTGGGAATGAAAGAAATCCATTCTGGCCTGGCTAATGAAATGGCTGAAGAATGCAAAGGTTTTGGCGCTGGAAAAGGAACAAGAGGAGGTGAGTTTGCTTCTGCTTTAAGATAGAATACTGAGGATCTCCTGTGTAGGCTGCCATGGCCCTGGGCCCTAAGGGGGTGCCACCACAGGCATGACCCTTCATTTATAGTTTTACAGGTATTCAAATTCTAACTGAAACAAGTTAGAAGCCCCGACAGATTTGAATTGTTGTGTCCCATTATGGAGATCCCTCTTACTTCATCTCCTGCCCTCTCATTTATCCCCCAGGTCATTCTGCTATTTGCTGATTATGGCACAAACTTACCCATGTGCACCAGGTCCATGCCCTGTCATCCCTGGATCCTCTGGTCAATTGGAGGCTGAGATAGCCAGGGAGCTAATATCGGTAATATAAGGTCAGCAGTAGCCATGACCAGTAAATAAGGAATGCCTTGCCAATGTTATTCACAAGGAAGAAATCATAAAGCTGTTATATTTTCCTCAAAAACTATGGTGCCGGTTTCTATCAGTCAGGTTTAAATTAACTTTCTGCAAAACCTCCCCACTTCTTCATTTGAATCTCACTTCTCTGTTTTGGCATCCTTTTTCTGCATGGCACTTTGAAGATTTGCTTTCATCTGCACAATAGGCAAAATAAACAACCACTCACCAAATTCGTGCTATTCGGGATGTCAGAGGAAAATGGATTCCATTTAGGAGGGCTCATTTCTTTTTCAAATGGGGATGAAATGTTTGTGGACACCTGACTATCGGAGGTCTATGAGCAGGGTGGACATCTCATTCCAAAACTATGGCCATCAATATGTAGATGACCTCCCTGTTGGGAAATAACAACCTCTGCAAGCTTTTAGGGGGAGTCTGTGGGAATTGTGGGCACAACCAAACAAAAGAACGATTGGGAGGTTGTTTATTGATGTTGGATGGGAAGATCTGGCTCGTCCACCCCACACTCATCAAACCAAGTCATTATGGAGGTGGCTTTGTGCACAGAACCCAGCCATGCCAGAACAGAAAAGGGCCTTCTAAGAAGCTCACAGTGTGCTGTGAAATTAAAGTAAGAAATTTGGGGACAAGGCAAGGACAAAATGGGGCAAATATGCAGCGGGGACCCCCAAATGTCCAGTATTCCTGCTCCCTGTGCACCATCTCATTCTGTCGATTGGAGAAGGTGGAGGTCTTGGACAATTGCCCAATTGCTCAGTTTGCCCTTCTCTACAACCAGCCCCGACTATAGAAATGAGTGGAGTTCAGCTTTTAACTTCTTCACATAGGTCAAGGAACTTGATAATTAATATTATCTGGCATTTATATTGAGCCAACATATTACGCAGCACAAAGTCCATAAGACTCGTGCATTGAGAGGGGCTGACAATCTAATGTGTAAAACCAATTCCAGGGGAAGCCAAATAACCCGCCATGTTTTTAGGATGTGGGATGAACATCTATGCAATACATGGGGAGAACATACAGATTCCATGCAGATAGTTTTCTGGTTTTAACATTCAAACCTGGAAACATAGTGCTGCAAAGGCATTAGTGCTAGCCACACTGCCCCCCTTAATTGCACTTTGCTGTCCCATAATAACTGTAGTTTTGTAGATTTTAGTTATATGTATAGTGCAGAGTGATGTGAAGTTCTTTTTATCTTTTTCGGTATACAAGTATGAAGTTGTTGACTTTGCACAAAGCTTTCCCCCCTCTCCACCCATCTCCTCCACTCTTCTTCTCCCTCTCTCTCCCTTGCTGTAAAGGTCACAGTCTGTGTGGATTAAACTCCTTCTTTGTATGACACACAATAGAAGTTTTCCTGCCTTCATATGTCTCAGCAGATAATTATTTATTATATTGAAACAGCAGAGGCTCTCCCACTGGGACGGGTCAGTCGCAGGGCACCGACACAGACACTGGCACACTGAAGGGGCTGTGTTAGTTTGGGGGCACAGAGACTTCTGTGCATTGGGGAGAATGGTGAGATGGCGTCAGATAGCAACACAGTGGCAGGCCACAGGGCACACAGACAGACGGTGGCACATGGAATGGGCCGAGAATGGGGCTGTGAGACCGCACAGGAAGCAGAGGAAATGGTGAAAGTGCGTCATAGAGAGAGAAAGTGGTGGATACAAAGGGTGGTACGGGTATGAGGTGTTCAGGGAAGATAGTGAGAAGGGGCAGTGCCAAACCGGAGCACCAAGTATGCTGTGAGAAGCACAGAAGAGACCTTGGTCTATAGACTTGGGGCACAGAGCCAGTTTGGGCACTGGGGGCAAACCACATGAGACAAAGTGGCAAAGTGACAAAACACTCCTACATACCAAGACGAAGATGGTCTTGGACAAAAGGTCGCATAGAGTTAATAAAAGTGAGACCTCTAATAAACAACATTTTAGCTCCCTGACACTGCATTTTAATTGCCTGAACCCCTTCTGTTTTGTAAGTTGGGGCTCTTGGTCAGTTGCTCAGTTTGTTCTAAAACTCTCCTTTGCCAAGCAACCCGAGATACAAAAGTGACATCAATGGGATAGAATTAGATACAAATAGTACAGCCAAGTGGATGGCACCATTACCATTTCCATGCTGCTTAGTGGAAAGTGAAAGAGCAGAACCAAACTCATAAGGTCATATTTATTCTCTTTGCCTCTAATATTGTGTTTCTTGTCTGCTAATTTGTATGCAACACACCTCATTGCCTCCCTACTCATTTTTTCACTGTGACTATAGTGGGGATTCAGAAGGATGCTTTCATAATAAATCAAATTGGACTCTTACATTTTCTGCATTTAAAGCAGCCAGTGTGCTGCAGGTTCTGTTGCACATCTTGAGAAGCTCATAGTGTGCAGGGAGATCAAAGTAAGTGATTCCGAAATAAGAGAAAAGTCTGTACTATTGTGCAAGTCCAGGGTGTAGATTTAAAGGACACTGCTGTTTTTTTTTTTTTTGATTATATATATATATATTGTGAGGGGTTTCGCTCAGGATCGCCTCTGCTGGGGTCAAAGGACACTTGTCTGGTTCATCCAACTCAGATCACACACCAAGGTATCAGCTTTAAGCTGGCTTGCAGCCAGGTTTATTGAAGGTTGCAGATAAAATAACAAAACAGCAAAAGAAAACATTGCCTGTCCGGCACTTTATTATACATCAGACATCCCTGTCTATCAGCTGGTGGGCTTCTCCCTGTCAGCTCAAAACCAAGCTTTCAGCAACCGTCTACTCACTTTTGAGCTCACTCATCCAAACTGACTTTGAGTCTCTCAGCCGAGCTCCCTCACAGACCCACTGTCTGTGTCTCCAAATAGAGCTCCCTCACACAGTCCACTGTCTGTGTCTCTCCAAATAGAGCTGCACTGACACAAACCCCTGTCTGTGTCTCTCCAAGCCAGGCCACTGACTGAGCTCCTGGCTCTATGTTACATCCCCTCCCTCGGTGCTTCTTCATTAATTATTCCACAGGTGAGAGTCTTCCACCTCCTACTTCACACAGGAATCTTAGGCAAATATATCTCATAGGAGAGGAATCTTGGGCAAATATTATCTTCCTTCCGCCTCCAATCTTGCCTTGGTGTCACAATATATATACACGAGGGGGTGCTGGGAAGTTCCTTGCTTTTCCCCCTTCCAGATGAAATAGAAAAATGAGTGTGGGGGCATATGACAGCCTAATATCTTAGTATGTAACTGTGCAAATATCAGGTCTTTTCGATTTTGTTAAAAAATTTTGAGAAGCTGTGATGGCAGAGGCACAAGCAAGTTTCATGTTGTTGGAGTTACGGGCCGTCATGAAGTTTTTGTTTCCCCTCAAATTCCGCATCTCCCCCTGACATATTTCTAACTGTTAACAGCATTGTTATTTTGGAGACATAATCAGAAGCGAATCTCTAAAGTGAGTGGAAATCCCCTCTTAGTTGTCACTAGGACAGGTGCCTCCATTATGAAAGTACCTATTAGGACTTGATCCAGTGGCATTGGATGAATTCTAGATTTCAATTGGTGTAGGCGATTTACACTTTTCTATACTGTAATGGAGCCCATTCCCATCCTGGATTCAGTGAAGTCAGTCACCATCTCTCCCCCTTCATATTTTTTGCTGCCTGCAGACATCGCATTTGGCGGGAGATGGTTTGCACATGTTTAGCAGATTGATATAAGCTATTCTTCCTTTTTGCATTGTTCAGACTGGTGGTGAGGTTACGGTGCGGTGCTGTTACTGCTTCCTCATGCCAGTAAACCTGCTGCCTCAGGGGAGCGCTACATGTAGCATTCCCCCAATGCAGCCTCATAGAGAATAAATGGGGACAGCATTCAGCAGTTTATTACTGCTCACTGCAGCTCCATGTCAAACGTGTTTTCCTAAAAAAGCAGCGCTGGTGCCAGCAGCTGGTTCTCTTGATCTAGTGGCAGGTCCCGTCCTGCCTTTACCCTCCTGAGAAAGCAGATATGTCTGCGAAAAGCGTAGAGAATTTGGGTGATAAGTCTTCTGCACTTTTCGGGTGCACTACCACGAATAAAACAATGAAAAAGCTGTGCCCATGCATTAATGCACATTGCAATGCACACATTCAATAAATCATAAAGGTGTGAATGGGGGGCAAAAGCTTTCCTACCGTATGATCTGTAATGCCAAATAATTTACTCTTATAGACTTTCATTGGGACAAAATCATGTTTTTGTACGAGTAACATTTATATCTGAACCTGCTTGCTGCTCCGTGCTAAACTTGGACCGGCTCCAAGCGCGGTTTGGTTTACAGTGTTTATAACATCAGCCAATTATATCCCCCAGAGAGGAAATAGGAAAGACGGCGATGATTGAAAGAGCACCGATAGATCTCAGGGAACTCCGCTTCCTCACCATATTTAGTGTCCTCATACACTGCCAGAGGAGAGATGACAGGTCCTCTTTCAGCAGGTGACAATGACAGAATGCTCATTACCTCAGCCGCTAATGACAAGGCCAATGTCATCACCAAGATGACTTCATTGTTCCCCGGGGAGACGCAATATCGAGGCGAGGTGCGTGAGAAAGGAAAATTGTGAGGAAATCGGACAATGAAGAAGGGGAGGGGGGCACTGTAAGGACATTTTTATGAGTTGCTATTAAAAGCACATGAGATCAGTTGATGGATGATGAGAGGCTGGGGGGTCCTGAAGAGTCTGGCAAAGAAGAGGTTAATTTGGGGGATCGGGCAAACTCATAATTAACTTTGGCCCAAGTTTGGGTATTGTTAGGCAGATAAGGGAAATTTAATGGCAAAGGGAATTTTTATGTTTACACGTTTCCTTCTCCTTATGAGAGCAAACAAGGACTCAGGGATCAGGTGGTCAGGAGTGCAATGGTGAGCCACAATGATGTCAATGGCACCTACAGAAAACCAGATCCGGGGTATTATTTTTACGCTTTTATCAATGTTTTTTTTTTTTTCAGAAAGTTATTCTCTAAATTTTTATAGGATTTTTGGATGACAGCATCTGTCGTAAGACTTGTCCCCCATACCGTCTAGACCAGTGGTCCCCAACCTGTGGTCAGCGAGAAAATTTTTGTGGTCAGTGGCTCTGGCTGGTGCACCCCCCCAGCGGTGTCAGGGGAAGGACCCTGCTGGGGGGGGGGCGCACTGGCTAGAGCCGCGGACCATGTCCCCGTATGCATCGCAGGCTCAGGGAGGTGTGCGGATTGTGGTCTAAGCCTGTGATGGGAGAATGGGCGGGTTCTGGCATCATGAAGTCACTCTGGGATAAGTTTCTTCCCCTTTAACCTCCCTAGCGGGGTAGAAAAAAGTCGCTAAAAGTGGTAACCGCGATTTACACTTGGGGATGGAACACTTAGGGAAGGTTAGTAAATAGAGCGCTTACCTGATCCCGCGCCGCCCAGCACCGCGATCTCCGTCTTCTTTCTTCTGCCTGCTTCTGCATCCAATGAGTCACCGGGGGAGTTCCCGGTGACGACGGTGTGTGTGTACGTCCTGGCCGGCCGGGGCGGGAAATTCAAAATCTATTTGTATTGCATTCAATACAAAATAACTATTAAATGCAATACATAGAATTTTTATGTGTAAAAGCAGTACATTGTTTTCAAGAACATTTATTTTACAGTATATATAATAGTATGAGTATAATATGTATTTTTTTTTAAATTTAAAAAAATTAGTTTTTTTTTAAATATATAGATTTTTTAATTTATTCAATTTATTGTTTTTAAATGATTTTGTGTTTCAAACTTTATTATACTCATACTAATATATTTTACTGTAAAATAAATTTTCATGAAAAACAATGTACCGCTTTTAGACATATAAAACCGGATAGAAATGAACCGCTAGGGAGGTTAAGTGACACACAGCTCCCCGCGCATGCGAGGTCCAGAGCCTGTAAATTTAGTAGTCCGTCATCCAAAAGGTTGGGGACCACTTATGTAGACAGTCATCCATGAGTAAACAGTAAAGGAGGGAAGCGCATTCCTAGTGCTCCTTCCCTGACACTTCTTTTGTTGCAGTTGGTTAGAATAAGCCATCCTTCCAGGTAAAGAAAAGGGTAAGAACTTCTCTCTGTGACAACGTTTAGAGTTACACATGGGCTGACATAGGGAGTTGCATGAGGTCCCAGGGCCATCGTTGGTCAACAGGGGCCTCTATAGGGGTGTCAAGTCAGTCTAGCAAGGAAGTAATTTCTGTACATGGCATGGACACTTTCTATTGGGTAGTCTGTAGTAAGGACAGAACTCCTTACAAAAAAAGACCAATATAGAATTAAAGGGTGCTCGGAGTGACAGCAATGGATGGTGCAAAGCATATACCACATGAAGAAACATAGTCACCAGCACTTCTGCAGAAATAATTTTCACCTCTTTGTTTTAAAAAACAGCAATGTAAAAAAAAGCCCACACATTTCGGGATGTACAGAGTCCTTTCCTGAAGGCATGATGGTAACACATCCTGAGATATATTCATTTGTATCTTTTTTATCAACTTGGATTACAGAAAACACAGCAATAACAAATCAAATTACTTCATGCTATTGGATCTAACAACAGCGCTGAGGCATGATTCTAGAACTCATCACTACTCATCTGACAAACAGGTGACAGGTACACTTTAGTGGAAAATTACAGACAGTAAACGTTTATTATTAAAAAATGTAAAACTTACCAGGTTTTCTGGTTTACTTCACTTAAAAATTAAAGCACAAGACTAAATATATCTTATAATTCTCTCCGCCTCGCAGCCTGCAGCAAATCATCGTCCATGTGATACATAGATATCTTGGTGGAAGAATGATCTTCTGATCTATCACATGGGACGGACTGGGAGAAAAAAACAATGATAAAATGAAAATAAAATGAGCCAACAAAATTATTGCAATAATGAAACAAATACTCAACCTAACTTATAAGGGACAATGTTTTTTAGATAACATGATATCTGATTGGTTGCTACAGACAATGGTTTAACAAGCATCCCTTGGGGGTTAAACTACAAATCACAATATGCATGAGGTATGAGAAAAAAAGAGTATGGGCACTTTCCTAACAATAGTTCTCAAAATGATTACCTAAATAAGTCTTCATGGGGGCTACAAACTGGGTAACTCTATGTTATGAAGGTGAAGCCTATAGTGGTATGCCTGTCCAATGAAGTTTTGAGCTTGATTCATTTGTGTCATTTTCTTTTGTGTATGTTTGTGGGTTAGGAAATAGTTTTCAGTTCAGGAAATAATGAGTGAGTGTTGATCAAAGTGAGAAAAAAAAGGTTGGGCTATAGGGTAGGGTTACCAAAACTAACCAGAGGTAGGGTTAGTGATAAGACAGTACACCAAGGAGTTGGGTTTAGCAATGAGGCCCAGGACTGAAAATAGTTTGGAGGCTAGTTTTGTATCCAACACTGGAGAAAGGCTGGGACCTAGTTTTTAAGACCTAACAGGGTTTAAGGCTTTCAAAACACTTTTGAGAGGATGGAACTAGCAGTGGCCATTGGATGAACTGGTTAGGTTAGCACTGATACCCCACACTGGTTAGAGTTCATGGATTTTATGATACCCATTATTTTTGAGAGGATAGAGATAGTAATGGCCATTGGATAAACGGATGGAGCTACCAGTAGGACCCAGCAATGGTAAAAAGTTCAATCTATTACCACAGGTTAGGGCTTTCACAATACCCAAATCTTATGAGAGGCTTGGCCATTGCCTAAACAGGTGTAGTTAGGACCTATGAAAGGGTGGATCTAGAGCTGAGTCCAACACTCTTAGGGGTTAGATCCTTCATGTTACCCAACACATTCACAAAGATTTAGCTAGTAGTGGTTATTAGATAAACAAGTGGAGTTAGCACTGAGACCCAACACTGCTGAAAGCAAGCATCTTGTACTGAGACCCAACACTAGTTAGAGTTTGGGACTTTAACGGTACCCAACACTGGCGTGAGGGTGGTGCTAGCAATGGGTAAAAGAGCAGACCCAACACTGACGAGAGGGAGACGTATTTACCAAAAACAGAGGTGAGGGGATTGTGCTGTTACTGATACACAATAGTAGTCACATATTTCTAGTGATAGACCCAACACTGGCTAGAGGTTGCGGTTTTCACAATACTCAACACTTTGTACTGGTCGGAGACATCAGTGGCCAATGGATGAACCGGTGAAGATAGCATTAAGACCCAACACAGATAAGCGGGTATATTGAGCACTGAGGTCCAAGAGGTTACGGCTTCCACAATACCCAACACTGGTGAAAGGGGAAATCTAGCATTGACACCCACACTGGTAAGGGCTTTTGTGATACCCAGCACTTTTGAGAGGATGGAGTTAGCACTGAATGAATGGGCGCAATTATCATCTAGCTCTAACACTGGTGAAACGATCTACCTAGTACCTGGACCCAAAATTGCTTAAAGATCAGGGCTTCTAAAATATCCAACACTTTGAGAGGATGGAGCTAGCAGGTGGCCATTGGATAAGTAGGTGGAGTTAGCACTAAGACCCAACACTGGTGAAAGAATAGATTCAGTTTCAAGACAATGAATAGAGGTTAGGGTTTCCACAATACCTAACAATTACCTGATCTCAGACATGCTAATAACTGGCACAACACTCGGCTTGCCATCAAATCAGCCAGGATGGGGATTTTTTCTGTTCTGTCGAGTTTGTTGGTTAAAGCTTTATTTTTAACTTGACTTCTCTAAAATCACGTGACCATTTTCAGTAAATATTGCATGTGTACACACTGTGGAAGAAGGGCAAAGTTTTGAACTCGATGTAACAGACAGGGAAAGTGCCCACTGTGTATCATTTTTAGAAATCTGAGTTAATTCTTAACTCAAGGAAAACAACTAAATACTACCAATGAAACACATGAAGGAGAGATATTTCACCTGCTGAAAGGATTGATATTTTTGTTCATCCAGTCTTGACATTTGCAAAGATTTTTTTAGGGGAGGAAAGCAGATCTCACTTCCACTGGGGACAGACAGACAGTGAAAGAAGAAGCAGTACACTTATGTAACTCCGTCACTTTGCTTTCTCCTGCATTCTTCAAGGTGTTTAACTTGAACCCTTTCTCTGCTGAAGCCACTATGCCAGCCAGTGGTTTCTTTACCTTTTATACTATTGGCTTTTATAGCAGAAGTGATGAAGCCCTAAAACCCACTGACCATTTCTACATGGTGAATGCTGTCCACACAGTGACCTGCCCCTCTTTACCCCAGCAAGCCCTTGGCTTATCTGTCCTCCCGGGTGGCTGGGACCTCCATGGTGGGTGTCAGGAGGAAGAACTGTGGGAGATCAGTGAACATCTATTTATTGATCTTCCCTATAAAATATGAACCTGGAACAGCTCTGCTCTCAGCACTTCACTGGGGCCACTCTGGATTGACCTCAATCAGCAGAATAACACAAAGATCTAAAACAGTGGTTGCCAACCTTTTCGGACCTGCGGACCACTAAATTTACCCGGTCCGGGTCGTGGTCTGAGCCTGAGATGGAAGAATATCATGGTCCGCAGCTCTGGCCAGTGCGCCTCCCCAGCGGGGTCCTTCTTCTGGCCCCACTGGGAGCGCACCGGGCGGAGCCGCGGACCACCGGTTGGCGACTGCTGGTCTAAAAGATCTAAAAGAACCCTGATGTCTAGTTAAAGAGAATCTGTCACTTACTCTCATTTTCAATCATTATGTAACAGGCAAAAAGGAATAAATAAAAATAAAGGTTATAAAAAAAAAATTTTTTTTAAGCCCCCCCTCTTCAGAAATAAAAATCCACTGCAGGTATACCAGCCCCCATGTATAGGATTTCAGTCCCCTTGTGTAATTCCTTTTCACTAAGCCGTCATGCAAACATGTATACCAGGAATAATGTGCATCTGCCAACAAAGCATAATGACATTTTTCTACTTTCATTTTCTATCCAGTGCTCAGTGTTTACCTCCTGACTTCTCTCATCCCTTATCTCTGTCCAGCCCCTTCTGCTTAAATAAATGCCCTCTGCCTGCCCAGCTCAGTCTGTCACTGCACCATGGGACCGTCTCTTCTCCTCAGCTGCCTGCTATGGGCGGCCATGGTTTGCATGACCATGGCGCAGACCCCAAAGTGAGTATCAGACTCATTTTCTTCTGTATCAATATCTAATTAATCACTTACAATGTCATTAATATTAATTATTATTATATATCAAAATATTTTATTGCAATGCGGTTTGCTTTGTGAAGCCTTTGCACTTGCTGCCATTTACCAGGGGTAGGCAAACTGGGTCCTCAGAGGTTAGCCATTAGGTCAGTAAAGCCAATCAGCTGCGAGAATGTTAAAGCCTATAGCGTTTTATTGGCTTTCCAAGCCCAGCCTATGCAGTACAGGACTAGAAGCCGATGGATGTCCTAGAGTCACCATCATCAGGAACGGGGGATACAGAGGAATTACATTTTTTCCTAAAAATTCAATATATTTCCCTAAACTTTCTCTGCCACAGTAATAATATTTTAGCTATGGAAGGATAATTCTGAGCTGAATAAACAACTGGATATTTAGATTTCCTACTGAACCAGGAGTGGGATATCTCCGGGGTTTTCAGCTTTGTCCATCCATATCCCCATTGTCCTTCTTGAAATCTCAGCAATGCAAAATAAATTTAAAGTATCCAAAAAGGGAACTTAAATCTTGTGGGTGGAACACAGATGGAGAAAGCTCAGGTGAAAAATATAGAGCATTGTCTTTAAGTCAAACGTATCACTTTTGATGGGACATTTACCATTATAACGTGCTTGCTGTTCCATGTTTTGGTCATTGGGGTTGATTTATTAAAGAAATGCAGACTGTTCACTTACCAATGTGAATCTTTGGACATAATTACTCATTATTTAAAATCCTTTTTGAATACAGATCTGAAATACATGGCCTTACAGGGATCATTGCATGCGGTGGTCCCAATAATGGTGACTGGTTTATCATGCTATGGAGTGCCATATAATGATTGGAATTTTCTTGTCCTCAGGTTCCTGGTTACTGCACCACGCCTCCTGCATGTGGGTGTCAAAGAAGATGTGTGGGTGCAGATGGAGTGGCCCCAGGATGCCAAGGTGCCAGATAATGTTGGAGTACAGATGTTCCTACGTAATCAGAGGACCATGGCGGATTGCACAGATCGTTACCAATTAACTCTGAACACAAGGAACAACCATATCAGTAAACAGACCATAGAGGTGAGATGACCCATGTGCTTCCAAGTTTCCCAGCATGCACTTGTAGGCACAGTGTCTAGGACCTGCAAATAAAAATTCCAAATATAGGTGATGGTTGCACTAGTTTTTAGGAACCAACCCAAACAGTGACCTTCTGACTAACAGCCATTCCCAACCAGGGTTGCACCAGAGGTTGCTTGGGGTTCCTTGAACTTGAAGATTGACCTTCCATTTGATGATGCTGGGGTAGTTCATGGGGCAACACCAGTTGGTAGAGCCATCTGCATGACTCCAGTTATGTTTTTGGTGGTCTATAAAGTTGATTTTATAGCCACCACTGTAGGGGGAATTCTTTCCACTGGTAATTTAAGAGGCTTTTGTAACATTTATGGTGACTTGTACCTCTCCAAAACTAGGCTTCAGCCCACCACTCCTCTCTTCCATGTTGACAAAAACCAACTGAATTATTCTGATCACAGCAAGTGTTTGTTTCCCTGGTTTAGACTTTCTGTCTTCATCTCTTTCACTATGATGGGATAATCTTCAGATAGCAAACATACCAGTGAAACAAAGTCTATTGATGCCCTTTGAGTTGGACTCTCAGTAAAGCCGATGGTGGAGCCAGTCCAACCTTGTGTATAATTATTGTGCAACTGCATGGATAAACATGAGAGGTCAAAGCACAGCAGGCTTGCAATAATCGGATTTCTTTCTTGTGATGTATTACTCAGTTTACCATAAATGGCAACCAGTTCAGGAAGGGTCAGCTGAGTTTTGTAGAGATTGAAGTTGTGACATTTGTTTGACTGCTGTGAATAATTCTTGTTCCTAAATATGATGCAGTTTCCAAAATTTAAGCACAAACTCTTTTATTACCCCTACTTAAGTACCCGGTTATACACCTATCTGGTACCTTTCCTCAACACGTAACATCTCTGATTTGCTGGTTGGCTATCATTTACTTTATTCCAAGGTTTCTCCTATCCCCATCCAATCCGATACTCACCATCTCTGAAAGACTTTGTACTTGTCTCATCCAAAGAATGTGCAGAGTCACATGTCACAGTAACATTGTGTAAATGTTCTGTACCTGGTGGATGTCCAATGTGACAAGGGTAGTCTCTGTAGCCAATCTGGCTCCGGAGGTGCTGGTGTGGTTGACATGAAGTTTTGGGCACCAGGATGGCACGAGTGCAAGTGGATGAGGTACAGGAACACAGATGGCGGTGAGGTCACAGGCAGGAGTTGGCAAAGTGTGGGTAGATTGTCTACAACGCAGGAGACAAAGCAGATCCAGGAACAAGCCAAGCTGTAACAGAGTCCTTTCAAAGGTAATAAAAGGGTAATCCAAAAGCACGATCAGGGTATAACCCAGGTAGCTACAGGTAATCCAAAACATGAGTTAAGTTGGGTGCATACAGGGCTAATGTCAGAAGCAACAGGCAGGACTCTTTATTTAAAAAGGCTGCCCTGCATTGGCTGAGGAATGTGCACATGCGTTACTACATTTGTGCATACATGCGTGCATACGCCTGCTCATGGATGCTCACACACATGTGAATAGAATAATGAGCACGCACATGAGCCGAAACCAATATGCATGCTCTTTCCTTACAGTAAAGCTTGATCAATCAATAGATGAATGAATTAATTGATAGCTGGAGTCAGAAGAGGTTTGAGAAAAATGATCATAAACCACACTAACTGGTTCCCAATTATTTATTGAGGCTGGCAGCTGTGAATGACAGGAAAGGCCAGGAATGTGGTCAGGGAGGTCTGGGGATTGCTTAATATGATTTGTAAAATTTGCAAAATTATGTGTTGTTGGGATTTTTAAGAGTCACAATGATCACATACCTAAACCTGGTTTCCAAACTTTTTTTATTATCATTTCATTCCTAGGTGTGCACACAGTTGCCTGTTGCCTAATTTTACAATGGAATATGGGTTAACACTCAACTGGGCGCCATGTCTGAGAATGGTTATTTAGGATTGCAGAGAGGAATGGGTAAATGTGAGAAAGGCACAGACATGCACTGATGAATGAGAATAGGCCAGGAAGGTATCAAATTGGGGGAATTCTTCTAATCCGGTGCTGAACATATCCATGTAGGACACGCTTAGTTTGGTTTAGGATTGTTGGAGTCATTTCTGTTGGCAGCTCACCATTAATTTTCTTCCCTCAGCTAACCCCCATCAGAGCCACGACATGTAAGCTGGACGAGCAAAGAAGCAGCAGGTATGTCCAGCTGGTTATGACCAGTGCCGCCCTGGGTGGAAACCCAAAAGTTGTCTCCATACCCTACTCCTACAAGAGAGGCTACATCTTCATCCAGACCGACAAGACCGTCTACACCCCCAAAGAATCTGGTATCTATTAATGATCTTTGTCCATGTTCCTCTTCTATCTATGTCTGTCTTTCATTAAAATGTAGTACCGGGAACCCTTCTGAAGTGTAAGTAGTGTACTTTGCTGAGTTTTGAATTTAAGTTGTTTTTGTGTTTTTTGCTATATTTTGCAGATAATTGAGTTGTGTCGAAACTAGTTATATCCTCCTTATCCGTAGGTCAATATTTGCTCCATCCTTACCTTGAAGCTTCTTACCTTGAAACATCCTGCTCAGCGAAGTTAATTAAGTTTCTTGTTATTGACTAACTACTAAGTGTCTTCCACCTTGTTGTCTGACTATATAAACCACGATGTGATATTAAAGTATTGAGAAGAAGTGATATAACTACATGCTTGAGCTTCTTGTGTGTTATTCACTGCTCCAAACGCGTTGTAAACAGAGGTCATGATAGAGAGGGAAACTGATCTGGGATCAGCAAGAAATCGCCTTAACATGAAGGAAATCCTTAACATGTTTCATTCCATCACATATCCCAAATTGGCATTCTTATATTAGGTTTTACTTGCACTGGATGAATGTTTTGGTTTTAGGGCATCAAGGAATGGTTTGTATGGATCTGCCCAAGGGAAATCCTTGTATTTGGGGATACGTGTTGAAATACGAAATGTGAATACCTTTCCGTTCTAAGAAGGCAGTGTACTGGTTCAGTCCATTTGTGTCATACATATGAGCCTGTAGGAGCTCTGTATGGACAAAGCACAGGTTCATTGTAAGGGGGAGTTGGGTAGCTCACTGTTGTTTTTTTATTCTCCAGTTAACATCCGAGTGTTCACTTTGGACCACATGATGAGACCTTCGGAAGAAAGTGTTACCAGCACAGTAATTGTGAGTAATCCCTTTTCTTCATATCGGGGATTTCTGCTATCTGGGTTTTCCTAAAGGCAGTTTGAGATATCACTAGAGGTGCGTGTATCCTAAAGCTTCATTGTGCCACTAAAAACTTCATTTTGAATGTTTAATCACATCTTCCGAAACTTTAATATTCCTCCATTGATGGCTCCAACATCTAGAAATCATTCAAGAGAAGGGTATCCTAAAAACCATTTATTTTTCCAATTCAGAGCAAAAAGAGGGGGCTAGAACATCCTGCTACTCCAACACACTTTCCATCAAACCCATTGGGTCTGACTAATTAGAGCTCTCCAAGACTGGAGAAGGTAACTTTAGAAGATGGACCTGCAAACCTGGAATGGATTTCTTAAAACTTTGGTATTATTTTTCAATAGTTTTTGATCCTGGACCAGATTCAGTCTAAGTTTGCTGGATCACCCAGGTTCTTTCATGAAAGTCTATCTTCTCCAGTTTTGGAGAGCTTTAATAAATATATTTATACATATTTATATATTATATATATAAATATATACTCATTAAGTTGGACTTCTCCATGCCCTCTTCTATTGCTTCTTCAATTAATACGTCTTAAAAGCCTTCATTAAATACTCATTACTTCCGGTATTGATTACCATGTGACCTTCTCCTATGGTGAAATGTTTGCGATCTAAGTGGCCCATTCCTTGGCCTGAACATGGCCAAGGGTTGTGGCATCAGATCCTTTGTAAGCTCCAACATTTCACATGGATCTTAAACAGGGTTTGGACTCCCAGCTCTGTCTTAGAGATGGAGCAGTTGGGGTAGAACAAGGTAGATGAGTATGAATGGGTTTGGAATGGAAAAGCAAGAGAATGATTTCAGCATGAATGACCAATGTGGCAACAACAGATCCCGACGTTGCCCAGCCTTGGTGCTGGAGACACCAAGGCTGGGCAACCTGGAGCTACAACCATCTCCATCAACCAGGGTGGTCTTGGTCAGGTAAGTGAGGCAGACAGGACATTACATGTGCTGATCCTTTGTGGAAACTTTGTCTGTACCTTCAAATAAGCATTTATCAGGCTGCAGCAGAAATTGGGTTGCCCTCCAACTTGTGATATCATATCTGGATTTGTTTTTTGTAGAATGCAGAAGGATTCCAAGTAAGAAAGAGTCAGAAGCATTCCTTACACTCAGTTGTGACCGACAAGTTTATGATTCCGGATATTTCAACGTAAGCTATATTTTGTTTGCACTTTCCAGCCTCCCACCCAAAAAGTAGACCCCTGCTGAGGATCTGAATAAAGATGGCGCCATTCTTATGATGATACAAGCAGATGAGTGTTAGACTTACATATCACGTGGGAAACCTTACTCACCATTAACATGAAAAAGGGAGGAACATTTGATTAGAGGTCCACATTAAATCCCAAATCCATTGTTTTTCATTTTTTATATATCAATATACTAAATGAAGAATATTCTTCAATGTTATGTTTTCCACTCTGGTGCAGACTGACAAAGGAGGGGGGGGGCAGAACTGGGAGCCAATCCCATGTGCTAAACATCTAAAGGAGCTGACAATGAATGAGAGGAGGAGAAAGAAGCCTTCTAAGTCTCCTGTTGCTCCTCACTGTCCAATCAGCAGGCTGGGGAGGGATAATTGGTATTCAGGTAGCTGATAATGTGGTATTTTCCACCCGTCTATGCTGTATGGGGCCCCAAGACTGGATGGACACAAATACAAATTCCTTTTTTAATTAAAATTAAAATTTCTCAAAACCCCAACCAAAATGACAAGAAAAAATTAAAGTCCATTAAAAACAAAAATAGTTTTTGCTGAATGTTTAGCTCAAATCCAGAGATTTCCCCTGCAGTGTTTTCTTCAACCACTAGATGTCCTCAGTCTGATGGCCAGCATCATTCAACCCTCCAAGCTCTGGTCAGCCTGGACCTACTCCCAGCCTGTGATTGGACAGTGATGGAAGAAGCAGCACAGTGATCAACTCTCTGTCTTGTTCTTATTAGCACTTGAACTGATTGACTCCTTGTACTGCTTTTTCTGCTCACCCTCCAGCCTTGCCACAAGTGGCTGATACCAGGGACTGCTTGCATTTAATAAATACATTTAATACTTTATTACTGCTTACAAAACTGTAAAAACTGTGTCTTCTATGTGCGATTTGAGTGCAGTTTTAAGGTTGCAGCCAATTGTCAGTCATTGGTTTGTGGCTTTATCTGCCCTGGTAATAGAATTTTTGAGCTGGAGCTCAAGTTGAGCACAAGTAAGTCATGTAATATTTTTTGTTTTCTTTTAGTACCGGGGTGTGGACAATATCAGCCTATTACAGCTCAGCTCCAGAATCAAATTTTACTGCAGAATTTGAAGTGAAAAAGTATGGTAAGTTCAGTGGCAACACAGAACATAAAGCTTTGTTCAGACGGACAATCTCTGGGCATTTCCCTGGTGGGGGCCCCACGTCCATATGGCATCAATCTGGGTTTAACAGGCAACCGATGGGCAGTGGTCTGCTGCCGCTATTGTTTCTCTGCACCCCTGGTGCCCAATCTGGAGGCCAGTTATAGCCCTCAGCCAACATTTTTGTAAGTGTTTTTTAGGCATCAAAGAAGTACAAGTAGGCCTCATGATTCTGCTCCCTATATTCTGCAATTCTTGTGCAAGACAACCACAACACTAGAAAACCGCTCTCATTCATCCATCCTCCATGTTGAGGGACCAATGTACACAGATTTTTGCTCGAGATCAGCACAATTGTTCATCTCATGTGACCATTATCTGACGTGTGTATGGAACTGTACAGTCGCTCATAATGTAAGTTTTTCAATCACCAACACAACCCAAGGCCAATTTAAGAGGAAGTTTAGCCACCATCATATCCTGGCTGAGATGTGATCTTCGGATTTGGAACTAATTCTCATGTTTGGATAAGGCAATGGAGTCTTTTGAAGCCTTCATTTCTCCATTTTTACTGATTATTGTCTTCAATTTGTTTCTCTTTTACAGTTCTGCCCAATTTTGAAGTGAAGATCATACCTGAACTTCCATATTTCCAGATAAATAAAGCAGAATTCAGAGTCAAAGTCGAAGCAAGGTAATCTTTAAATCCAATTATGTTCATGGTTGTGCTAAAGAAAACTTGAGAGAAATACTTGTAGGTATTCTCAAGGTTTTAGTGAATTATAGAAATGCTGGTTGTATTTTGTTTCCATGTAGAATTTTTCACATGCCTGTGTCTATGGAATGCTGCAGGAATTAACACATATTCCATAGACATCTGTATTACAATGGCATGGCAATGTTGCCGTATCAATTAAACAATAAATGCCATACTGTCCCTAAATCAACATATTTTCACCTTGTCAACGTAAAATGACCAAGTGGTTGCTCGTGTTGCTTACAGTTTTGCTTATGCAGTCCCCATTGTTTTATTCAGAATTTAACACTTCCCGTAGTGTCGGAATGCCTGTGTTCCCCATTCGCTTGTTCTGGTACTTCCAACCCCTTCCATCACGGATGAGTCCCATAGTGGGATATTGAGGTTGGGGGAACCACAAAATGTGAAGGTCAACACAGATATGAAATATTCTGCTAATCCTACGTTATTATTTTTGCCTTGCTGATTTGTTATCTTGTGACTTGTTAAGGTATGTGTATGGTGAACCTGTGAATGGCGTGGCCCATGTACGTGTCGGAATAATAAACCCGTCTGGGAAGAAAATTATGCTACAAGGCTTGGAACAGCAAGTGAAGGTAAGGAAAATACCCTCCTTTCCTGCATTGAGAAGTATATTTTATGCCAAGATATTCTAAATATGTACAGCAAGGGCCAAGGAAAGACAAGACTTCTACTCTGGGTGCTCCATTGGGGAAGGTGGCAATGTGAGGACCATAGCCCCATTGTGCCCGCTCCATCATAACTTGCAGGGATTGGGTTTTCCAGACAGGTCCCATTCTGTTCACCAAGAGTTCTGACATTTCAGTTTGTCTGATCCCTATTCTTCCCATATAGACCTCACAAATAAAGATAGGGATATGGGAGGTATCTTTTCTTTAACTCCAAGAGGATCTTTTCCAGCAGTTATGGCCTAATATGTTAAATAACAGATTTGCAAAGGAGTTGGCATCTATAGTATCTACTCTCCTTCCAGCGGTCGACCCTTTGAAATCTTCTAATATAAATACAGATAAATGGGCCTTTTTTATTAAAGCTCTCCAAGGCTGGAGAGGATACACTTT
>NC_092871.1:10080966-10143286 GCF_032062135.1 Pyxicephalus adspersus
GGAGAGGATACACTTTCAACAGTGATGCCGGGTGATCCAGCAAAACTGGAATGGATCTCTATTTGCTAGCAAATGTTTTGAATCCTGGACCACATCAGTTCTATGTTTGCTGGATCTCCCAGCTTCACTGATGAAAGTGTATCTTCTCTAGCCTTGGAGAGCTTTAATAAATCAGGCCCAGTGCCTGCACCACCCCTAAAAAGCCAAACAGCGATATGTTTATTTCCCTAGTGGTTGAACTTCATGGACTTATGTCTTTTTTTGACCTGACCTACTGTGTAACTATGGACGTTAGAGTAACGGTCTATAGTTACTTGGTAATGTTTTTGCTTCCTTTTTGAAGAGAGGAACCATATTGGCACCATGCCAGTAATTAAAGCGTCTGTAAAAATTATAAACAATGGCTTTGAAATAACTGAGCTTAGCTCTTTGAGGACACGTGGATGTAATCCATCGGGTCCTGGTGCTTTGTCGCCCTTAATTTTGTCCACCTGTTTCTCAATCATATCAGTTTTGAGCCATTGTGGCTCATTTATGGCTGTGATGTTGCTATTATGAATTTGGACTTGCACTTTGCCATTTTCCTTTGTGTACACAGAGCTAAAAAAGCATTTAGTAAATCCGCCTTTTTTTTATCCTCATTTACCATCTTAGAGACATCCTTTACATGCTCAGAGCTGATCTTTAAGCTATTAATATATTTAAAAAAAATGTTTTGGGGTTTGCTTTAATTTCCTTTGCAATCTTTCTTTCATTTTGAAGTTTTGCGCATATTATCTCCTTTTACATCTTTTGTTATATTCTTTATACTTTTCAAATGAAGAAGGTGATCCTTCATTTCTATATTTTGGAATGCCCTTTTCTTGTCCTTTATGGCTTTTTTTAAATGTACAGTGAGCCACATAGGGTTAAATTTTAGCCTCTTAAACTTTTTACCCATTTGAATATATATTTTCACTATGTTTGTCTCAGTGTGTTTGTATTAGAACTCTGACTAGTAATACTGCTGGCATTAAAGTTGTACATATTTTTTTCAAAAAGTTACAAGTAAAAACATTTTTCACTATTTTCCAGTAAAAGCGCCTTTTGGGCTCCTATTGGAGCATATGGCTCTCCAGTCAAAGAAAATTCATCCTCCTATTTTTTTTTTATTGCATTGTTTTCACATAAAAGCACCCACAATGTACCTCCTATAGTTGGACCTCAGTGATTAACATCCTATACTTATGAAGTTGCTCTTGACCAGGTTTTATAAAACGATGGGGGAATTGTTTTGTTTGATGTCCTCATCAGTGTTTGTTTCTGCCAGATGGAGGATGGAGAAGGGACAATCCAAATAAAAAAAGATGACATTGTAAGAAAGAGTGAATCGTCAGCTGAGCAACTGCTGGGGTCAACATTCTACATGGCGGCCACTGTGATGGAGAAGGCTTGTAAGTCCCCTGTGATTAATATTATTATTAGGATTTATATAGCGCCAACATATTACACAGTGCTGTGTGATGTTTTCCACATTATTCCATTTTATTTTCTGGTTTTATAAGTATTATTTATCTAACATTAGTATGGCTCACTCAGTAATGAACTTGGTTGTATGATCTGAGGATAAACCAGAAAACCAGCAGCTGGAAACTTTTGATCTCCAATCTAAAACCTTCTTTTTTTGAGTCCCATAAATGTGTTGGCAAAAAGTTTGGGGATTTAATTTAAAGAAAAAATTATTACAATTTCTTTTTAATCAATAGACCTAAAATTCTGTGAATGATATGGCAAATATGTCTTATTGGATCCTGAGGGCAAATCTATGGTGTCAGGTATAAGATCAGATTTATTTTATATTGATTAATTCTTTCTTGTTGTTGTTCTAAAAATTAAAATTCAGTTAATTCCTCTAATTACTTTATATCCCTTACAGAGAACTGCATAGTTGTAATGCCTGTGGCTACATTCCATGCTCCATTTAGTATGTCTTTATTTGTAGCCACCCTATTGTAGAGAAATGAGACTAAACCCACCCACATCAATGATACACATTGGGCTGGCGAGTAGGCTGGAGAGTTTATACTTTCATCAGTGAAGCTGGGTTTGCTGGAGTTTATCATGTCCAGTCTTAGAGAGCTTTAACAAATCATTCCCTATGGGACATGTAGTTTGCCTATAGACAAAAAGCTGACATTGCTAGTGCTCTGCTGCCCTCTAGTGTTCATATAGAAATATAAAACCACAAGAAGCCTCTAAACAGATTAACACCATAAAGTAGGAACAAAATTCCTCATATATGATTGTGTGCTTGTTACTTTTTATTCATTCATGTGAGGCTTGCGGCTTTAGATTTCCTTTAATTTATGTTTCTTTTGTAGCTGGAACTTTGGAAGAAAATGAGCTCACCACTGTAAAGTTTGTGACTTCCCCATATAACCTTGATTTTTCCAAAACAAAGAAATACTTTACCCCTGGGACACCAACACAAATTGTGGTAAGTAACTACATTTTGGGTAGGAAGATGTTAAAAATATTAATAACACTATTTTCTAATTCTGGACATAATAATACAAATAAAAAAATATTGTATACAACACAATACAATATACCAAAAAAATCACACACACACACACACACACACATACACATATTTTACAATATAAATACACCAATAAACTGCTTATGATCTGTTCTATAGGTAAAAATACCAGCTGATCCTGACCAAATCCAAGCTGATAAATTGCTGCACATTTATAAGCACTTTAACAGCTATGTGCTAATACTTTCCTTTCCTTTGTATTAGAGAGTAGAGGAGAACAGGAAGTATTGTGTAGTCCCTAACACAATGGGCTTGATTTAAGAAAGCTCTCCATGGCTGGAGATGATACACATGAGTGAAGCTGGGTGATCCTGCTAATCTGGAATGAATCTGGTCCAGGATTGAAAACATTTGCTAGCAAATAGCAAATGACTTTTAGGAAATCCATTCCAGGTTTGCTGTATCCTCTCCAGTCTTGGAAAGATTTATTAAATCTGGCTCTTCAGGTGCACTGACCCTTGTTGCAGTTTACTTACATTGTCACCATATCTAGGTGTCCAGGCTACCTGTACGTGATCAGCCCGTAGCACTGAATGAACATTCACTAGGGGCTCTATAAATTATTCCCATGTCAGTTCACTCTAGAATTGTTCATAATTTTAATTTACACAGATACTCCTGTATCACTGTCTGTATTAGTCTGTCATTTGCAACCCCTATTTATTGTACACCGCTGCGTAATATGTTTGCGCTATATAAATCCTGTTTATTATAATTATTAATAATAATAATAATAATATTATTATTATTAATAATAATAATATTAATAATACCATTTCCTATTTTGACAGCTGTGCAGTTTTGAGATCGGCCACTAGATGGCAGAACGAGTCATTATTTTTAAATAAATGCAAGAAACTGCAAGAATCAGGAAAAATGTTTTTTCCCTTGGAGCAAAATGTACCAGGGGATTTTTTTTGCCTTCATCAACTATGTCTTATGGGTTTTTTTTTATCCAAGATCTGTTTATTTCCCTAGTGGTTGAACTTGATGGATTTATGTCTTTTTTCAACCTGACAATGTAACACCTAGATAGATATGACCATGTGTCAGGGCATTTCAAACAAATTGGGGCTGATTTATTTAAAGGTAAAGCTACACTTTAATCAGTGAAGCTGGGTGACTCAGCAAATTTGATTTGCTGGAATTGATTTCTTAAAAGTAATTTGCTATTGTTTAGAAAAAGTTTTCAATCCTGGACCAGATCCATTCCATGTTTGCTGGATCACCCAGCTTCACTGATGAAAGTGTATCCTCTCCAGCTTTGGGGAGCTTTTATAAATGAAGCCCATTGATGGGGAATCATTTATAAATAGAACTCCTAGGTGTTGCACCAGTAATTGAGAAACGATTGATTTCAACCATCCGTCCATGTGCTGCAATGTCAGCAGTCTTAGTTGAACTGGTGAAACATACATAAACACACGTTATGTGAATGCCATCCTATATGACTTTTATAAGCCATAACTAAACACCTAACCCATTCCTTGTCTGTGTCCTTATACTTGCAAAGTATCAATGCTTCCTTTGTGCTGTCACACAGGCAGAAGTCACTTACACAGACGGCACACCAGCAAGGGGCGTCAAGGTGATACTCCTAAAAGCAAAGAAACAACTGAACTCCTTCCCATCGGATGAGGATGGAAAAGTGGTCTTCCCAATCAACACAGATGTGAACGAGAAGTCCCTGGATATTACGGTAACCATCACATAATCTATAGATGTTTTGCTCATATGTTCTCCTGGTCCATAGCCAGACCCATATATATATTATTATATAATGCAGGAAAATGATCAGGTGATGATTGTATGCCAATAGACACACCTGATGGGTTATTCAAATTATTAACCCAAATTCTTACTTATGCTTGTTAGATAATAGTTGTCATTTTAAATGAATATAATATCTTATATATATATATATAGTAGAACCCCAATTATCTATGCCTTCAAATCCCTACACAGTTCTTGTCCCACTTACATTTCTGACCTGATAGAAAAATACACTCTTCTCTCCTCCAATGACCTACTAACGAATTCCTCACTCATAACCTCATCACACGCACGGATACAAGACTTTTCTAGAGCTGCCCCAATTCTCTGGAATGGTCTTCCTCATCCTATTCGGATTGCTCCTACTTTCTGCTCATTTAAAAGAGCGCTCAAAACCCAACGCTTCACACTCATCCACCCATCTTCTTCTGTCTTTTGAAACCGTCACTACTCCCCCAAAACTACATATCTCCCATCCTATTGTGTAAATTCCCCCACCTACTAGATTGTAAGCTCTTCGGGGCAGGGTCCTCCCCTCCTCCTGTGTCACTGTCTGTATCTGTCTGTCATTTGCATCCCCTATTTAATGTACAGCGCTGCGTAATATGTTGGTGCTAAATCCTGTCCTGTTAATTAAAATCCTAAATCCTGTTTATTAATAATAATAATAATAATAATAATAATTATCTGGAACTCATGTAAATGGAAAATTCAGATACCCGTCAGCTTCGCTTTCTTGATTTCTCCTGCAGCCCTATCAGAGCTGTGACATGTTTTTTGCATCCATGAACACATACCACAGCTCCGCTAGGGCTGCAGGAGCATTCAGGAGAGAGCTGATTGCTCCGCTCTGTGATTGGTTGAGAAAGGGGAAACCCTGATGACGGCTTCAGGGTTTCCCTTTTTTCAGCCATTCAGCACTAGAGGTGAGTGGGGACAAGTCCTAAGTCCAGAGCGGAATGGCTGAGAAAAGGAAAAAAAAAATTAACCTCAGTTAACCAGAAGCTACACCTATCCGGAATCAGCCATTTCTCGTGGGTGCTGGATAATGGAGGTTCCACTGAATATATATATTGTATAGGTTAATCTTTAATAATATAACATTCACCAGGTCTCCTATAACATGGACATGCAGATGAGTGCACATGTTAAAGTATATTTGTCCAGGAGATAACTATGGCGGTTGTCCCTGATGGCCTTCCTATGCTAATCGCCAAGTTGTGATGGAGGTCAGCAAAAAGCTCGAATTGTTTGGTTTCAGATCAAAGACTCGGGAAGTTGTATTTCCAAATGGCTTAGCAATGGCGGCTGACATTCCCTCTGTTTTACTGGGGGAACCTGGGTGCTGCCATTGCTGACCATTCATTCTGAGGATGCTTATTGCCTGGCATGCTGACCCTATGGTCACAGTACACTTACCCAGAACTAGCATGCAAATCTGAAGTTGTGACTTTACCTGCTATGTGCCTGTTTCATCATAGCCAAAGATAGTCAGGTAACTAGGAGTTTAATGGGGTGTCAGTAATGGCAGCTAACATGTTTCTTTCAGCACAGGTTTTCTCATCATCTACGGTCTAATATTAGAAGAAATATGTTCAAAATCAAGCTTTTAGATATAATGGTCAGATTAAAGCCCATAGACTATGCAGAAAAGCCTATTCCTTGCTAGGATGTTAGATAGATGGGCTTTTGTTCTCTGTGCGAAAGCAGTGGCCTCTCTGCATAGGTCCAGCACGCCCACTGATGATTCGGGCATATAGCTCTATAATCAGCAAAGCTCATTCTGCTTTCTGATTGGAGAGCTCCAGCTTTACCTGATCAGTATAGTAAATGGGCTGCCTTGATGTACATAAAAGCGCGGCATACATTGAGGTAATGCATTTGTGATAATGCGGCACAATGAGTGTGCCAGAAGATTTTGCATCGCAAATGTTATAAAAATAGATTACCGGTAAATCTCAAAGTTCAGATGGGCTTTAAAGAATATTTAGGGCTCTATTTACAAACATCTGACATTCCAACAAACATTCCATTGTGGGAATCTTCCAAGTCCATGTGTTTCAATGGCACTAATTGATTCTCACCAGGGAATGTTGGAGGGAATGTCTGATTCCCTGTTTATTATTATCAGTTCTTTCTGCTCTCGGTGTCCCCACTGGGCAGATTCAGTCTTTCTGTTTGTCTTGGAGATCGTTGGCAGCAACATTTAAGTTGTTCATTCCATACATAGAATATTTATTATTCCTTTATTTTACCTGTAAATTTTGTTTTTTTATCAGATCAGAGCAGAAGGAAGTGATGGACAACTGGAAGAAACAATATTTCTTTCCGCCTATATATCTATAACCAACAGCTACCTTCATATGGACGTTCCCAGCCAGGTCCTAAGCCCAGGAGAAAGTTTAAAGGTCACTGTGAAAATGGTTACTCCAAATGCTGGAAGTGTCAAAAGAATCTATTACATGGTGAGTGGTCATGGTCCAAAAAAAATATGTCCTCTTTTCAGGTTCAAGATATTTGTTCCAAAAAGCATATCATTAAAATAAACAGATTCAAATATAAACCAAAGTGACTCGAGTATAAACCTATGAAACAAAATGTTGTCGTCGTTGCTAACATTAAAAACAGGAATGCCCATAAAATTAAAGTGAATAAATACATCCATGGTATGGTATTTTTAAAAAGGGGTACAAAAAAAAAATCCCATAGGCTCAATTTGTAAATCTTTTCCCACCTTATTACAGGTTAAAAATATTTTGTACGTTTGAGTTGGTTATGTTGGGTCACTTAAATGCTCTTTTGTGCATGGTTGTTGGCCATCAGTAGATGGCGATGTGTCCTCATGCAAAGTATGAGACAAACTCATGTCTCTGGCCCGAAGTTTGTTACACACTTTACATAAGGAAACAGCACCACCTAGTGGTGAGACCCAAGTATGAACCAAGATTTTTTGTTTCTAATGACATTTGTCAGGGCAAAAAATACAAACCATGTTTATTTTAATTGAAGAATGCCGAATATTCAACATACTGAACCATGCAGTAACAATTATTTAAAATGGGATTTCTCCTGATTTTGGATTATGAAGAGGGGAAGTGGCTAAAGGAGATTACTGTAATGAAAAACAAAAACAAGGTGCAAACAGTTCTTTAAGTGCAGCAGTTTTCAGACTATGAAAGCCCATATTGTATATTGTACAATATTAACAATCAGCAAAGGAGCTTTAAAAAAGTTCTCACTGACCTCTCTAGCTGCATTTTTGTGGAGTTGTTCATCACAAAGATTCTCAAAAAATCCATAGTTGGCTTTGATCAATTTACAATACTTTCTGAACTTAACTTGTGAAATGAACCCTTTGTGTTACCTTTTCTTCTATTATATAGGTGCTGAACAAAGGTCAGATCCTGGATTTGAGATTCATAGAGAGAAGCGATTTCATGGTGTTTTCTGTTCCTGTTTCTACCAAAATGATCCCCTCCTTTCGTATTATTGCCTATTACTACCTGAACTCTGAGATTGTAGCCAACTCAGCCTGGGTAGATGTCAGCGATGTCTGTGAGGGCAAGGTGAGTCCGTCATACTTCAGGATAGTGAATGTGGATAATATCTGTTGGTGATAGCAATAAAGAGGCCACAAAACACAAAAACAACATAAACATGCAAAATTAACCATCTGGGCGTTACACTGAGGTCTAGGTTTCTGTACCAAAAGCGTTACAGGTTTTAATGAATTTTTTTTTTTTTAGACCTGTAATTGTAGACCTGTAACTTACAGAAATATGTCCGAACAGGGTTCTAGTAGATATCATGAATATAAAAAATGTTTGAAACACACAATCATGTAAAAAAAAATACTTTTAATAAAATTAAAATACACAAAAATCAGCTTAAACAAGAATACATAAATAAATGAAAAATACTGAAAATGCGATAATTCGGTATACTGTATAGTAATATACTTTTCTAAAACACCTCCCTAGTGTCCGTCACATACCTATAGACAAAACCACATAAATATATTTTGTATTATTTTGTATTGGACTGGATACAGAACTTTGTATTGAATCCAATACAAAATATTTGAATTTCCTGCTATGACCCCCATCGATGGGCGCATGCACGCACATCATCAGGAATCTCCGAGGGACGCGTACGCGAACGCCGGGTATTCTAATTCTTTCCAAACTTCCATGCAAAAAGTGTTACATTTTTTGCATGGAAATTTATTTTGGATTGTAGGCTCTAATTCACCGAATTACCGCATAACTTACCGAAATATGTCCAAAATTTTATAAATTTATTAATAATTTTTTTTTTATAAAACGTAAAAAAACCTTTAAAAAAAAAAAATCTTTAAAAAAAACTAAAAGAAAAGTTTAAAAAAAAAAATAGTGTATAATGTAATGTACAGTAGCTTATATAATATATATATAATACAATTATATATATATTATATAAGGATTTCTTTGTATTGGACTCAATACAGCTTTTTTGTATTGAGTTCAATACAAAGGAACTCAATACAAAATTTTGAATTTCCCGCCTCCCTCCCGCGCCGACGCATGCAGCGATGTTACCGGGAAACCCCGGTGATCGCCACCGCACTCGCCGGCTGAAGACAGAAGAGGACAGACGTGTCCGAAGGAGCGGAGGGAGAAGGTGAGAGGAAGCCGGCCGGCTTAGAAGAGGAAGCCGGCCGGCTTTTTCTTCCAAGGATTCCTCTTCTAAGCCCGCCGGCTTTTTCTTCCAAGGAGAGGACACCCGACGCTGGAGGACGACGCTGGAACACGACGATGGACGATCGCAGCGGGACCAGGTAAGTGATCGCTAAACCCGAACTTTTCTCACTGTATTTTCATACAGTGAGAAAAGTATGGGCTTATCGATAATAGTAACTTTTTTTGATGGGAAAAGTACGGGCTTAACGTTTGGGAGGTTAAGGCTTGCATGATTTATATGCGAAAAAAAACCTTCCTTGGGTGTCACAATGTTCCCTTTGCAAAAGTGACATTCACCTGGATGTCTTCCCCTAGCAGATGTTTGTATATCATTTTTTCATTTCTACTTTTATAAAAGGGACACATTGCAAAATATAATTTGTCTTTTTCACGAATTATAAATTACTTATAATTATAAATTACTTATAATAATATTTTATTATTATATTATTTTTGTACTGGCCTTGACTTTTTATATATGAATAGGATGTGCAAGGTCCATCTGTCTTTAGTTTGGGGTGAAGGGGAAATTTGGAATACTCTTTTCAGTGCCACAGGATCTTGTTTGGGCATTGCAAAAATACTTTTTTTTAATATCATTTCAAATAGAAATGATCCTGTAGTTTGGTATGAAGTCTGCCTGTAATATTATTCTGCTTCTCGGTATTTCACACAAAATAGGGTTTTCTCTCCCTGAATCCTCACTAAGTTATGATTTATCATCTTCCCCAAGCTGGTTTGCCTTCTATACTCCAGGTATAAAAATATCCAAGACATATAACATATAACATATTCTCTTTCAGAATTACCTGTGATTTTGTATTTTATCTTGACAAAGCCCCTTAGAACCTAACTGAAGTCATGAAAATAGATATATAGTCACCCTTATACTAAAAACCTTCATTTTAATATTATATATATATATATATATATATATATATATATATATATATAGGCTTTATTAAATCAGACCCAATGTACTTAGTAATCATAACTCAGTATCAGACCTTTATTACTCCACACCCTATGTGTATATAAGTAGGTTTGGAAGTCACTCAGCTCTGCCAGCACAAGCTATTGCAGTTTAAAGCTTAACCCCCCTAGCGGTATTCCCGAGTGTGACTCGGGGTGAATTTTACCTGCAAAAACCAGTAATCATAAAAAAACCCACACACCTGCAGAGATGTTCTCCGGGGTTTGCCTGTGACAACGGTACATGCCTCGGTGCGGGCGGGAGGATCGGCAGAAATTCAAATAATTTTGTATTGGATTCAATACAAAATAGCTGTATTGAATCCAATACAAAGAAATATTGATATAATATACATGTAATTATATTATATATATTTTTTACATGCTACTGTACAGTTATATTAAATATTTCACTATTTTTTATTTTACAGATTTTTTTGTTTTTCTATTAAAATTTAATATTAAATTTATTAAATATTGGACATATTTCGGTGAGTTATGCCTAAAAATTATAGGCCTACAATGTAAAATAAATTTCCATGCAAAAAACTGTAACGCTTTTTGCATGGAAATATGGACAGAATTAGAATGCTAGGGGGGTTAAAAATGTATTGATTTAAACATTTCCAAAATCTGCCAGAAATCATACCATGTGGGGTAATGAATATATAGACATAAAGAAATCTGGCTACAATATTATTTCTTTGTTTTTCAGCTACACATTAGGACAGATGTAAAAGACAGCATTCTCCCGGGTCAATCATTCAAGCTGACAGTGGAGACAGATGATACAACATCGGTGTCTTTATCTGCGGTGGACACTGCGGTGTACCTTGTGAATGCCAAGAGCAAGCTGACCCCTGACAAGGTGATGATCTGGGCAGCCATTGCTGTATCTTTTAGTGTTTTATTATGTTATAATTTTAGGTTCTGCAGCTGTTTGGCCTTGGTTGCAGACCCTACTGCACTTTTTGCCGCTTGGGGTCATGGTGTCATTTAATGGAAGGCTTCAATTCCCTTCCCTAAATCTAACAACCTTAAAGTGGAACTAAATAAAAACAAAAAAATCACACCTTTAATCCCTTCTTCACTTGTCACCCAATCTCGCACTGCGCAGGCGTGGGATCGGGTAACGTAAATGTAGGAAAAAGTGCTGAAGAAGGAGCCAGAGTCACCTGGAATGTGTGACGTAGGTATCCCGGGAGGCTCTGAGCTCTCCCTTTGTGTCTTGATTGCTGCAGGATATAAATATTTATTTACTTCATATAAAAGAGGTTTCTACCTTAAAGGTCGGCTTTAAACCTAATGAACCACTGGAAAAATTCACATTGGATTGTAAATGTCTGACAACTCTCTCGTCCTACTTTGGAGGAGGAGGAGAGAGTATATGGTTAATAGGTTGGTGGACACCTACATGTGCAAAAAAAGTGTTGGCTTTGGTTGACTTGTTTTTGGTTTAAATATACCTTTCAAAGTGCATATTCACTGTAAAAATAAAAATGCCCCTGCACCCCAGCCTAGACCCCCAAATACATGGAGACGGGTTTACCTTCACCTGCCTTACCTCCACTTATGGCCATAGCCTGGCTGGTATGAATCTGGTGCTGGGTTGTTGCTTATGCCTGCCTTCTAAAGCCCCATAGACCTTACTTACTAGATTTGCAAGCTCTTCGGGGCAGGGTCCTCTCCTCCTGTATCATGTATCATGTATATGTACCTGTCTGTATTAGTCTGTCATTTGCAACCCCTATTTAATGTACAGCGCTGCATAATATGTTGGCGCTAAATAAAACCTGTTTATTATTATTATTAATAATAATAATAATAATAATACTGGACATGAACTATTCAGATATATTACAACATGAACCTTGATTAGCAGGGGTGCAGATTCTAGAACTGTTATGGACTTTTAAAGGGAAGAGCTGGGGGTTCCACCTTTGTCCAAAGAGATTTATTCACCCCCTTGGGTTGATGGGCACCAGCAAGTAGCAAGCTAAGCTTTTCTGCTAATCAGGACTGCAATTTTCCCTCTGAATGACCCTGTGTGAAATATTGTAGACAGCTGAATATTTTGAAAGATGATAAGTGTTGCACATTACACTTTTCCCCCATTCAAAATCACTGAATAAATTACAATTGTTATTTATGTATCCCTGAAGAAGTTTTATTTGTCTGTGATACATAAAAAGGAATGGATATTATCCTTATTATCTTTATAAAAGACAATAAGCACATAATAATACACATTAGGGATTTTAGCATAAATGGAATTAAATCTAAAAGTTTATTCATATAATAAAAAATACAGTACATAGTATATGGTATAAATGTTCTGAATTTATAAAGTATCTGAGCTCATGCAAATGTCCATGTTAAATAATATTTACTATCCTTCCACTAAGTTGGTCATCTGAGCCGAGAAATTTATAAATGGCAGTATACAGGGTGGGCACCTTGCTTATTGAAGGACAACTAATGCAACTACTTACCTAAAGGTAAAAGCACCTGGTTATTGGATGTCACTGAAATATTTGATAATAGAAAGAATGTTTTGTTAATTTGCCTATTCAGGGGCAGGCCTCTTACTAGACCACTCCCACAACCCATTTACACTTACCTCCCCCGATTAGCCACCTAGGCCCAAATACTGCATCCTGGGAAATACAAGAACAGAGTGACTTAGTTATGCTACAAAGGTAAGTAGAAGTTTGGAGTGGACCATACTACTTTAAGCAATATGAAAGAGTAACTGATTTTTTATGGATCAACCATAGAATAGAAGAAATATTTAACAAGTTTGTTGATAATTACCTAATTTATACCATTTTCTTTTAATTTCTTTAAGGTATTCAAGGCCATGAACGATTATGACCTGGGCTGTAGTCCTGGAGGAGGGAGGGATTCTAATTCTGTCTTCACAGATGCCGGCGTGGCTTTTGTCTCCTCATTCAGCCACAGCGACTTTGCCAGTGAGAAGATACTTGTGTTTCTTCCATTTTGTTGATGCAGAATTTCAGTGTGAATTTACAGCATATGAGCAAAGAAAATAGAAAACTGGGCAAAATTATAGGCAGCTGAAATTATATACAAATCATGAAATATCACATAATCATGTTTAAAGATAATCTCTGGCTTCCTCCCATCATCTCCCACTGATCGTTTACAAAAAAATCAGACAAAAAATCCTAAATGGCTTGGTCACATCAGGCTCCAGTAGTCTATTCCATTCTTGTGTATACAAGAGACGGGGTCTTTTTACAGGTTTTATATATCTATATAGCTTGGTATCTGTTTTAGTGAATATTTGAAGGTCAGTTTGTTGGATTTGTTTATGAATTTGTAGGTCTCAATATTCCCTGAGGAAGTGGATATTATTCCGGGAAATGCGTTGGTAGAAAATAGTATTGAGAGCATTGGGAGTAGGACCAAGTTCACAAGATCCTCTCCCAGCACTATGTATATGTAATAATATTTGTTTTTATAAGATTTTAAAGTTTTCTTTAGTTATAATGAAAGTTTTTTGTTGTGTTTCAAATAGAGTTATAAATTAAATGCATTGGAAATCCCTATTATTGATGATATCTTTGCTTTAAAGTATATACTTCTCTAAAATTTAAAAAAGAAACATGCAGGATAGGTTGTGGGGTTTTAAAGTATACTCAAAATGGGCTTTCAGGTCCAATATGTAGGTCTAGGAGGAAGAATGGTTGGAGCCAAGCTTCTATGTTTGCAGAAAAAGTTACAAACTGCATATAACTTCAGCTGTCTGTTTCCCCAGATTGGGATCTCATAATGGGTTTACCTCTGCTTTTGCAATATTGTATCACCTTTTCAGTATAAATGGCTCAGATTTGTGACCATTTAACTCTTAAAGTAGTTGTGTGGGACCGTATCTGAAACTTTTTTCTTTCCTTTTAAGGTTTAGGCTGCCAGGGCTCTCAAAGGAAGAAAAGATCCACAGACTTTGTAGGACTTGCCAAACAGAAAGGTAAAGAATATATATGAACTTTGCTTTTACATTTTTTATAATTATTACACAAAAAGCTTTTTCAGCTACTAAAACCACGCCTGGCCTGGCCCCATGGCTTATTATTGGTCAGAGTAAATGACCAATGGTATGCTGTGGAAGGCTGGGCCAGTAAGCCACTTAAAAATTAAAGTTACCCAGAGCTTTGGAATATTAAACTATTAAAGTAGATACCTTTGAGAACCAGTGCCAAGCATGGCTGCATAACTTGGTAATGGTTTAGTTTGGTTCAACCAAATACTGTGTTCCAGGAACTTTCAAGAACTCCCACTGAACCCTTTGCAAACCAAACCAGGGGTCATTTTCTCTTCTCTATATACAGGTTGGTAGTGTTGGCCTTGCTTGTGGCCCAACTGTCTTTGGTATTTAGCATTTTGAGTCATTGACCTGCAACATATGGCAGATATGGAAAGTCAGAAATCCCGATCTACATACTTGTTCCAGGTCAGCAGCTCAGAAGCGTGGGGGCGATACCACAATCACTTATATTATTTTGTTTCTATAACATCTTTTCTTACATCTCTGCAGCTGACCGATATGCTTCGGCAGATCTGAAAAAATGCTGCAACAACGGCATGGTGCTTCTGCCTCCTCGCATGGAGCGAGATTGCAACAAGAGAGCCAGGCGCGTGGAGAGCGGAGCCTGTCGTAATGCCTTCCTAGACTGCTGTAAATACGCTGATGACCTGCGCAAAAAGATCGCCAGTGAGAAGAGGAGAAAAAATACCATCGGAAGGAGTAAGAATTGCTGACATTGCAAAACAGCAAATAAATTGCTCGATCAGAATGAGATTTGAAATTTGAGGCTAAAGTGTTTGTTTTTGTAAAACCAATAAGAAGATCCACTTATCTCTTTGTATTGACTATTGTTCCCTATAAAGAAAATGAGGGGAAATCCCACAATTTATAGGTGAGAGGTAAGAAGAAATCATCAAACAGTTACACCAGTGCCTGGGCAACTAAGAGGGAAATTCCCCTATATCCCCTATCCCAAGCGACAGGAGGCAAACAAGGTGGTGTTGGTATTTGGGCGAGGCAACATACACACTAGGGGGAGTCGTAAATGCTAGGTAGCCGGTGCAGTCACAACAGTAGGCACTAGCATAGTGAATATAATTTAGCCTCTGGCCCTTTAAGTTGGCACCGCTTCCCATAACTCATGCGTATGCTTCAGCCAAAATACAACAGGGAGCAGGAACACACATGGGGACTGGAAAGGTAAGCTTCGGAGAGCTGGTGCAGAATCTTTCAGGTAAGGTGACAGACATGACCTCAGCTAGCATGAAAAGTAGAAATTATTACTCGTAATTCTGTTAAGTAGAACTAGTGAAGTAGCTTTGAAATGTCTTCAACTTTCTAACAATACAAGTGCAGTTGAATCTAACTTACTAATACTAGCTATACAATGACCCGGAATAATGAGAACCTTCACAGACAATAAAAAGAATTATTTTACCAGATTGCTTGCAAAAAAGAGTTGATCCAACAAACAGTCCATGTTTGAGATAAATATAGGTCTGTATCCAGACAAAAAAAACCAAAACAAAACCAAAAGTTACAAATAATGTTAATAAAGCAAGCAGTCTCCATGGACCAATTGGTCTTTTTTTTGCCTTCACTCTTTAATATTTTGCAATTTTCTGTTGTTTTTCTATAGCTCATGTAGATAATTTTGATGAAGAGGATTTTGCAGATGAAAGTGAAATTCAGGTTCGTGCAAAATTCCCAGAAACCTGGTTTTGGAGGACCATTAAGGTGAATAAAAAGCACAGGTATGTATCATGACTTCTTTCACACATTCCTGGGTGAAAAGCCGATTCACTTACCATTCATAGACCTGAACCTTTTGTGGATACTTTGATTAATGGAAATTGATTTTTTTTTCCAAAAAAACAAACCTATCATTTAGAAATCTCTTAATAGAAAAAGCCAAGTGACACAAATCTTTCTTAACATAAAACAAGAGGAAAATGAATTAAAGTGAAAATAATACAATTAGGCAGGTATTTTATTAAAGAAGAGACAGGCAGTGTCCCATCTGCAATAAAATAAACCTACCTACCTGATTGCAATTTTATAAATACACTTACCTTTCTCCAATCTGTCGCAGGCACCATCTTCTTCCTTGTTTCAATCTTCAGTCATCGTAGTTGGCTGACCCAGGATGATATAATCCAATGAGCCTGATTTATTAAAGCTCTCCAAGGCTGGACAGGATACACTTTCATCAGTGAAGCTGGGTGATCCAGCAAATCTGGAATGGATCTGGTACAGGATTTTAAACACATGCTAGCAAATAGCAAATGACTTTGAAGAAATGCATTCCAGGTTTGGTGGATCACCCAGCTTACCTGATGAAAGTGTCTCCTCTCCAGCCTTGGAGACTTAATAAATCAGGCCCAATAAGCTAAGTCATTGTGGGCCAGCCATTCCTGGTAGCGAAAGGGGAAGCTTGGATGTGCAGGGTATTTCGGCTTAATAAGCCTAGCGGGTCATGTGCAGCTCAGAGATTTTTGACAATTGAAGGGAGCAATCAGGCAGGTAGGTAGTTTTATTGCAGGAGGTGCCTGTCTGCAATAAAGTCCTGCCTGATGGCAAACTTTAGTTCCATTTTAAATCAAACCTTTATAAAAATCTATGATATGAATTTATATAAAAATTTATAATATGAAGAAAATACAAAACCCGCTTGTAAGAATTTACCTTTCCTTCTGTTTCGGGGACCGCTGTATATTTTTGGATTTGTCTCAGTAACAATGGCCACCAGAAAATAGGAAAATAGAGAGGGAGATAGCAATAGAAAACTAAAAGGGGTTTCAAAACTTCCCAACATAAAGAAATTCACTTTACATACAAATATAACATTATTCATTCCAGTAATTGTAAGAGAGTGAAACTTTTGTATGCATTTTGGTAGATTGTTTTGCAGCTCAGCATTTACCATTCAATAAAAATTCTGCATACAGAAATGAGGGATTTGTATCCCCATCATTGTGTCAAATATATTTAACAATATTTGTAACTACACAAAAGAGATAAAAGGAAAACATGACTTTGACTTCTTACTTCTAGTGACATTGTTGCTGTTCCAGATTCTATTACCACATGGGAGATCCAAGCAGTTGGAATGTCTGCAGGGAAAGGTCAGTGGAAATTCTTGAAAATCTTACTTTTTTATTTTCTCTAAAATTTTGTCTCCTATCGAAGATCACATGGTCAATGCCTCGACATAGGTCATGCGACTAGATGCCTGGTAATATATTGTTCCTATTTTCTCAGCATTGGGTGTATATTTCAGCTTTTAATGTTTATTTGCAGAATATAGGATGATGATTAATTAATTTTATGAAATCATTTTTGTTTTTGCTCTGATTATCTTTCTGTTTATAGGCTTTTGTGTGGCTGATCCAGTGAAGGTGAAAGTTTTCAAGCCATTCCACATTTACTTAAGAGTTCCGTTGACGGTGAAGCGATTTGAACAGATTGAGCTGAGGCCTGTATTGTATAACTTTGGAGAACGTGAGCTGAAGGTGGGTGACGTACGGGTTAGTTTGGGGGTAATTTATTGGCATCCTACCTTTATCTGAACACTTCAGGTATCAAAAAAGGAGGTCAGAAGGGGGTTTCCCTCATTTCATATAAAGGCCCTAATTTATTAAAGTTCTCCAAAGCTGGATAGAATACACTGTCATCAGTGAAGCTGGATGATCCAGCAAACCTGGAATGGATCTGGTGCAGGATTGAAAACATTTGCTAACAAATATCTAATGACTTTTAGGAAATCCATTCTGGGTTTGCTGGATCACCCAGCTTCACTGATAAAAGTGTATTCTCTCCAGCCATGGAGAGCTTTATTAAATCAGGGCCACATTGTCCAGCAATATATTTATCCTGTTCTGATTAAAGCAGGTGTGCAGAGACCTAAGCAGTAGAGTAACAGCCAGCAAATGGCAAAGGGTCCAGGTTCAATATTAGCAGGAAGTATTTATTATTAATATTATTAATAATAATAAACAGGATTTATATAGCGCCAACATATTACGCAGCGCTGTACATTAAATAGGGGTTGCAAATGACAGACTAATACAGACAGTGAGAGATGGCTGACAGGCAGCATGAGACCTTATCCAGGACTGAGGGAGACAGGTCAGGGGTGGACATGACACTCATTATTCCTAAAACATGTTGGTACTAATTACTTTAGAGGGGTCATTAGACTCCAAGCTTCATTTAGGATAAAAACTGATGAGAATAATTTTGATTAGTTTTTTTATTTTATTTTTCATTTTTTTCTCACATACATTACTACCAATAACCCCTGGGACAATATTTGCTTTGTGCATTTTTTTGGTATTGGTAAGGTGCTTTGCCATTGATTGATGTGAACTTCCAAGGTATGTTCCCTTGGGCAAAAGTGGGCATGAAGATTTGTGGGCACCACACTACACGATTGGAACTAATACATACACACATAATGGCAAACCTCTGCAAAAGTCCTTATTATTAATTTTTCTGTTATTTGCAGAGAGAAGGTGTTGCAGTGGTTGAAGAGAAAAGTTTTGTTTTGAATCCAAAAGGTAAAGAAATTGTTGTTTAGTGCTGCAATGTACAAAATGTGTACAGAAGATATAGCAAAACTAATCCCATTCAATAGTCACCTGTCCCTGTTCTGTTGTGGGTGCTGCCATCATCTTTCTTCCTCGCCAGATTGCTGATGGAACTAGATCCACTTTAAGGATATGAACAGACAAGAAGATGCTAATATTTATTTTATATTATGTATAATATTATAGAAATATAAATCTCAGGAAGCGTGAGCTGTATTCCCTCCCCTGAGCAGCCGTCTCGAGCGTTGCTATTGGTTTGCCAGTGTGGTAATCAGGGGAGGTTTGGGAATCCATGACCTGGGAACAAACACAACGATTTAGACCTTCATGATAGGTTCAGATTTTTGTAAGCCTAAGTGTATCATATAAATTATGATCCCCTGATCTTTACTGGTTGGTGAAAATAGTAAAGGATAGGCATTTCAAAAATACAATAGGGCATATTTATAATAAAAAAAAGTGGCAAATGAGGTGTTTAAAATATAAAACACTGTTCTTCATTGTTTTCTAGGACATTCTCCACATTCAAACATAGAAACCCTAACAAACCATTTTCACTTTATACAGTAAATGTCAAAAGTAGTGGTTCACAGGCTTTTGTTTCGGAAACATTTGAAAACACTCAAGAAATGTGGGATTGCACATCCTATTAAGCCATATATACCCTACATACCCATAAAAAACTGCTTTTTGTCTCTTATTTTCACTCTCCAGTAGGCTGATTTGTTGACTATATTGATTCCTAATCTATATTAATATTATTATTATTATTAATATTAACAAACAGGATTTATATAGCGCCAACATATTATGCAGCGCTGTACTTTAAATAGGGGTTGCAAATGACAGACAGATACAGACAGTAACACAGAAGTGGGATCGGACCCTGCTCCGAAGAGCTTACAATCTATATACCCTTATTTTAGCCATGTTTGAATATATAGTTGTAAAGCCAAATGAAAGAAGATTGATCCATAAAATCTTTTCATGTTGGACTATTTTTAATTTTGAGGTCCTGTGGATCTTTAGAACATAACTATACCTCTCAGTAGGCACCACATAGGTAGCCTGAAGTAATACTCTAATATCTGATTACATTGTAAAAGGAAATACAGGTATTCTTTGGGCTCTGCTTCCCACAAATTGCACTTACTTTGTCCCGTTTTTATTCAGACACAAATAGGAACACTTTCAGATTTGATGAAGACTTACCATCGAATGTGATCCCCGATGCAGATTTCCGCTCTAGTGTCAAAATTACCTGTAAGTACGGCCAAGGCTGCATTCAGACATACAAGGTACACACGGGGTCATCACAGAAAGTGATCACAAATAACTTTAAAAAAAAATGTACTGGTGTATTTATCAATGACATGCTATCCCCCAACATTCCAAAACTTTTTGATCAAGAGTCTATTTTCTACATTCCATCTGTTTCTGACAGCAGATTTATCATTTTCCATACAAGATTCTAACATCAAAAACTAATTCCCCCACATGGAAATTTTCATCAAACAGGATTTGCCTAACGTGGGTTTTTTAAATAGAAAAATGCTTTCCTGTACTATTCATTCTATTTATTACTCATTTTTGAATCCCCCCAAGATTCACCCATTTTTTCTGCACAACATTATATATATATTATATATGACAATTTATTATAGTGGGGTTCATGAACTTTAAAAGGTTGTTTTCTTTTAAGCGGTACATTTTTAGCGTATAGAGAGTGCTAAACCTGTGTTTTTTAGAGGTTCCACATTTGATTGGTTCAATTTTTTGTGCTTATCTCTTTTAATCATGAAAATAAAAAATAACACAATATGTCCCCCTCCCAACCAGTCCGACACCCCATTTCCTGCAGGCTGAATAATGACAATATGGCTGATGAATGACAATATTTTATAATTGTACATTAAAATCCCCAATGTTTGTATTGTACAATTCTTTGTTTTTCCGCTTTCAGTGGACAGCCCAATAAACACCATAAACAACAGCTTGAGCTCCCATGGGGTGAGCAGACTGATCCGTGTCCCCTATGGATGTGGTGAACAGACTATGATTTCCACAGCCCCGGGGGTGTACGCCATGCGCTACCTTGACCAGACCGATAAGTGGTTTTCTCTTCCACCGGATCGCAAGGACCAGGGGCTGGAGAACATGGCAAATGGTAAGACCCAACAGTAGAGAATGTGAGCAATCTGTTTGGGGCAAAGATTTTTAGAAGAAGGAAAATATGTTTGATTTGGAAGATTTTTGAGTCTACGATGGGTGTAGTAGAAAGTTTTATGCAAATCCTGACTTTTCCTGTAAAAATCTGACTTGTCTCTGCCTCTACTTACCACATAAGCCTCCATATAAGTCACTACTCACATCACATTAGAGGATTATAGGGGGAAACTCGCAGGGTGAGCTTAGATACTTTAGGTTGTACTGTATGTATTGTACTTTATATATGGTACACAGCTGACAAAGTTCTTTTTGCAGGTAGAAGGTAAATACATAATATGGTGAATAAGTGAAACGCGTCAGCGCTACAATTATGTTTAAAATTCTGCTCCAATTGATAAATAGCTTCGTCTTTTGTGAATTGTCTCACTCTTCCCCATGTCCCATGGAATGTCCCCATGGGCAGGGGGCAGCAGACAAGCCTCTGTAACAGAAACAACGCCATTGTTTCCTTTTATAGGAAAATTAAAATGTGTCCTCAAACACTAGCTATCGTTAAAAAAATTGATTGCATGTCACTCCTACAAATTTATACATGAGGAAAAATGAAAAAATTAAACTGTGATAAAGTTAAATATTATGAATTGAAGTGTCTGTTTACCCCCAGGATATTTAAGGATATTACAGTACAGGAAAACTGATGGATCGTATGGTGCCTGGCTACACAGACCCAGCAGCACATGGTAAGAGGAACGTTCAATTGATAAAATTTTATTGTTAAGTGAAACCTAGGAAATATAAGAAAGATGCAGGAACTGACAGAGCTGATCTCAAAAATGTTAAATCCTTGGCACAGAGACAACAAAAAAAGTCTACATATTGTGCAGAATATAGGGGGTCTCTGTTGATATTCAAACCAGACCAATTTCTAGCCATTAAGCCTGGGTAACCAGGATAATGGAAGAGGGGTAGTGGGAGTGACCCCCTCACACATCCTTCCTGCCCATAACAGGCCCATGATCAACCAGATAGTTAGGGAACATGGCCTGTTTTCCTCCAAATAGTTGTAGAGACCTATTAAGAATGGAGGATTTTTTTCTTATTGGGGACCCTAAATAGCTGACTCCTCACTTCAGAAAATAGAAGGGGGCAGGGAGAATGTGCCCCCACCACAAACAACTCTTCTTCCCATACCGGGCCCATAGATGAGGGAAAGGGCTTTTTCTCCACCAAACAGTTGTAGGATCTTCAAAAGGAGGGCTTCAGATAGTTGCCTCTCACTCAGGAAAATGGAAATGGGGGCATCCTTCCCCTTGATATGAGTTCAAAATTAGGAGCCCCAGATACCTTCTCCCTCACTTCCCAAATGAAAGGGATGCTGTGAGAATGTCCCCCTTATCCTTCCACACACCCACCAATCCTGTCCATACCAGACCCATGATTAACAGTTCCCATAGTTGGGGGGGAAGAGACGCTTCTACCACAAATGATCATAGAGGTTTGTTAAGAGGGGAGATTTATGGGCAATTGTTAATTTGAGGTGCCCCCGATAGCCAGATGAGTACAGGAGTGTATATAGGTACCCCTTACTCTTTTCAAACAGCGTTAACAAAATGGTAAAGAAAGACACTGACACCTTACAAAAAATGGTTTCTTGAAATATTAACACATACATGGCAATCATGACAACCAATTATGCGAAGATGCTGAACTACCACTGCTAAATGACAGATCCCTGAAATCAAAAATCCCATAACAATGCTACAACATTGCCCATACAACATACTTCAATCATTGATGTTGATAAGATGCCAGCATGTTAATGAGTAAAATGTAAATTAAGACTCACCCGGCCTGGTTTAAACACTCCCCATCTAAACTTTGACTTGTTTTTGTTGGAAAAAAAACATTTTTTTCCATTTGGGACATGTTCCTCACATCCTTCGGATCCTCACATTATTTTTGCTGACAATAATATGTTCAGGTACCTTGCAAGTACTCAGGTAAGGTAAATATAGACAATGCAAATACGTTCATAAATTAATCTAGAGTGAATTTTAAAGTAATCTGATGAATTTGGATTTAAATCCTCATTGCATCCCTTGACCATTGGCCATGACCAATTTTATCACCCAGTGCTCTACATAGGACCGGTCCTTAAACTCTCATATCACTGGCTATCAAAACCAACAAACCAAAAATAACCTCTGAAATGGAACACAATGTTTAATTTGCTTTCTCTCGGGTGTTTTTTCAGGCTCACGTCTTTTGTGGTGAAAGTGTTGTCCTTATGCCGTAAATATATTGAGGTGGATGTGGAAGAGATTCGAAAGTCTGTTGCCTATCTCATCACCAAGCAGACCGCAACGGGAGCGTTCAAGGAAACCACACCGGTTGTCCACCTAGATATGATGGTAAGAAGGCATGGGATGATATTTGTTCTCTATTTCAAAAATCACATTAATCATCTTTTATAAAGCAACTCCAGCCTATGTTGCAGCCTCCCTCAGGTCTAAATTGCCATCTTTGAATAAGGGTTCCTGTTAATATTCAAACCTAGACCCTACCCACACTGCACACACTCTTCCTGCCCATACCAGGCTCATGCTCAATAGGTCCCATAATTGGTGGAGGTTTGTTAAATGGGGAATCGTTTTGTGGGATCTTTAATAAAGGGAGCCCCAGAGAGCTGTTCTCTTACTTAGGAAAATGAAAGAGGGGGAACGTGTGAGTGTGCCCCCACCATACACACCGTCCCTACCTGTACCAGGTCCTATGTTGGAGGATGGGGCCTCTTCTCTCCCAAATGGTTTGGGAACTTTCTTCTGGGAACTTTAATAAAGTGGGCCCCAAATTTTTGTGCCAAAAATTTGCCAAAAATCAGACAATTAATAAGTGTTCAGGAAGGTTGTCAGTGTTTATTCACCTTATCACGATATCACTAGCTTCTGTCTTACCATGACTTTGGAACATGAGTTTCCAGAAAGTGTCATGTCGAGGAGAAGAGAAAAATGTGAGGAGGAAATAGGAGATAAAATACCAAATACTTCTGCCTTGTCCAGGTGGTGACTGGACAATGTATGGAGAAGCAGCAGACGGATAAGATCATCTCTCTGTTACTGCTCCCATCGGCTTCTTGTGTTCCCTGCTCCTACTCTGAGTTCCACTATGCAGGGAGTTAAAAAAGATTGACTCTAAATTAAATTCAGGTACTGAGACTGCTTGTATTATGAGTTCATAAATGTTATATAAACATTATAGGTTTAGCTTTAGGATAACAGACCCTTGAGTTTCTAAATATGACTTTTATCTCTGCAGGGCGGTGTTTCTGGGAAGAACGCTGACGTTTCTCTAACGGCCTACGTACTGATTGCCCTCCATCATGCCAGGGACTCACTTGCTGAAGATGACATCACAACGGTACATATGATATGCTCTTGCTCTGACCAAACCACACCCCAAAACTACCGCAAGCTGTGCACAACCCCCCCCCGGCCACACCCCAAAACTACTGCAAGCTCTGCACAAACCCCTCCTGGGCCACACCCCAAAACTACCGCAAGCTCTGCACAAACCCCTCCTGGGCCACACCCCAAAACTACCGCAAGCTCTGCACAAACCCCTCCTGGGCCACACCCCAAAACTACCACAAGCTCTGCAGAGACCCCTCCCTGGCCACATCCAAAAACTGTGTGGGGAAAAAGGAGAATGGAAATTACCTGTCCCTAATAAATAAATAGATATATGAGCCTACCCCAGAGGTAAGTATGAGTAAAAAATAAAGACGAGAAAAAACTGGGGTTTGTAGGCAAAATGTAAATGGGATCAGTTAGGACTAGTGTTCTAGACACATGAAATCCCTGATTAATAAAAACTTTACAATTGTGTGCTTGAATATTGTGTCCCGACGTGTTTTGACCCTGCGGTCCACAAGTCCCCTGAGGAAGCCATTATAGGCGGAACGCGTTTCAATTAATCAGGGATTTGTGTCCAGAATACTAGTCCCAACAGATCCCCTTACAGCTTTGCATAGGGAATGGGACTCCTGAATTTTGTTTAATATTATGAAATGCATATGTATTGAATGTATGTTATATGATTGTTAATATAACTTACCACACAATACAATTCTCACAATTTGCCTACAAACCCCAGTTTTTTTTGTCTTTATTTTCTACTCACACCCCAAAACTACCACAAGCCCTGCACAAACCCCTCAGTGCTCACACCCCAAGAATACCTCAAACTCCTCCCAAACAACTCCCTAGCCAAACCCTAAGCCTGCCTTAGGCTTTGCCCAAACCCCTCCCTGGCTACAGCCCAAGACTTCCTTAAGCTCCACCCAAGCTACAACCTAGCTTGTAGCTTCACCCAAATCAAGCCTTAACCACCATCCACTCACAAGATCATGTAAAGCTCTGGCTAATGTCACCCGGCACCCTCGGTTGGCTGCTGGCCAGTCCAAGCCTGGGGAATGGATCACACAGGTGGGGACTCATGACACTACTTGGTGGCCTGGCCCAGGCAATCAGCAACATTCATAGATATGTAATTGGCCGGGGAAGCTGAAAGTCAATAGGAAAACCAATACATTTTGGTATATGTATAGGTAGTTTTCTTTTTCACATTTGATATTTTTGACCTTGCCATTACAAACTTCCTGTACTAGGGTGACAATGCTGACTTACTGTGCTGGGAAGTGTTGTCACCCAAGTGCAGGAATTATTTTAGAATTCCCATATTCTCAGGGTTGATGTCAAACAGACCCAGAACATGATGCTGAATTTCAGAGAAGGTCAGCATGTTCATTTTCTTTCCTGAATTTTTCCTTTCCTGCCATTACAGATAAGCAGAATCAGCAGGGCGATAGATTACCTGCGTGGTGAGCTGGATTCCTTGTCTGAGCCTTACCCATTGGCTATCACTGCCTACGCCCTGACCCTCACCTCCGGGGACTCCGTTCTAAAGGAAAAGGCCTACAAAAAACTGATGCTCAAAGCCCAAGGAGGGTCCAGTGAGTGGGGAACCATTTTATTCACTCTGTGGTCTCACAACCTTTGTTCTTAAAATTCTTTTATTTATGTCTCTTTGTTTTACTTTATTCATTTTCTAATCTTTCTACAACATTCTTTTTTTTTCTTCATCTCCACTTCTGTGCAGTCGCGTTTATGCCAGACGGCACCGCCAGATTTATAACCTCCACTGCAACCCAAGAACATTGAGGCTGATTTACCAGAGGCTGTTCACTTACCCAGGTGAATAAACACCTTGCAAGGGATATTTCACTTACCTTGTTAAGTGTAGTAATAGATGACTTTGCAAAGACTACCCAACACATACAGGGAAATCTTAAAAGTGTGATTTTTCCTTGCACGTGGTTGGATGGTTGTTGTCGGCAGAGCTTCATCTCATTTTCTGATCTAAGTGAAATATCCTTTGCAAGGAAATAATTCACTTTGTTATGTGAACAACCTATATATTTGCAGTTAATCAATACCAGCCAACTTTCTGATTAGAAATTGAGGCAGCAGAATGGTGCTGGTGAGGTCACCACCCTCCTTGCACATGTGCATTGCAGCAGAGCCTTATTGGCTCTCCAGAACTCTTCATGCTAATTGTATTAGAAAACAGTGCCGTCATTTCTGATGGTGGCCCTGTAAATTTCAATACACACATATACCTATATGTATATATTATTTAAAGCATTTCAATGAAATATGACTTTTGATAATAAAATCCTTGTATTTGTAGGACTGGGTGAGATGTTTTTTGGCCCCCAAGGTACAGCTCTTGCAGTTGAAACAACATCATACGCATTACTGACGTCTCTCCTCCGTAACGACAGAAGTAACGCAGAGTTAATGTACACCTGGCTCTCCGAGCAGCAGAATTATGGCGGGGGATTTAAATCTACCCAGGTAAGGGGAGAGGAGTGAGTGTAACCCTAACATTAACTCTGTCTTTAACCCTAACACTATTTGACTCTATAACTGTACTTTCCACCCCATAAGCCTAACACTAACTCTACCTGAAACTCTAATAATTACCCTGTTTGTATTAATAAAACTAACCCTCTGTTTAACCCTAACTATTTACACAGCCCCAGCCCTAACCTATCCTTTCCTTACACTGATTTTTTCTGTAACACTTACACCAATCCTCTCTGTAACTCCAACACTAAGCTCCTATCCCCTTCTAACCCTAACACCTTCTCTGTTACTCTTCCTAAAGCAAACTTTTCCATACTCAGCCAACCCCATGCCAGGATCTTCTTCAGAAAAGCCTTACTGTTCCTGGGAATCTCTGCTTCCTGGGATTAACTACAATTCCAACCTATAAAAACATAAATGTTGTGGACTGAGACAATCCATATTTTTTTTTCTGTTGCTTGGTCCGTAGGACACAATTATGGCTCTGGAAGCTCTCTCTGAATACTGGATCCTAACCTCTGAAGAAGATCAGAATGAGTTACAGGTGAAGATAAGTTCCCTGGAGAGATCCCAAGAAATGGACATCTCCCTGCGTAATGAGGAATCTGTGCAGGAAGAGCTGGTAAGGTCCATGGGGTACAGGTTTGGTTGGGCTCAGTGATAGGCAAGTACAGCTCGTGTGCTCAACCTCAACTTTTTCTTTTTGATTTAAGGGCTAGAACCCCTTTCAGGTTTTATTTATTGTATGGGCTTCCTCCATGTACAACATAGCCTTCTACTCTAATTTAATGGTGCCTCATATTCTCGTATTCTAATAAAGCCAAAGGAAAAGTGAATAGGAATATTGTAGATTCTTTCTTAAGTGACAGCTATGAGTCTGTTGGAGCTGCTGACTTCACTTCCTTTATGGTGGCACCCAGCAGCACTCTCATGTCTTTATGGTATGGACTACAATAATGAGGAACTAAAGTGTAAAAATAAAAAATTGGGACTAGGCCATCTTCATTGTAAATTGTCTGTATCTATATTACGACACATAACTCCTTTCTGGTCCATATTGAAAGAGGTAACTCCTGTTTGTATCAATATTGGATGGCATTACTCCGGTCTGTATCTATATTGGAAGGTGTAACTCCTATCCGTATCCATATTGGATGGCATAGGGCCTGTTCATGTCCATATTGGATGACGTAATTCCTGCCCGTCTCCGTATTGCAAGAAGGAAGTCCTGACGATACCTGTATTGGAAGGAGAAGCTCCCGTCCCTAATCGCATTGGAAGGCATGACTCATGCCCATATCTGTATTGGAAGGCGTAACCCATGCCCATATCCATATTGAAAAGCGTAACTCCTGTCCGTATCTGTATTGGAAGGAGTAGCTCCTGTCTGTATTCGTATTAGATGATGTAACTCCTGCCCATGCACACCAGAGTTCAGTTGAGCAAGAAGATGGGATCAGGCAGATAAGTATATTTATTGCAGAAGGGACATAGCCTGTCTCTGAAATAAAGGCCTGCCTGGTCACTAATTTTCAAAGCAAAACTTTAGTTCCACTCTAAATGGTCATATATTCTTTTGGAAAGATTTTTGTTGGCATGAGTGGCTAAATGGTGAAACGCGTCAGAAACCAAGACCCTTTGCTTTTTTCCTAATGATCAATGCATCATTCAGCAAGGAAAACAAATTGTAACAATTTAAACATGATAGTGGATCTTTGTAGAAAATAATATTTTGTATAAATATAAATTTTATTTTAATTGAATATGTTTTTACTGCCAAAAAACACTTTCTGAACAAATTTATGCTCCAAAAAAAATGTGGTTTTAGATCTGCATCCTCAGGGGTTGGCAGAATGATATCAAATTGACATCAAAGGACATCCAATTTAGATTTATTGGGATGTATTTTGGATGAAAAAAAAATGTTGAACCCTAAATAAATGTTTATATTTTACAGAGATCTATGGGAAAAAAATTTACAGTGAAGGTATTTGGACAGGGAACTGGAATTTTAACAGTGAGTATAGTAAAATTGTATTATTCCTGACTTTGTATTTAGTTTGGTATCTGGAATCCACATCTAAATCTAAAGCTACCGAAAGCCAGGTTAAAAAAACCCACAAAGGAATTTAACATACTAGAAATTAGCATATTGCAAATAGAATCATATATAAGTAATTGATCCAGAGGAAGGCAAAAAAATCTATAAAAAACGTGATTCAGTTTAGATTTTTTCCTGAGATGAGGGGACAGAGCTTGTTCTCTCATCATTTCCTAGTAATTCTTTATGGTGGACCACTGAATGGTCAGCTGTGGATGGCCACTATAATTTCTTATGAGGGAGAATGCAGCCAGAGGCACCCCATTGTATCCTTTACCCTCTCCTATCTATAGAACAAATTTTTAATATTTTAAATTCTGCAACTTTACATATAATACTACATAGTAATCCTTGTCTTTGCTCAGACATTTCCTGTCCTAGGGTGACAACTGTCCCCCACCCATGATCCTACATTGTCACCCTCATACTGACATACAAGCAGCTGTGCCCACATATATTGCTAGGGTCATATATTGTGCCACCATTGTCTCTATAAAGCAGCTGTTCTAGAGCAGCGAAGTGCAGCTGATGCTGGAGAAAGTCCTGAAAAGAGGAAGGAGAAAACAGAGAAGGAATTTGTATTTTTTTATGCTTATAAAATAAATGACAATTGTTTCCAACACAGAGATTAAAAAATACCAGGTTTTCAAAATATTTTAAAGCAGCAGGTGAAGTCAGATGGTAAATTGCAGATATTGTTAAAGTTCTCCAAGGCTGGGAAAGATAGATTATCATGGGAGAACCTGGAATAGATCTGGCTCAGGACTGATATAATTTCCCAATAATGAAGACCTTTAATAAACCAGGCACAGTATGAAGGTCAAACAGGTTCTCTATCGGAGCCAATGTGGATGAAGTAGACAATGGAAGCTGTAGGTAATCCTTGGGACAACTGCTTAGAACAGGCATGTCCAAAGTTCAGCCCGGGAGCCAATTGTGGCCTGTGTTCAGATTTCCACCAGCCCGCAGCAATTTTTTTATTTCATTAGAGTTGATCAACCACCTTGGAATTATCAGCCCGCTACTCAACGGGCATAATCGGCAGCACAGCAGTCCCCATGTGTGCACACGGAATCCCCTACGTCATTATAGTGGGTGTATGCTGTGTGGAACCCGCATGGACCACGCCCTCTCTGATTGCAAGAACGTGCTCTGCACAAAGCCCGCACTGACACCAGACTCCATGCACAGGGAATCCCTCATGTCACCCTGGTGGGCATGTGCTATGCGGGACCCGCACAGACCACGCCCACAGTAACCCTGAGTACGCGCTGAATGGTCGCCCCCCACACATTTTCACCCCACCAAATCTGGCCCTCTTTGCGAAAGACAAAACCTATTCCAAGGTCAACATTAGTGGACCATATTCTGAACCAAAACCCTAGACCTTTTTTCACACATCTAAATTTATAATCTACTACGGCCTTGATCATCACTTTCAGGTCCTCAAAAGGTATAACATAATGAAGGTGGACGACTCGGACTGTTCACAGCTTGGACTTGAAGTCACCATTTTCGGGGATGAAGTTGTTGGTAAGCAAATACCAGATTATCCATATGTTCTATTAATATTAGCTTCCATAGGAGAATTGCATTGGGTCAACACAGAGATATTCTTATTTTTTTGCCATTAATAAAAAAGACTGTGTATTTCAATATGGGTGGAGTTGGGATTTGGGCATATTCACAAGTATGAGATATAGTGGCCTGGTGCACAGTATTAATACATAGAGGCAGTCTTTAGAGTCAACCGCAATGTTTTACTTGAAAGTCTTTGTCATGCAGCGGAATGAAAAATTGTGGTGAATTGGTTTGAACTGCAAAGGTTTATAGGCCATTTTCCAGTATTTGCTACCACAATTCATTCAACTGAAGCACACTGTGCTTGGAACACACTCCTATTCAAGTCAATGCAAGTGGCTGGTCAATCCAAGGTGACTAGAAGGTCAAGCCCAGGAACTGTGCCACAAACCACTACAACTGCAATACAAACACAACCATGTGCAAACACGTTCAGAAAATGGTCCCAAACCGCTACTATATGGTTGAATAGGAATAGTTGGGAGCACAGTTGAGCATGCAATAAATGACTACAGTTTAGTGCAATTAGCCTAAAGCTGTATGCAAATATAAAAGATACAATGCAGTTCTGTATAAATTATTATATCCAGTGTTCTCCCCAGCTTTCTTTAGCCGGGCGCACTTTCAGCAACCACATGGCTGTTTTTGGGTGGTTACTGAAGAGTTGGGTCACAATACAGGGGCCACCACCTACCTACAGCTTCTTCCCACCCATAGGGAGATGCAGCAATTACATGAAGGTGACCCTAAATCTCTTCTACCTCTTACCTCTCTCTGTCTGAACTTGTGATTGCAGAGAATGTGGAGGACTATGATTATGATTATGATGAGGGTGGTGAGATGGCTGATGAGCCCCTTCATAACATTCAATGGCATGACCTTCGCCGCAGAGCAAGGAGAGAGGTCTCTCAGCCCAAAGAGAAGCAAGCGAGAGTGGACTATAGAATATGCTTATGGTAAGGACAAGAACACAATTACATGATAAAGCACTGAAGGAAAATATTTTTAATGTTTTACAACATTAAATCTATCTATCTATCTATATATTCTACAGCAGGAAATACCTTCACTTTGTCTCCACTTTTGTAGACCTCCAGCGGTAGTCTACAGAAGGAGGGAGGGTTTATGGCTGTGTGTATGTTTCTGTGTAAATTTCACTTTGAGCTACTGAGTTCTGTAAACAATACGCGTTTTACAAATAGAGATAAATTGATACTGCAAAAAATGTAAAAAAAACACATTCACATATAAATGATGGTAAATCTTTTGGGTATTTTAGAATTTACTAAAAATCATCAGGTAAGATTTATTGCTTCATCCATTTTCTTATTCAATGAAAGATTACCTTATCAGGGGCATGTTTGCATGAGGACTTGTGGTTTAACTTTTCCGATAAATGATCAGAGAGTGGTAAAATCAGCAGATGGATAGGCATATTTGGCACAGATAATCCAATCTTTACTAGATCTAGATTTCAGATCGGTAGACAGAGCACACACCAATTATAGTAGAGGTAACAAGCTAAGAATATGCACCCACACCAATGCAGTCCAGGCAAAATAGTAGTTAGAGCCAAACATACGCAGACAGAATAACCTGTTAACCAAGTGTTTGCTAAATGCCCAGCAATCTGCTTAAACACTCCTGATTGGGGTAGATGTGCTACAGTCCAATCTGATGCATCACTGTTCTATCACGCAAATTGTTCTATCTTTTCCTAACTCTGTCAACAATTTAAAGATGGGGTTTGCTGGAATTTGGCTTTCAATGTTTTAAACACAGCTTCAGTTTATCAAAGTATACATTCTTGGTTCTCTTCTCACTTTTCTCGTCTTTTTTCCCAGGCGAAAAGATTCAGCTCGAGACACTGGAATGGCTATTGTCGACATTACCATGCTGAGTGGCTTTGAACCCAGCACACAGGACCTAAACAGGGTACATAACGCTAAGTCTAATTCTGTATGAAATTAAATTTTTTTGGTAATTTTTGAAACAAATGTATGCCTAGGAGTTCAGTTCAATGCTACATTTGCAACAATTATTTTAACATATTCACTAAAGGCAAAGGAAATGCATTTTATGTACAGGTATATACCGGCCATGGAGGAACCATACAGCAGGTATTCAATGTGCCGGATGAAGACATTGGCTTCAGTATACAGTCCATTTGAAAACTAAAATGACTCTCAGGTCACTTACCTGGAACAAGCATATGATCGGAGTAAAAGAAGACATTAGGGATCATTTACTAAAGCAAATAGGCTTGCTCATTTACCAAGGTGACTTATACTCATGCAAGGGATACTTTACTTAGCATAGTAAACAGTGTATATTCTTTTAGTAAATCCACCTCAATTTTCCATATGTTTTCCTAGTCAGCAAGAAAGCATAGAAGCAATAGTGCCCAGGGTCAGATTTCTGAATAGGCCTAGGCCAGCATGGCCACTAGAATGTGGACTCAGACCTTCCAATTGCACTGTTTTGGAGTGGAGTTCTGGATCTCTCCCTGATAGTACTAGAATGACAGCCAGGCAGCTCACTTTCCTAGAGAGAACGATTGTAGCCTTCATGTTTCCCTTATAACCGATTACCATTAACATCATTAAGTCTACCAATTGTCCAAGGAACCTTTGCAGCAAATTCCTGAAGTAGCAATGTAGCAAAGGTTGTTGTATTTTGACTTACCTAATGCAAAAACCGCTACCATTTATTTATGTTTCTTTAAAACTGAATTCAGACCCTAAAACTTTAATTTTAACATATTTACTCAATACCCACAAAGGAAATTAATTCCCCATGTGTGCACCAAATGCAAACCTTTGTAAGCCCAGGTTTTACTTTGTAGCATTGACATCATCAATAAACCTGAGCTCTTTAAGGGACCCAAAAGGTCCACCCACGGCAGGGTATCTGCAGAAATCTACAGGGACAGAGACAAGACCAATGAAGGATAGGACGGTAGTCACTGGTCCTTATTACATGAAGCTCCTGCAAAGGCCACATTTCACATTGGATTAGATCTAGAGGAAAATCACATCAACATTCAGGAATACATATGATTCATGTGTTTAGACATTATTTTTTATAGGACATTTAATACTATCCCAAAATGTACCTTTAAACATGTACCCCATGCACAATTAAGTGGCATATTTGGCATTCTTTGCACCATCAGACATCCTGAAGGTTTGAATTTTTAAATTATTTTGTTTAAAGAATTTATTAGATGCAGAAATGTGAAAAAAAAATAGGAGCCATTCACAATTTTGCACTGAAAAAGAATTCCAAGTAAGAATGATTCTGGCCCAAATGGATGCAAAATCCGAAGTCTTAATCATAATTTCTTCCTTTTAGGTTTACCCGTACAGTATATCTGTCAATGACAAGGCATAGTATATGGCAGTGGCTGCCGCATGGTTTGGCTGACCCTACACTATACCAATGGCAGGCATATGCACAGATATCCGAAATTTAGAACTGAACGAGAACTGAAATTGAAATTCCAAGTTCCAATGTGAGGTTTTAATAATGCAAATTGATTTTAATGCACTGATTTTGAATTGACACTGATGGGAACCACTAGATCACCACTAGAAATGACTTATTTATAGAAATAGACATAAGATATGACCACCGCCATCCCCATGAACTAGGCCTGGTTCTCACCCCATTATAGACTGCCTGTGTCATTATCTCTGCATGTTCTTGACTGTGAATTTAACCCCAAGTAATCCTGTACTTCTATCACACATGCTTTGTTCTGTTCCCACAGCTGAAGGACGGATTGGAGAGATACATTAGTCACTATGAGATTCAGGGGGGAAGACTTCTCATGTATTTCGATAAGGTTTGTATGCAATTTTTACTCTGGTGGCAATATACCAGAAACAGATCACTAAACAGATTACTCCCACTGGTCACAATACTGCATGTTGGTCATCCGCAGCAATCTAGTGACTTACCACTCATTGCTTCTATATTGTGTTTGTAAATGGAGATGGCCATCTTGGTTAAGGCTTTGCTTCCTCTTGGCAGAATCTCCAGCTAGGAGAACAGTGAGCAGCACCAAAGTAACCTCACAAAATATCACTCTATATCTCCTAAAATTAGCAGTCAGTGCCTGAGATCTCACACTGCAGACATACAGCTATGCGGCTATGGACCCTTTCATACTGTGTAGTGAGCTGATCCCAGGTGCATAGCAAACGGCTCCTATGCACTTGGGTGCAGCAAAACTCACCACAGGTTAACATGTTTGCTTGCAATACCCTTGTATTCGCAGTTATTCCTCCAGGGAGGGAAAGGCAACTGCATGGCCAGAAGCAACATGTTGCTACCAGAATTTAAGTGGCAAACTACTGCAACCGCAAATTCATGCAAATGCCTATACAAAATGGTTCCATTGATTGGAAGCAATTGGAAGGGTGGTTGGGACGGCAGCCAAGTCTGCGTTCAAGCACAGGGCCATTATGCATAAGAGATCCAAGACACAACAATACACCCCAAGGTAGACTGTTATTTTTAGAAGGGATTTCCAATAAATGGTACATTTTCCAAAATATTATGAAGGCACAATGGCCAGTTCTAGATGATCCCTACAAAATAGCAAATTATAACTTTTTAAGTTTGGTCGACTTTGAAGCTATAGACAGTGAAATTGTCATTTCTTAATCTTGAAACCAGGTAGGTTTTCTTTTTCATTACCTGGAATAATTCGGACATTTTCCCCTATCCCCTTTTTAAAGGTCACCAGTGAAAGGGAATGTGTGGCAGTCCAGGCGTACCAGACAGTGAAGGTGTCGCCTCTGCAGCCAGCCTCTGCCATCTTGTATGACTTTTATGAGCCAGGTAACAATATGTGATTTTTTTTACAGGTACCCATACACCACAGGCAGCGTGAGAAGTGTAGTCAACAATCTAATCTTGAAGAAATCCCTTCTCCTATGTCACATGAACACAATAAAATGGTTTAAGGGGGTTTATGAACTCGTATGCAGAAATACTTGCAAAGATTGGAAAACTTGGTGTTCATCTCAAAGTGAACCTGTTGTTTTCCCATGCAAAGCAAAGTAATAGGTTTACCTAAGAACCAAGTCCCCCCCAGCATCATATATTTATGTTCCACTAATTTATCTATCACACCCTATGTTCTCTTTTTTTCTTACCAAATTATCTCTGCCGCTAACATTGCCCTATACAGCAGTATTAAAGAGAGCACACTGATAGGAGCAGAAAAAGCCAGGGGATGGCCTCATCAGTCTTTTGCTGTTGTTTCACTCAGCAGGTTGTATCAGTCTGACATTTTAACATCATTTTGAGACCCTTCTGAGATCATTCAAAATTCATTAACAGATACATTTGACTTGCAGTTGCCCTTGTGGCTAGCGGTTGACCTGCTTTAAGTTTTTGCACCCCATAGACTTGAATGGTAATGATGTAGACAAATCTCATCAACAAAAACCCATTTGCAGCTTGTCTTTTCCTTCCACTCCCTTAGAGGTCCACATAAAGAGAAAGCAAATTTACATTGCAGCCCTTGATCACTCATGAACTTCCAGGCTGGATGATGTCTCTTGGTCTTGTTCCTACATCCAGTGTTGGCAGCACTGATGGAGGGCATGAAGGGACAGATTGCTTTGATTAATATTTGCTTTGGTTTTTCAAGGCTAAATTGATGGTTGTAATTGGGAGGGTTTTGAGGAACATTTGCGGAGTCAAAGGTTTGCCTAATTTCATGTTCTGTTAGTTATTTTAAAAGACCTCAAAACATGGGAAATTGCTCCTGTTTTTTTTACCCCTAACACACAACAAAACATAATGTGTCTGAGGTGGTGCTGAGACGTTCCTGGCTTTGCCCCTTCCAGATAAATAGAAAAATAAGTGTGGAGGCATATGACAGCCTAATATCTTAGTATGTAACTGTGCAAATATCAGGTCTTTGCAATTCTTAAAACTGTTTTTTCTTTTAGTGGGAAGAAGTGATGGCAGAGGCTAAGATACTATGATATTAGGCTGTCATATGCCCCCATGCTCATTTTTTTTATTTCATCTGGAAGGGGGCAAAACCAGGAAATTCTCAGCACCCCCTCATAGTGTGCTTCTTTGTACTGTGCACAATAGCCACATAGGGTGCCATTCAAAATGTGTTTCACTGCAGTGCATCACACCACGCAAGGTTCATTACTGTGCATTTAGGTATTCCAGGTTTTACTGAGATTTTGCACAATGCCTTAATATAAATGGGCTCTGACACGTTTTAATACCTCTCTACGACTTCTCTGGGGTCATTTCCTATTGTTTCTTGTCCCAATGACAATTGCAAGAAAACAAGAAATAGGTGGGGGGGGGGGGGGGGCAAAATTAGTACTATAAACCTGAAAAATAATTGAACTCTTCCCCACTCTATCCAAAACTTCTCTATCCTAGATAACTAGGGTACTAGGCTGCAATATTTTCTGAGACCTGGACAGATTTACAATTGATACTTATGTACAGTTGCTACTAATGTTCTTGTGCTTCTGTTTTTTCATATTCTGTTTGTGCTACACATAATTAATAAGCCCCAGTAAGCTCTTTAGAATACCCCGATGATGATATTGTCTTTGGCAGGTAACCAGTGCCGAGTGTTCTACAATGCCCCCTCCAAGACCAGCTTCATTTCTACCCTGTGCTCAGGAGATGTGTGTCAGTGTGCAGAAGGTAAGAAGAATACGTTTGTAGCTTATATGATCCAGTAGGAAAAGTGTCTTTTTGTAAAAAGTGTCTAATTTGTATAATCCCCAGTGTTAATCAAAGAACTGGACCTGTTTCCAAAAATCTTTATTTATCTGCAATATTTCCTGTGCACTTTATTTCATAAAAGTAAAGAAAAGTTAAAAAAGGCCTTTGTGTGCTTATGACCTAGTGGTAAGTTTGGAGAAGACCATTTTCTGTCCCAGCATAATTATGTTCTTGTGCACAAAGCCATTTCCATAAAAAATGGTATTGTGTGGAGAAATTCAAATGCCTCTACAAAGCCGTGACCTGCACTACTTAAAATTTTGGCCCTATGAAACAAAGCTTCCAATAATTTGCAGTAAGAAATATACTTTTTTAATGGCTACTTCTTCTTCTCCATTTTTATTTGAAAATATGATTATTTGTATTATTCATAAAAAGGGTTACCTTGTCCAGCATAGGGCTAAATTCAAATGGTGCAGAAAGAAACTGATTTCATATATGCCACTGCTGAAAATAACTCAATCATAAAGTTACTTTTGGTTATTGTATACTGAAAAGCTATGTAAATATACACTGAATAAAGGAGGGTGGAGAGTGGACTGTTTGATTATTGCAAATCTAATATCCCAACTATCTCCCAGGTCCTTGTCCCACTTTGAAGAGGACCTTGGCCATAGAAGAAAAGAATACACGTCAAGAATTTGCTTGTTACACCCCACGTGTGATGTATGGTGAGACAACTAAAACAACGTGCTGTTTGCATAACTCTCCAACTGCCAGAAACAAGAGGAATAGTCTGCAGATTAGCTGGATAAATATGGTTGTACCAGATAGCAAAATACCAGCAGGTCAAGGTGGCTCGATCCTTAGCATTTTGGCACATTTTTCTAAACAAATATATTGGAGTCCTCAGTGGGGAATGTTCCAGAGTTTTAACGGTGATAGACTCTACACCAGAATATGTCAGATTCACGTCTTTATAAATAGACCTCATTACCATTTGTATCGGGCTAGAATCATCTGACCTGTGTACATAGCCTTACAGAGAACAATGTACTTCCTTTTGGGTTGATTTCTAACTCTATAATGCCATGTTGTTACTTGTTGGGTGTTGACCCCAGCAAACTGTACTGAAAGTTTGAACATGTCTGGATTTACATCTCAGCAGCCTATATGGGACCTTAAAATCCACCCCTTTGGTTCAGGCTTGACCCCCAATTCCCTTTTTTTCCCAAAAATCATACACAGGGGAGAAAATTAGAAAACAAATACAAAATTAAATAAGTAAGATGTAACAAAATCTAACTAGCATGTTAAAAACTAGGGTTCATTAGTATGAACCATGGGGTGCAGAAGTCAGTAAAGTATACCATAGATTGCATGGGTCAGAAGTATGTAATGAAGAGTGCAGGGGTCAGTATCCAGAAGATGGTAGAGAGGGGTGGGAATAGGTGATGTTCTATAGTCCAACATGGAGAGTTATTGCTGGTTGAATTTCAGTGCCATGAGGCATATTAGTTCTTCCTGATAGGAGAACACTGGATTTATGATAGATCCACATCCATTTTTTGTACCTGTAGCATTTTTAAATTAAGTAAAACATGGAGAAATGTGCATGGGCTGAATATGTTAAAGACCAGCATTTATTGGATGATATATTTTATCTTTGCAACGCAGGCTACCGTGTGAAGGTGTTAGAAATGAACCAAGAAGATGCATTTATAGTGTACAAAGTGAAAATTATTGAAGTTCTGCAAAGAAGTAAGTGAATTGAACCTGTACTTTCGCTATATACACTGCATATACTGTATACAAGTGTGTGTACGTGTGCATGCAGATTTTTACTTTTTAAGTTAGGTATTTAAGTTCCATTTTATATTTCTAGATGTTGCAAATACCATACCGAATCTTCATTTTCAATCTACTTTAACAAGCAATATTTGGTATTTTCCTGACTACAAAAAAATATATAATATTTTCAGTCATCATCTTTTCCACGCTGACCAAACTATGCTAAAAATATATATACAAGTAATGTGTAACACAGAGTGCATGGGTCAGTAATATGTAAAATAAGGCCCAGAGATGAATGGAACATTGTGGAATGCAAGACTATGTGCTCAAGTGGAGAGGCAAATGAGGGGTTAAAAAGAAAAGGGGGGAGGTATCCCAGGGGTGGTTAAGGAAAGGTGAGTGATGGTAGTGAAAAGAGGGGTTGAGTGAGGATAGGGGAAGGTCAGGAAGCAGGATGTAGGAGGTCTTTATTACCAGGGCAGTGAGGGAGAAAGTATCTTGCCTGCCCTTTCTTGTTGAAGGGCATAGTCAATGGTTGTGCGATTGGAGGTTCCAGGTCATTGAGTGCAGTATTTGGGGTGCTCTGGTTGGGTGAGCCCTGTAAGTGGTTATGAGTGGAGGTGGAGTTCACAGAGCAGTTTAGGGCAGCTGGGCGCAATGATATCATTTGAATGGCAGACCCTTCTGGGGTGAAAACTCTTATGTTGTTAGTGGTGTTTTACCCCAAAAAGTTTGTGTTTGGTCTTATGTAATGTTTGGTCATATGCAGGTAGTATGTAATATAAAGTGCAGGGGTCAGTAGAATGTAATATAAAGTGCAGGGGTCGGTAGTATGTCATAAAATTCATAAATGAATACCGAGACAATGGCTGTAAGGTGTAAAGCATCATATTACCTTTCACTAATCTCACTGCTCCCAAGAGCTAACATTCTCTTGCCTCTGTGCTCTCAAGATACAACAGCTTTTTATGTTCAATAAATAAAGTATAGCCAATTCTCTCAGTTCTCCTGTCAGTTTTTTTGAAGTGTGATATACCTCCAGCAATGGTTTAACTTGGAGATGACATAGATAGTAAATTTTTTTATTAAAAACAACAAATTCTTACTGTAAACGTATATATAAAACAAAGTTCCATGCAACACTACAGAAAATGGTCAGAGACTGGATTTACTAGATTAAATAGTCAATGACTGTGGGTGTGCTACAGAAGATGAAGACATGTTACAGATTTGGTTGTAGGTGGAGACATAGTACATGTGTGGGTGGAGGATCCTCAAGTGTGATTGCAGAAAGTGTGGTGGGAGATTGGATAAAAGCTGCTGATATGGTTGCTGATTTGGAAAATTACTGCGGGTGTAGGATGGAGATTGGAGACCTGCTGCAGGTGCGGATGGAGATTGGAAACCTGCTGCAGGTGCAGGTGGACAGTGGAGACTTGCTGCAGGTGCAGATGGAAATGTGAGACCTGCTGCATGTGTGGACAGAGACTGCAGACCTGCTGCAGGTGTGGAAGTAGAGTGGAGACTTGCTGCAGGTGTTGTTGAAATTTGGAAACATACTGCAGGTGTGACTGAAGGTTGGAAACCTGCTGCAAGTGTCGATTGAAATTGGATTCACGGAGATTGGAGACCTGCTGCAGGGGTGGATGAAGATTGGAGACCTTCTGCAGCTGCGGATGGAGATTGGAGACCTTCTGCAGGTGCGGATGGAGAGGAGAGACCTGCTGCAGGGGTGGATGGAGATTGGAGACCTGCTGGAGTGGTGGATGGAGATTGGAGACCTGTTGCAAAGGTGGATGGAGATTGGAGGCCTGCTGAATGTGCAGATGGAGATTGGGAACCTGCTGCAGGTGCGGATGGAGATTGGAGACCCGCTGCAGGTGCAGATGGAGAGTGGAGACTTGCTGCAGGTGCGGATGGAGATTAGAGACTTGCCGCACGTGTGGATGGAGATTAGAGACCTGCTGCAGGTACAGATGGAGAGTGGAAACATACTGCAAGTGTGACTGAAGATTGGAAACCTGCTGCAAGTGTCGTTGGACATTGGATTCACTGTGCATTGGATTCACTGTGCATTGGATTCACGGACATTGACAAACTGCAGGTGTGGATGGAGATTGGAGATCTACTGCAGGGATGGCTGAAGATTGCACATATGGCATAAGTAAGGTTGGAGATTGGATACATTCTGCAGGTGCAGCTGGAGATTGAGGGCATTGTGTGGTTGGAGACTGTGTGAGACTGCAGACAAGTTACAAGAGACTTCTATAGTTATTGCCATTGGGGTTCTTTTATAAATCCCCCTATGAGTCCCCTACAGTGCTCTCAAAATACCTACATTAATCTGATATTTCTTTCAGCAAGATTGGTTATAAAAATACACAAAAATAGAATAAAACTGAATAAGTAAGATAAAGTATAAAAGTGAGAATAAAATAAACCTCATAATTGTAGCCAATGGAAACCGATTTAATAAGGATTTCCCTTCACTGTCCCTTCACTTAGGCAAAGAAAACACTGGGTACTGGTTGTTGGGACCCTGGGCTCAATAAATAAGTACCAAAGAGCTTCTGGTACGTTGGCAGGAACTATTGTTCTCACCACTGATCTAAATCTACCATTAAATGAGATTGACATGCCTGTACAGCAGTATGCATTGTACATTGGTACAGTTCAGCACCATCTGATATTCTAATTGGGTTTGACAGTCATAATAACCTATAATGAACCCCGGGCTCATGTTATTATTATTATTATACAGTATTTATATAGCGCTGACATATTATGCAGCGCTTTACAAATCCATAATCATGTCACTAGCTGTCGCTCAAAGGAGCTCACAAGCTAATGTCCCTACCATAGTCATATACCTTTATTACAGTCTAAGGGAAAATTGGGGGGAAACCAATTAACCTAACTGCATGTTTTTGGAATGTGGGAGGAAACCGGAGTACCTGGAGGAAACTCACACAGACACGGGGGGAACCTGCAAACTCCATGCAAACAGTGTCCTGGCTGAGATTTAAATCTGGGACCTAGTGTGACACTTACCTGTTCCTCGCTAAAGCACAGATGCCCCTCTCCTCTATGTACGTGGGCAGTCCTGACTCTGAGCGTGCCTCTGATCCCAAGTTTTATCATTTAGCCTCTTTATCATCCCTGGCTTTTTAGCTAGCTCACACACAGCACTCTGTGTTCGTGCAATGTGTCTCCATTGTGCCGAGCCCCTAGTTCTGTTGAGCTAGTTCCTGTTCACCTGGTGCCTAATTCAGTGTTTCCTCTGTCCAGCTCCTGCGTTAACCCCTCGTTGTCCAGTTTGTTGGTTCCCAGCCAACTTCCCTGTGTTCCTCTCTGTCTGTGGATATCCTTGCATCACCTGTGCCCCCTGTTGCTTCCAGTGTCTCCTGTGTTACCCGTATCTGCAGTGGCCCCTGTGTCATTGGTGTCTGTCTCCTGGATCAGTAGTAATTGACCTCTGAAGTGTGACCAAACCTATCCTGCTTGCTGCCTGCCTTGACTCCGGCCTTTCTCAACTATCCTTCTGCTTTGTGATTTGGTACCGTGTTTTGTCCACCTTGGTGTGCTCAAGGACCCCAACCTGGCAGTAACCAGCGGCGCAACATCCTCACCATCCGCGGCTCTAGAGAAGACCTGGTTACTGCTTAGACTCTGCGCCTTGGCCCTTTCCAGGGTTCACACCACCTCTTTGCAAGCCGTAGCGCCACATAGTGGTCATGTCTCTCTGTGTGTGACACCTAGCTCTGCAATGGCCATAGTGCTAAACACTGAGCCATCGTGCTGCCGATTGATAACATTGCTGCATGTGCTGCCCATGTTAACACAGATAAAAAAAAAAAAAAAGCACATTTTGTTGTATTTTCTTTTTTAGATGGGGTTTAGGTGCCTACGACATCCCCAGAATGTTTTGTGACCATACAATAATAATGGCATTTGCAATGAACTTAGAAAGTTGATGGCTATTTTTATGAATTTTAAGCTTTTTTCAGTAAAAAAGGAACAGAATGACGGATATTTGGGTTGAATATGTCGAACAGCAACACTACTAAATTGACTGCCAGAACGTTTAATAAATCTGTCATTAGGAAGAGATTACAATAATCCCTAATGTAGATTATCCCGTCTTGGTTGTGCTCATCAAAATCAACAACAAAAAACAAGTCAGATCCCAAAAACCGTTAGGTACCTTTTATGTAGGTTTTATGTGTCATTCATGATGATGCAATGGTGAAGCTGCCCAGGGGCAAAGTGAAACCCTTACCCTTGCTGGATAACACAGACATTCACATTTTTCTGGCAGCAATTTGTCATATTAGCAGGTATTTCTATTTAGAAAAGTGAACAATCAACAGGTCAGATCTAAAAAGCTCCACTAATAATATAATAATTATTAATAAAAATTAGATAGAAATAATACATTTTTTTGTTCGGTATATAGTAAAGTATAAAATAGAAATAAAATTAAATTCTTTTTTTCAAAGGAAGTGAAATGATTATTGTAGTTGGAGTTCAGCATTATTTCCAAAAAGTTTTTTAAAGTTATCTCAGCAGCACCGAAACTCCCTCCTCCCTCCAGTTCTGGCTTTGCATTAACACAGAAGTATCCATAGGCAGACAAAAAAGAAAGAAGTAAAAGACAAACAGGAATAGATATGGTAATAGTTCTGCTTTTTAGTGCTTCTGATCCACGGAAGTTTCTTTTTGGTGTATTTTGCTTTATATACTTTTGACGAAACACACCCAGGCACACCAGTTAAAATTTGTCACCCTCTGATGTTCCAATCCATTTGGAGACCATTCTTATGACTACCAATCTCCATGTGACACCAGACCACCTGTTCCCATCACAACTTAATTCATCTCTTCCCCTGTACATATTTTACAGAACCACCTCAGGAGTGCAAATTCCATCCAATACCAAACAATAACTCAGGGAGGGTACCTAAAATCCAAGACCTGGCTTCCAGGAACACAACCAAGCATCAAACTGTCAACAGGCACCAAATTGAAAAACTTCACAATAGTACCCCTCCTTCTAGATTGTAAGCTCTTCGGGGCAGGGTCCTATCCTCCTCCTGTGTCACTGTTTATATCTGTCATTTGCAACCCACATTTAATGTACTGCGCTGCGTAATATGTTGGCTCTATATAAATAATAATAATTGTGGTCAGTTCAGTAAAAAGAAACTAATGGCTGTACACCAAGTGGGCCGCAGAAGCCCCTTTGTCTGCAGCCTTTAGAACATTTATATATTTATATTTGAACTGTCTAACATAATGCCACATCCCAGTTAAATTAACCATAAATACACATAGAAACAACAGGACTTTAAAGGCACAGATATGTAAAAACAATAATATTAATTATTATAATTTAATTCATGTAATTTATTATAAATAATATAATTATTAAACTAAACATACATATTTTCTAAAATTATTATACAACATTCACATAAACATCATTTCTATACGGGTACTCTTTGGAAGAGATCTTTATGCGACTATTGTAAATTATTTTATAGATTTAGAAGAAGATTTATATGTCATTTATGTGTATGTGTTATAAATATACAATAATATTGTACAAAAATTGTTTCTATGTGTATACGTGCAGCCTTTTTGTAAACTTTCATCATCTACTGTATATCTTGATGACACCCAACTGTTACTCCCGCCCTCTAAAAACTGAAACTAACAGTTTTGGAAATCCCCTATTGTTCATGTGATAAAAGGCGAGCTTTATAGCTGCAACTTCCTTGTTCATCTGATGTCTCTATACACCGGCCAGGAAAACAAATATATATATATATATATATATATATATATCCACATACATGTGTGTGTAAATAAATATATAGTTAACTCAATCCACAAAACTTTACACTTTCAGCCTGAAAGGGTTCAAATGCTGCACTGTTGTGTCATTCATTTCTAAAGGCAACCCAACACACCATAATACACCATAATATACTCTGTGCTTTGTGGTGCTCTGCTTCAGACAGAACAGTTAAGTAGTCAGTTGTATTGAAGGACATAAGTCCAGTTCAACCCCTAGGGAAATAAGCTTATCCCAGATAAAAAACCCTATAGACATAGTTGGTCTAGAGGAAGGCAAAAAAACCCTGGTATAACTTGCTCCAACAGGGGTAAAAAAAAATCCTTCCTGATTCCATGAGACAATCAGATGTTCCCTGGAACAACAGTCTATTATTATTAGTAATATTAATATTTTTAATATTTTTATTATTAATAATAATAAACAGCATTTATATAGCGCCAACATATTCTGCAGCGCTGTACGTTAAAAAGGGGTTGCAAATGACCTACAGGTACAGACAGTGACACAGGAGGAGAGGACCCTGCCCTAAAGAGCTGACAATCTAAGAGAATCTTCCCGATCTATGTGTTTTAAAATACAGTGATTGTTGCCAATGTCTCCACTTTATAAATAACTGGAAATAACCACCAATATAACAAAAATACACATCGTTATCCTGGCATGTGTGCTTTGTCAACCGGGCATATGATCCCTTTTGTTTGCACCGTTGGTTGTAGCAGAACAACCCTTGGGCACACATTTGTAGCGTAATAAGCGGTGTAATTTGGCATTTATGGCACTGGGATTATAGAGAAATGGACAAACAGTTTGATGGCACTTTGTAATCCTCACGTTGCACTCTTTTTTTTAATGTACCATAGTCCATTTACATTACACAGTCAAGTTTCACATCTGCCACTATTAGCAGTGCACCATCACACACTTATACCCGACCTGCTGGTAATTTTTAAAGCCGTTGAGTGATAGACACATATGTGATTCCATGCACCCAAACTTCAGATTAAGCTGTTATTGGCCAACCAATATTCTAAGCCGCTGATCAGAACTCTTTTGGGCAGCAAATTTAATGAACACAATGATAACAAATTAGACTGACCTGAGACATATTGCAATGATCATTTATGGAGAGGAAAAACATGACATATCAGCATTTAATTACTTCTTTTTTCTGTGCATGTACCTGATTTTTTTTAAACCAGTGACAGGTTCTCTTTAAAAAGTCAATTGTCAACCCCACGCATTGTCCTTGCTTTCATTTTTAGGTAATTGTATTTTTTATTATTATGTGTCCCCTCTATTCTGAATGCTTGGCAGCTGCACATACTGCCTTCTTGTAAATCACAAGGCTTGTGTAGCTCAGAAAGTGTTAAAGCCAGAGATTGGCACTTAGGTTTTTGCAGCGCCTGGTTCCAGGTTCAAATCCTGGCCAGGACACTATCTGCATGGAGTTTGCAGGTTCTTTGCCTGGGTTTCCTCCCGGTGTCCCGGTTTCCTCCCACATTCCAAAAACATTCAGTTAGGTTCATTGGCTTCCCCCCCCAAAATTGACTGTTGCTTAGACTGTGTTAATGACATATGACTATGGTAGGGACATTAGATTGTGAGCCCCTTTGAGAGACAGCTAATGACATGGCAATGGACATTGTACAGCGCTGTGTAATATGTTAGTGCTATATAAATACTGTAGTAATAAAAATTATACTAATAATAAAAGACACTCAAGCAATTATTCATTTTTTAAGTTGAGTTCAGCAATGGCAGCTCTCATATTATCCACAGACTTCCTATTAATTGTTGATCCTCCCAGCTTCAGAAACAAAATTGCTAGCAACTGAATGTAGTAATCGAAACAGCTATGTGATATAATTGTGGAGTTGCTTGCCTTATGCAGAATTCAGGATCCCATTGGAACCAATCAGCAATTGTCTTCTGTAGGTAAGAAAGATCTAAATGGATAAAAGGGTAAATCTGATTGGATGGCATGTGTTACAGGTTTTATTTTGATGCTGGTGATCATCTTGGGTAAAAATCTATCATGAGTACAGGTGTTCTATGATCTCAAAACTGACCCCAAACAGTTAAAATGACAATAACGTAGCAATAATATGCAGCTTTGGTGTCTCTTGTTTTATATATTGGGCCTTTTAGCATGCAGGTATTTGCATGGAGCAGCCAAGACATCAGAGAGAATCATTGTTGCAAATGGCATGGTAAGAGTTACAAAAGTTTGTTCCCCATCAGTGAAATCAGCACACAAAGCTTGTGATATGATAGCTTGAACGCTGCACTGCCTCCTATGTGTGACTGTGAATTTGTCTATCATGTGAATGGTAAGAAGGTGAAAGTGAAAGCATTAAAATCTAAAATCAGGAGGAGACAGGCAAGAGGGGACATTAATTAGAAGACGGGGTAAGAAAGTGAAGCTTTGTGGGGGGGACTCAAGCCAACAATAAGTGGGACAAAGCCAAGGATTGTATTCTAGAAAGATTTAGTAACAACTAAGGGAGAAGCTACAAAACATAAAGAAGTTATCGACAGGTAACTGTACCAAAGAAAACTTTATAGAGAAAACCGCACCCCATACTACCAAGATGTTCCCTACGCTCTCAAGATACGAACCCCAACAAGGAGGATTCAGCTTTGAGAACTGTCTCAGGTAAAGAATTCCTCAACTTACTCCTAAAAATGTATTTTATTTAGACGAGAAGTGCAATAACCAATCGATGATTTCTTTTCACTGTTCTGATTTCTTTAAACTCCTATAAAATAAAATCAAATTGCTGTGGGTCACGTTAGCCAGTGGCCACGCAAGCAAAATCAGGCCGATTGACACGACCTATGAATTCATGGATTATGATTTGATCAATTTGATATAAAAGTTGACGATCAATTGAAGTAAACAATTTTACTACAACACACCACAATCGTTTTTTTAATTGATGGAAAAGCAAATTGATCACTTTATATTCACCTATCAATCTCTCATTTAATTTATCATCAATCTCTCAATTATTAAAGATTGGCATATGTGTGCATGCTTTAAAATTTGACCCGAAAAGTCTTGCCATTTCGACTCCAAAGTTTACCGATCTGACTGATCAATGTTCTTTTGATTCTACACTTGATATGACTTTTGGTCAAACTAATTCATCTATATATAAAGTGACTGAACGGACTGTTTAATCGACAATGAAAATCATGCCATACGCTGATTGTTGTACCTATATGATATAATCCATAGGTGATATTTTTGTAGGCCTGATGAAGTTTTAGATTGCTGGGGATGCAAGGGGACTTGGTTGATAAATATATACACATAACTGATATAATGTTTGATAGAATTTCCATTCTCACCCAAATTGGTTGTAAATGGATATCAAACCGGGTGGAGCCCCCTAGACATGACTGTATTTTCGAGATTCTGGTCTATATAGGTTGGGATATATAAAGGCTCCTTTAAATGCTGCACCATGAACATAAGTATTTCTTATTTTTTCAGCAATATGTTACAAGTTTGTAAGGTCTCTGTAAATTTCGAATCCATGCGTACTAACAGACAGGATCAGACCCCACAATTAGAAAAGTATGCCTGGTGGTGGTTTTGCCTGATACAGGAAGGTCTAATGTCTGCGGGAATCATGCCCATTTTCATTGGGGTAATAAGATAAATCCTTGCCAGATTGTAATTGTTTTCACCTTGGTAAGTCATTATGTCTCTCCTTTATGGGTCCAAAGACCAAGCGTGAACAGGCAACCAAGGCTCCACCAATCCCTGAGTTCAATCAGCAAGACTTTGGTAGATTCAACCAGATTTTCCCATCCAACCAGTTTATGTCTTGCCCATAAAAAACAAAGACACAAGCTCAATTTTTTATGTATGTGCTGTGTTTGGCTTTATTATTATTATTATTATTATTTTACAAAAAAATATATAGACATAAAGTAACTCAGTAACTGATTCCCTGACCCCAGCTATACATGGCATGTCCATGCGCTCAGCAGACACCCCTGGGACAGATCAATTCCCAGCAGTGACTATTAGCCAAAAAAACAAAAAATCCTGCTGCTTGACTTTCTGCTTTTTGTATGTGACGTTTATTAATATTATTATACAGTATTTATATAGCACCAACATATTACATAGCATTGTACAATAAATAAGGGTTGCAAATCACAGACAGATACAAACAGTGATACGGGTGGAGAAGAGGACCCTGCCCGAAGAGCTTACAATCTAAGAGGTGGGGGAAGCAGCATACAATAGGAGGGGAGATATTTAATGGTGGGAAGTAGTGAGGGTTTAGGAAACAGAAGACAGGTAGGCGAGTTTGAAAAGATGGGGTTTGAGTGCTTTTTTAACTGTTTAGGGGTGTATGATGAATCCTTAGGTAACAAAAAATGATCTGGATGTCAACCAGCACTGCCAAAAGCAGCCCATATTCATCTAATGGTAGAGGTGAGATAACTTTAGAATAGCCACACACAAGCCAACAGTTGTCAGTAACACAACCTAACACACCATACACTGTGAACAGCTATCTGGCTGTGGAGGGATGGATCAGGGTGTGATAACAGCAGGAATTTGGCATGGAGTGCATTCAGTTGGCTTTTGACCCAGTCTCTGTTCACTGGTTGAATGAGCATTTTTGTTTTTGGCCATGGACAAGGCACAGACAATTCCTGAACCAATTTCATAAAAATTGTATAACCATTTATCAAAGTGAGAACAGTCACTTGGATAATTTGGGGGTCACTCCACGACAACCCCAACAAACCTCAACAATGGAGCTAATAGGGAAAGAGAAAAGTTCGATCTGAAACTAAACTGACTCTTCAGTTTTCAGTTTGATACATCTAGAAGAATGGATCACCCCTGGTTGAAGTTTCCACCACGTGAGACCAAATAGTGAATTCATTGCAACAGAGTCACTGCACAGCATAATGTAGAATGAAAGAAAGAGGCAGTATTTGGAGTCATTGCAGAGCTGTCCATCTAACAAGGAGCAATTTCTGACATAAGGGCCTCTTTATTGCACTGGTTCTGGTATAATCGGCCTGATTTATTAAAGTCTGGACAAGATAGACTATCATGGGAGAACCTGAGTAATCCAGCATACCTGAAAGTAATGTCTTAAAAACCATTTGACTGGATCCATTTCAGGTTTGTTGGATCACTCAGGTTCTGCCATAATAGTCTATCTTATTCAGTCTTGGAGAGCTTTAAAAAATCAGGCCATTTTTGTAGTGATTTCAGGCCTACAAAATGCAACGTTTATTACTAAGGACAAATACTTTCACTTTCATACCAACGCACTAGCTAGCCAACATTTGTTTTTCTTTTACAAAATACACCAGCAGATGTTGCTTCTGCAAAAATTGACTCTATTTGACTTCAAGGACTATAATCTATATATTGCCTATGTCCCCGACGGCCAACATTTAGAACCAAATATATTTGTCCATCCTTAGTTGGCCCTTTTTTGGAAGAAAAGAACTTTTTTAACCACTTTTTTTTAAAACACAACATAAAGGAAACCTAGACATGATGGGTTTCATATATCACAGATCAAAGAAGCACATTGGACAGAAGGAAGCACCTGCAGATCTGGATATGATACTATACTGATATGAAATGATAATTCAACTTTCATGTAAAAATATTGAATTGTAGACACTTACAAATGACTTTCTTGGAAAATGTAACACAAAGGTCCTAATTTATTAGCTCTCCAAGGCTGGAGAGGATACACTTCCAGCAAATCTGCAATGGGTCTGGTCCAGGATTTAAAACAATTTCCAGCACGTAGCAAATTACTTTGAAGAAATCCATTCCAGGCTTGCTGGATCACTCAGCTTTACTGATGAAAGTGTTTCATCTCCAGCCTAGGAGAGCTTTAATAAATCAGGCCCAAATAATTAAGGGTATGACTCACTTTTTTTTTTTTTTACTTTTCTTTAATTCTCAGAAATACCAACTTAGAGGCTCACTGTGCAAGCCATGGTCTGAGCCCCCCCAAAGCACGCAAGACAGGGACCACCATCGCAGGGCTCGTGTTCAAGGTAGGACCCCTCACATAGGAGTTCTCATACTGTGTGAGACTGTCAATGAATTGGTTTTACTTTAGAGTTTACTGTTTTTTAACCTTTTCAGGATGGAATCATTCTGGGAGCGGATAGGAGGGCCACTGACGACATGGTAGTGGCGGATAAGAACTGTGCCAAGATTCACTACATCACTGACAATATATAGTAAGAATTATGTTACCTCAATGTATTAGAAATAATTTTTGGGTGGAGTAGGGCAGGATATTATCCTCTGATAGACCTTTAGTACACTTGGGGGTAATGCAAAGGATACCCCCTATCATGGCAATGATTATTAGTGAGCAACATTTCTGCTTCTGGTACACTGCAGAAAAGTTACTTAGGCCCATGAAACTTGTAGCTCACCAGCAAAGCTGGAATGTCATAGTTGTACCAGAACAGATTGTAATTATAAGCATAGCATGCCATGTGACTGTTATGGGCCAGGCTATTTCATTGTGATTTTTTTTTTTCATGGCAGAAATTGCACTGCATAATGATTGTGGCATCACATTCCACCATACCTCATCCCAAATTTATATTTACCTGAATCCGACAACTGCTAAGTTTACCCCTTGTTGCTTAGCATTTATTAACTGCTTGGTATTTCTGCTCAAGAAGGTTCTCAGAGACCTCACTGGGGCCATCTTCTGAAGCTGGAGAAGAGATGAACCCTTAGAATTGTACAAGATTGGGCTATTTTGGGGCATAAGTGATGTAGGCCGTCAATTATTACCAAACCCCCACTGTTCCCCAAAGCACCTTTGTCCTGTGTTCCTGTGTATCTCACTAATGGCAGCAAAGAGCTATCACAGTTTTCCAAGTTACCCTATGGCCGGTGGAAGCAATGGCTGGTTATAGCGTCTCATTGCTAGGAAATGGCCCACCTTCTTGTGTGCCACTGGTGCCAAATTTGCATGCACAGACGGAGGTTGCTGCTTTGCCCTTTACCTGTCACAGCAGAAAGAAAAAGATGTGTAATGTCCATAGAGGCTTAAATTAGTAGACGATAGGTATGTGATTTTTTGGATTGGTGGGTAATGTTTGTTAAACGTATATGAAGGATTGGGTCAGGACATGTGTACAGGGAAGGGTAAGTTGTCACAGTTCTTCCATGCAGGCACGGTGATTATTGCTGGGGTAATTTTGTTACATTTGTCAAATAAATGAAAGGTATGACTTAATAACATATGCAGGGTTTTTATGGCTATGCCCCCCTGCAGGTGACACAGGGTTACATGGGGCGCAAAATCTAAGGCTACATACACACGTCAGATCATTCTCGTCCGATAATCGCCTTAGGGCAGTTATCGGACGAGAATCTGGCATGTGTACAGTGCTCATCCAACGTCCTTCATGAATCCGTCCTGACTGATCCACGCACGTTCGTAATACAAGTGAAGAGGAGGGGGTGCAGCCGGGTGCCGCTCTATAATTCTTCTCCCTTCCTTCCAATGAGCAAAACGGGCTGTATGTACAGCACTTGTTCATTCTTTTGTTGTTAGAAAGGATTGTGAAAAATCGTTTCCAACAATAATTATTCAATGTGTGTACGTAGCCTGTCTCCCAATCTTCATCAGAGCACCCATCAAGGGTGGATGGGTTGATGACCCTACTGGTCATTGCACTGTTTTGCCACAGGGTGAACACCAGGTTGCAGCCCCCAGGCTCTCTATCAGGGGCAAACAGACAAAAAATTGCTGGACAAGCAGCAGAAAGCAAGCTGAGCATCAGAGCCTAGAACTGGAGTGGTTTAAATAAGGCTAGCAGCCAATAGCAGAACAGGATTGAATCCAGGAACCAATCTGCTCATTAGCTGCAGCACATATTCCGAAATCCCCTTCAGCTGTGCACAGCTTCAGCATACATGCAGGGGATGCATGTATGGAAATTCACGACTAAAGGCAGGTGAGTGATGCTGCAGGTTGCTAAACAGACAATCTGCAGGCAGAGTGGTAACAGTTGTGCACCCAGGTTATGGAATATATATATATTTTATACCCAGCTTGGAAACACTACATGCAAGAAATGTTTGAGTAGCAAGAACAATAAACCCTTATGTAGATGGAGGTGCTCATTCATTCACTGGCCTTTTTTTTGTGTACTTGCAGTTGTTGTGGAGCTGGAGTGGCTGCTGATGCAGAATACCTGACTCAGCTTCTTTCCTCCAACCTGGAGCTCCATGCTCTCTCCACCGGGCGGCAGGTACGAGTGTGCACAGCCAATAGGATGCTGAAGCAGCTGTTGTACAGGTGAGACACCAATTGGAAGGGGGGAGAGAGTACAGTTTAAAATACTCCTTATTGGGTCATTTCTAAAGGCAGATGGCATAGTTAGGCAGTTTATATTATACCTAATGTTTTATATCTTTTTTTCTCTTGTGTACTCGTGACAACAAATTCTCAGAGCACTGTGGGACGGTTATCAAAGCTCTAGAAGACTGAAGAATAAGCTATCATTGGAGAACCTGGATGGTCCAGAAAACCTGGAATGGATTTTTAAGAAATAATTTGCTATATGTTGGCAAATGCTATTGATCTTGGACCAGAGCCATTCCAGGTTTTAGAATCACCCAGATTCTCCCATGATAGTCTATCTTCTCTAGTCTTGTAGAGCTTTAATAACAGATTTCCAAGAGGAAATTGTATGGCAATGCATTCAGTGTTCAAAACTATTCAAATTAAAGATATGGTCTTACAAGTGATTTACCTATACATAGGGACAATATTAGTGTTTTGTTGTGATTACAGGGACACTTTATATGCATTGAGTTTCTCTTTTCTCTTGCCAGATATCAAGGCCACATTGGAGCATCGATAATTACTGGAGGGGTGGATGTGCATGGCCCCCATCTCTACAGTGTCCACCCTCATGGATCCACAGACAAAACCCCATTCACGGCTCTAGGTAAACTAAATGATTGACAATATCTGCAAAAAAAAAAAAAAAAAAACAGAGCCCAACCAATCAAATATTAGGTATTACCAGTGGTGTGAGAGTTGCATTGACCAAAAGGGACCATTATGTGAATCACAGCCACAGCACAATATTTCCGTTGTTCTAATATATTTTATATGGTATTGTATATAGTTTCATGTATATGTTTATAGTTTTTTAGCTTTGAGATTGTTTTCTACAAGGACCCATTCAGATCCCTCTAGTATGATAATGTCCCAAAAAATGCACATTTCATCATTCATTACCACTACCATACACTTATTCTGGTTTAATTCATTCAAATAAGCTGAATTGAGTGATGTTTGCTGCATCGCCATCAATCAGGCTTTCCTTACATTTTATTGTGTGCGGAGAGAGGCAACTAAACGAATAAAAGGAATGGAGGAGCTCAGCTATGGAGAGAGATTAGCTGAAATGAATCTTTTCTTTCTTGAGAAGAGACGTTTAAGGGGGGATATGATTTCCCTTAAAAAAATAAATATGGTCAAGAAGGAGAACTCTCTTCCCAATTATTAAAGAACAAGGGGCGCTCTTTGCGTCTGGAGGAAAATACATATAGGCTCCAGAGAAGGAAGGGATTCTTCACTGTAAGGTCTGTGAAAATCTGGAATCGGCTCCCTCAGGAAGAAGTTTTTGCAAGTTCTATGGATTTCTTTAGGAAAAAGCTGGATGATTTCTAGAAGCACAGAATATAACTGGGGATTAAAGTGGTAAAGTAAAGATAACAGAGACTGTTGGTCCAGGGAACATCTGGATGTCTCATGAAATCAGGAAAGAATGATTTTCCCCTGTTGGAGAAAATTGAACCAGGGTTTATAAGGTTTTTTTGCACATTAAAAGGTTAGATAAGCCATATTCACACATTTTTCAATGCACCATAACATAGTGAAGGCCTCATCACATTTCTAACTTCTCTCCAGGATCCGGGCAAGCTGCAGCCATTGCTGTACTGGAAGATCTATTCAAACCCAACATGACGGTAAGAAGCCCACTCTAATAACAGACTTCCCCTATTTACACCCTTTTACTTTATTAAATATACAGTTGAAAGTGTTTGGTTAACTCTTTTTTGATAAATGCAAAAACACTTCCTGTTGATTGTGCCTAAATTCAAAGACAAAGAGGGGTAAAGTGCGCCTCTCCAATACCCTGAATGATCAATCTATGTCTAGGACAGGAAGTGTGTTACTAGCGAAAATATTACGTTAAAAGGAAAGAAAAATTTAAAAATAAACCAACAACCTAAGGACTGATAAGCTGCAATATATTGTATTGTATTTGTGAGACAAGATAGGTTTTAATATCTTTGGTTTTATATGGTGCCCAGGTCTACCAGTGCACAATCTGTTTTTGGTGCACGTAGTCACCTTTTTGTTTAGGAATGTAACTTTGACTTTGAAATATCACCATTTTCTCTAAGATTCTGAATTTATTGCAGCATATACTGCATATACTGAGCAATGAGCAGTTTGTACCTCTCAGGTCAGACTAAGTGACACCAACAATCTTCTTGTCTATATGTAAGGGTGACATTCTTCCCAATGGCCAGCAATGTAAGAGCCATTCTTCTCAGTGAACACCACACTAATTTACTGTAAGCTCTGGATATAGTAATTATAGTAGGGGGTCCCTAAAGACCTAAAAGTTATTTCAAGTAGGTGCCCCATGTTAAGAAGTTTGTAAAATACTGAGCTAGAGGTTGCTGGGGGTTCCTTGAGCAACAAATAGTTTAAAACTTTGGGTCAGTTTAAGTGACCCCAATGATCTTTTCGGCTATCTGTCCACTGACCACCACACTAATATACTGTCATCTGGGGATATAGGAATATTAGAAGAGGTTCCTTGAAGACCGGAATGGCTGTAGAAGGATATGAAGAATATGGCACTGATTTGGTATAACCCTGGTTAATTATTTCCAGACTGTGTCAGAGGGTTGGAGCTGAGATGGAAACTCATCTGCAGTTTTTCTGGCCCATCTGGATCAGATGGATAATAATAATAATAGTTAATAGATTTTAATAGTTAATTTATAACTAGCAATAAAGCCAGATGTATGCTGCTAATTTAACTAACTGACATGAGTGAATGCTATGCTAGTAGATGAAATTTTTAATTATTTTAGACCCTTGTGTAGACCCTTATCAGGGGTAGTGAAGTTAGGAGACAATTTATTAACAACTAATTAACGAGTATATATTTTTTAGAGAACTATGCCCAGCTACAATAGAAAATTCCTGAAAGGCAAAGCCAGATACTTTATAGATTAAATAGCTACTTCTCAACCTTAACAGTTGCCTATTGGCCTATCATGTTGTTGAGCAGCCTTGCTGACTATTTAGAATAGGAAGTATCAGACTTTGGCTGGTCACAATAGTTGTGAATTTGACCATACTACTGCAAGACTGTGTGATGAGTTTAAACTGTGCAGTCTAATCTTCGTCCTTGTATGCTGTAGATTTGGAATCATACTACCAGTATTGCAACTATCTTGGACCAAAGTTCCCACTCAAGCAATCCCAGTTGCTGGTATACTGAGGGCAATATTTGTTCCTAACACCTTGACAGACATATATCCAGTTTCCAACCATATAAAATAATCTAATTCACTGTATATCCTTTATTCTTCTATAACTACTTGGCACAATCTAATCCACAGTATATCCTTTATTCTTCTATAAATACTTGGCACAACAACTTTTGTCCAACACATTACTGAAGCTGATTAGGCGAAACGCTTTGAGTTACAGGACCTTTTATGACCAATTCAGTAATAACGGTCATATTTTCTAACCTCTGCATAGCAATTGGCTGTCTGGTTGTATTATTTTAACTCCATACCACTAATGAATGTTGAGATAAAATTTCTGCAATACCATGATGTAAATAAGTTCATTTTGATGTACACATTTTCCAATGAAATTTAATTCAAATTGTTTAGCCACAAATCCCCCATGTTTCTCTTCTTTACACATTTTTTGATGCACCAAGGGGAGGGCTAGATCTTTAAATATCCATTAGCACAAGTGAGAAAACCTATACCACATTATCTCTTGTTTGATCAATTACTCCTAGGCTTAGATGTTACCATGAGATCCCAGTGCTGGAGGGAAAAGTGCTAGCCACTTACACTACCATTCTGCCATGTCTCGACATTTTTTTTATTTGTTGCTCCCAATTAATTTTTACATGGAATGTTTTTTTGTTTTTTATTTGTTAAAATAAAAAATTGTCTTGTTTATCATCATTTCAAACCTGGCCAAATACGTTACAATGTAAAGGTTCAAACTTTCTTGGATCTACCAAGTTATGTAGTGCTGGGATCTACTGGATTTGGATTCAATGGATTATTCAGGTAGGTCCTTATGGTAAATCTAAAGGATATTGAACAGAGATTGCACAATTTTGTAATATTTATAGCCATTTGAAGCCAATGGTTGAGGCTCTTCTGGTCTCAAGATGAGACTATGGGCCACATTTAATAAAGCTCTTCAAGGCTGGAGTGGATATACTATCAGCAGTGAAGCTGGGTGATCCAGAAAACCTGGAATTTATTTCTTTAAAGTAATTTGCTATTTGCTAGCAAAGTTTTGAATCCTGGTCCAGATCCATTCCAGGTTTTCTGGATCACCCAGTTTCACTGATGAAAGTGTATCCTCTCCAGCCATGGAGAGCTTTATTAAATCAAGGCCAATGTGTGGAATGCAAAATATTGATACTATGTAGGTAAGAGAAATAACATTTTTCTTTCATCTGTCTCAGGAGGAAGAGGGAAAGAAGCTGGTCATGGAAGCCATAACGGCCGGCATTACTTGTGACCTTGGCTCTGGAAGCGGAGTGGATCTGTGTGTGATTACACAAGAAGGAGGACAAGTACTGAGACCATACACTGAAACAGAGACCAAAGGAAAGAGGTAATGTGACCATAAAATCTCCTCTGTCAGATTCACAGTTCTTAGTGTTACTCTAGATTATTCTCCACCATGGTTCTGCAGAACCTTAAAGTTCCTCCAGAGGTTCCTAGAGCTCCCTTGTGCTTTGGCAGATTGACCTCCCATGTGATGGAGACCTCAAAGTTTCATGGACAATACCCCTTGGCAGAGTCATTAGCATTATTATTAATATTACACATTGTTTTTATAGTGCCAACATATTATGCAGCGCTGTACAAAGTCGATAATCATGTCACTAGCTGTCTCCCAAAGGAGCTCACAATCAAATGTCCCTACCATAGTCATATGTCTTTACTACAGTCTAAGGTTAATATTGGGGGAAGCCAATTAACCTAACTGCATGTTTAAGCTTGACACCAAATCCCTTTTTAACTCTCTATAAGGGAGAATTCCTCCCACCGACCACCAATGCAATGCATTTTTTTCCACTGACCTTTTATGTTTTTAATAGGCAACCTGAAAATATTTCCAGGGTTCGTCAGGGGTAAAAAAAGTTGAGAAAGGCTGACAAACTTTTTAAAGACATTTGTATTACAAAGCAACTGTAAAGCAAATGATGATTTTGTGTAAGATTGTTTATAGGGAAACTAAAGTCACACTCTCCATATTTGTGATTTAGGCTGGTGGGTATTGCAGAAAAGGGACAGGTCATCCTCCTACAATAACTGATCTTATCTACCTGAGCACGGCCCTGCTGTCAAATTTTGCTGAGCTGCACATGCTCAGCTCAGTGTTGGATGCCAGGGACACCTGGTATTCCCGACATGCCTTGTATGTGCCAATAATGAATGAACTCCAGTGTGCCTGCACAGGATTTATGTCATCCTATTATGGCCAAATAAGCCTGCATACACACGTTCAATAATTATTGTTGGAAAGGATCTTTCGTGATCGTTTCCAACAATAAAAGACTGCACGATGCATGAACGAGCGTTGTACATTCAGCACCGTTCTGCTCAATGGAGAGGGGAGGGGGAGAACAACTGAGCGGCACCCCGCTGCGCTCTCTCGCCTTCACTTGTATTACTATCTTTCATCGTTCCTTGATCCACCAGGACGGATCCATGAACAACGTTGGACGAGTGCTGTACAAACACCACATTCTTGTCATATATCAGAGGATTATTGGACAAGAATCAACTGATGTTTGTACGTAGCCTAAGATGGCCAAGGATCATGAAGAAAAAAGATGGCGGCGCCCTGTAATAGAACAGAGATAGGTGAGTAGTGCAGACATATGAATGAAATGGATATAAAGTAACAATAATAGAATTAATAATGTAACTTTGTATCTCAGAAGCTTGGCCCGGCTGTTACATTCACTCAGCAAGTTCCGGCTGTCATTTTGACAGCTTGGTATCTCTGGTAAAAAAAAAAGGTGAGGGGAGTACAAGCAGGAGCAGGGTGTGCTAGGTGTGTCCCGTGTACTCTGATGAAATCTGACTCATTTTTAAGCTTGCTATTTTTCCAGTAAATACGACACAAATGTCTCCCCTGTTCCTGATATTATCTTTCCTTCTCTATTTCCAGATTTCAATCTTATCGCTATGCTCCAGGAACAACACCAGTGCTGAAGGAAACTGTAACTCAGTACGAGCTGATTGAGGAAATTGTTCAAGAGATGGATACAGAATAAACCAGACAAACACAGGATCATTGCTAAATAAAACTCAGATATTTTAGAAATCCTAGCAGCCAATATTACAAGAAAGTCCAGTCCAGGAAAATCTTTTATTTCTATAAAACAAAAAAGAAGGGTAGAGAACCTGTCAGGCTTTTATTGCCATTTGTATCATTATAAGGAAGATTTCCCCTTACACCTGCCTGGACAGGAAGTGTTCGGAAATTTATCCAATGGGGATATAGACAAAACTACATTTTATTAGATTTGAGGAAAGGGTAGAAATTTTGATATGGGTATTGTTTATTGAATATTGATATTGTTATTGTAAATGTTATCCTAACGTTGACTGTGCCTTCCTGTGAAAACCTTATCCCTAATCCAAGCATGGACAGGAAGTTGGGGAAAATCTCTGCAATAGAGTCATAGGTGGAAAAAAAAAACCCATACAAATGGTACTCATCTAACCTACACCATTCAAAAATTAAAAAAAATGGCTGGGTCCGACTTTCTTTATCAACTTCAAGCAGATATAAAGCACTCAAATTAATGCAGCTCTGTAATCATTAATAGATATTTTTTTAAAAACAATCAGTACCTAAACTTTAGCTGGTATCAGCTTCTTACAGTCTCTGTACAGTACAGCTTGAGTGCGAGAAGAAGAAGCAAGGAATAAGCAATAACATTGTGTGCTGATAAGAAGAGAAGCAAAGAGTTCATCACTGTGCTGCTTCTCCTATCACTATCCAGTCTCAGGCTGGGGTGGGTTCAGTATGACCTGGGCTTAAAGGAAATGATTGAGAATATCTAGTGGTAGAAAAAATGTATAACATGGTAAAGATCTGGGTTGCAGGTGAAAGTAGATCACTTACAAGCTTGTTTTACAATTGTATTTTACAATAGTACATTCCATATGGTGTAATGTGACACCTAAACAAATCTTAATGATTCACCTGGCCACTGGTGTCTTCTAAGCTGTTTGACGGCTTAAAGCTAATGGATACGATCTCCAAATGGGACACAAAGTACCAATGGGCTTTCCAGGGAGGTGAACAAAACTAGAAGCCTTCAGTCTCATGCAGACGTCTGACTTTAGATGATGAACAAGAGGCGGGAGGAGGAACTAGCTGCACCACACTGTGCTCTGCTCTTTAGGAGTGGTTGTTCCCAATCAGTTGTTTATCATTCTACTATAATGGATTGATGAACGATGTCAGGGGACCTCTGTACACTTCAGATTTTTGCCGGAGATGAGCACTACCGTTTATCTCAGGTTACTATTAGGTACCACTATGTAGGTAGCTTTACACTGTATGTATGAATCTGAAAAACTTCTCAATCAAACTGGATCTCCTTTAATTTTAGATTAATTATTTCAGTTCCTGCAGGTTTGGATGTTGCATTTAATTGGTGAATACACTGACTGTCAATCATATCAGGCTCTGAAATAAATACATCTGTGCTACCCAAAGCATACTATCAGATTTCAGTTACTATCCTTGCACTCATTACAATTTACAAACTTGCTGTGAATATTACAAACCCAATGGCTGTATAATAAACGACAACTCGGACATCTGACCATCAATCCCCTACTTACTGTACGCTGATAGAAGCTTCGTGATCGGGGAGAGGGGTTGGCTTGCTTCCTTTCTTTTCTTGTGCAAATGTGACATTTCCTGCAAGAATAAAAATAATAAAGTGAACGCTGATCTTGACTGTGCTATTATATTGTATCTATGTAATGAGATGTATTTATAAAGCAGGGAATCTGACATTCCCTCAAACATTCCCTCGTGGGATTCTTCCAAATCCATGTGTTTCAATGGTAGTCATTGATTCCCAGGAGGTAATGTTTGAGGGAATGTCAGATTCTCTGATTTATAAATACAGCCCTATGTGTTGCAGTGTGAAGATTTATTTCATTCTGAGGCCAATGTGAATTTTACAATCATCCAGAGAAGGATGCTCTACATTGCAGGGTGCAGTGACACTCATAGGGACTCAGACAACAAATCTTTAAACCCGAACCAGAGACACAATGCGCACCTGATACCTCTACCAGCTGTGCACTGCAGAATGTGATTCTGCTGTACTTGTCAGGTTAAAGCTTGACTCCTGAAATTTAAGGAATAGGGGGAATTACCAAACTTCTTCCTTACTCTTCCCCAAGCCAGAGCTCCTCTCCACTTTCCAACATTCCCGGTCTGTAGTCAGGACCTCTGCATCCTCATACACAATGCAATGCTGGTTGTGCACAGTGCATGGTGATGTCAGAGAGCTGCATTGGTCATATTGTATGGGACAGCAAAATGCTGCATTTAGGGGCCCATTCATATGAATGGGATGACGTCTCCAAAATAGACGTTTTCACGATTGATCATGAAATGACATGTGTAATATTAATTGTCAGAAACAGTGGCACCTTAAATTGTGGTGGTCAATTGAAGAGGCTCCCATACAATGGGAGTCAATAGAGAAGGCCCACATAAATTGGCAGTCAATGGGGAAGGCCCTCATACATTGGTGGCCAATGGAGAAGGCCCTCATACATTGAAGGTCAATAGAGAAGGCACTTACACATTGGGGCCAATAAAGAAGCCCTCATACATTGGTGGTCTATGGAGAAGGCCCTCATACATTGGTGGTCAATGGAGAAGGCCCTCATACATTGGTGGTCAATGGAGAAGGCCCTCATACATTGAAGGTCAATGGAGAAGGCCCTCATACATTGAAGGTCAATGGAGAAGTCCCTCATACATTGAAGGTCAATAGAGAAGGGCCCTCATACATTAGGGGTCAATAGAGAAGGGCCCCCATACATTGGTGGTCAATGGAAAAGGCCCTCATACATTGGAGGTCAATGGAGAAGGC